>NW_016814088.1:2590323-2667309 GCF_001698545.2 Rhinopithecus bieti
TTTAAATAATTTACATAATAAATAAATAAATAATAAATTAAATAATAGGACTCCTGATGTTAGAAGGGCACGGGGCCACCTGGCTTAAGACAATGGTGTGTGGTCTGCCTTGTGGTTGTTTTAGTCATGCTACTGAGTTCTACACATAAATTATGTCACTTCTGGTCATAACAGTAAAGGAAAGGAATGAATCTATATTTCTCTTGCCCTTTCTTCTCCACATAAGCCCTGAGGGGAAGAAAGGGCAAGAGAACACAGCTGTAGATTCTTTAGACCCAGAGATAGAATCTGAGTTTTGTGTGTTGCAGAACCTTCCCACCTGAGTTTTACTGTTTCCTTTATTGGACTGTTCAGTGACAGAAGCATCCGTTCCTGTGATGTTTAAGCTCTTCTATTTTTAGCCTTGTTGCAGTAGTCTAGGCTATCCCCTAATTCAGTATCACCTGGGGATCTAGTTAAAATCTAAGTTGTACTTCAGGATGTCTCAGGTGAGATTCAAAACAATGTGTTTATAATACATTCCCAAGTGACATTGATGCTGTTGGTCCATGAATTTCATGTCAAGTAGCATGACCCTAAGTAATGCAATAGACATTTAATATAGATTGTTCCGTTTTTTTTGTTGTTTCTTTCTTTCTGAGCCCCCTTCAAGTAAGTGGCTTTTACATTTCAATTCAATGTCACCAAGTTGTTCTTACAATGTAAAGAGAGAGTGATATAAGACAAGCCAAGAAAAATCTCTGTAGCTTTACCCTGAATGCTTATAACTAGAGTTATGTGCTGGTAAAGCAAAATTGGCCTATGTGGTAATATGTATTAATAATTTATCATAAAACTGAATTATAGTTATATATTATTTACTTCATGATAACATTGTACTCAAACTTACTCAGCCAGAACTCATATACATGCTTGAGATCAAAAGAGAGACCCGGGGATCATCACTGCCCCCCTTCCATCCCCAAGAACAGCTCATGGCGTGTTTTTTGCTACTAGTGGGTCACTGGTATTATGAGCATATGTGAGAAAAGCACAAGTGGCCTTACTGGGACCCCTCCAAAAGAAGAAGCATTTCCCTGCCTGTCCTCAGGGCTCCCTTCCCTCTCACCATGTGTCTGGACTGGGATTAAAGTCTTTAATGGAACTAGAAAGTCAATTTATTTCCATTTTTATTCCTGCGTGTAATTTTTTAACGGTAACTATAACACACTTCTTCAGAAATTGCTAATGTGTTTTCATTCTGCAGAAAAATAAGGAAAAAACAATAAGGTATTATTTTCTTCATGACAGCAACTTCTAAGTTCTGGGGTATTTCTCATAGGAAAAATGGATGTTGGTACCTAACTAAGCAGTACGATTTCAGGAGCACTTGATATCTCTTCTCTCAAAATGTGTCCCCACTTGCACAGTGATACTTAAATGCCAAAAGAATGGCTTTTTTCTTTTAGGTAAGGACACCTGACCTCAAGATCATGGTACTTCTAGGAATTCATGTAGAAAATTCCGTTATGTGAAACTACAAAAAGTTATTTGCTGTGTCTTATGTTTCAGTGGTACTTTCTTTCTTTTTTTTTTTTTTATTTTTTGACAGAGTCCTCACTCCTGTCGCCCAGCTGAGCAGTGGCCGATCTCAGCCACTGCAAGCTCCGCTCCCGGGTTCACGCCATTCTCCTGGCCTCAGCCTCGCCGAGTAGTAGGGATAACAGGCGCCCGCCAACTCGCCCGGCTAGATTTTTTTTTTTTTTTTTTTTGTATTTTTTTATAGAGACGGGGTTGCGTCGTGTTAGCCAGGATGGTCTCGATCTCCTGACCTCGCGATCCAACCCTCTTGGCCCTCCCAAAGTGGGGCTGGATTAGCAGGCTTGAGCCACCCGCGCCCGGCCCATTACTTTCTTTTCTCTAAGGAAAAAACCTTAGTTTCATTTAATTTCCAAAGGGGTTGTGTTTCAAAAAACTTACCAAGAAACAGAATACTTCTTATTTTTTAGGGTGTTAAAGTGTTTCTCATCTATTCATTAATAGGAAATAATTTATAATGATTTCTTGCCAATAACTTTTGATTAGAAGAGAATATTAGAACTGTGCTTTATGAAGAAAATGACATAAAATGTGTTAAGGAAGAAAAGACTGAAGCTTCAGTTTCATGATTTTGCCTTTGAATGGAGGAGAAAATAGAACACCACTGTATTTCAGCACTTAATACTTTAAGCTTAAACAATTGCAGTAATTTTCTTAGCATGTCTTCCCCTACAGACTTGCCTTTTCTTCAATTCGTGCTGTACATCCCCAGATGGCATGGTGGGATTCTTCTTAAAATACTCCTTTCATTATTTAAAAATTCTTCTGCCACCCTTTTAATCCTTCATTTAATACCCAATCATCTTAGTCTGGAGTTCAAGATACTTAATGACTGTGACCAAACAATTGCTTTTTAAGCTATTACTCCTACCATTTCCGAATATTTTAGGTTTGTACTAAGCTTGAACACTTGCCATTTCTCACCATAAACTGTTTTTCAGTTTCTGTATCTTTGCCAGTATGAAAATTATTTCCTGAAATGACCTCTTTTCATCTTTGCCTACTAAATCCTGTCTTTGTAGGTTATGATTGTCCAAGAACTTTCTCTGATGTGCTAGATAATTCTGTTGTTGAGATGGTTAAACTGGGGCTATGCTTTCCAGAATTTCTTTCCCTATAGAGTTTCAGGTTAGAGTTGGATAAAGGAATTAGTGAGTTTGGGGAGACAGAAGTAAAACAGTAGACTCTTTGAAGGTCTTTGCAGTCAGGAAAAATAGTAGACAGATGGATCATTTCCTACAGGGAGAGTGATAGTGAGCCACTTGATGGCAGGTTGATTATTGTGGACTACTCCATCAGGAAAGAGTAGTGCTTTGTTTTCAATGAGACACAACTTTCTCTGTATTTGGATTTGTCATCCCTGATTACAAGGCTTCTGCCAAAAGCATCATCCATGGAAAGGCAGAATAACGTACTCATCATCTTGGAATTTCACCCAACTTTGCTTCTGACCAAAAACTGATTTTACAATAAATGAAGTATGGTAATGGGCTCGTTTGTAGATTTCACAGGTCATAGTAGCATGTTTCCAAACTTCTTGAAGCAGATGGCTTTATAAAACAGGGAATAACTTTTTTAAGGTTCAGTTATGGCACTATCTGGGTGGCAACATTTTGTAGGACTGGAGAAAATGTTCTCCAGAAGATAGTTTATGTTCTAAATCAGCAACCAGTATGTGGCACTGTTTCTCCCTTAGCTAGATTCATGGCTTTAAGATATAGGGGTGGAAATGGGAATAACTTCTATCACTGTTGCCTCTAATGATCCCCTGGTAAAACTTTTGCTTCCTGTCCCTATAACCTTGTTTAGAATACTAAACAAGAAGAACCATGGAAAATTCCATTGAAAGACATAGCAATGGTTTTATTAAACTGGAAACTACTACCTGGCCTCTTATTAATGAGCCAATATGCAAATAAGGGGGTTGCTTTACTGAATGAGGTGATTGATAAACCTATCAAGGAGAAATTGGGTTGTTAGTACACAATGGTGACTGGAGTATATATGGATTGCAAATGTTCCTCTACAGCACTTTTTTATAATTTCATATTCTTTAATAAAAGATAAGGAATATATATAATATCACAATGCAGGCTGGATTGCTAATGGCAGAAATAAAGGTTGGGGTCACCCAACCTGTTAAGAATTCATGACCAGCTGGCATGACCAGAACCAGGGTGAGGTGAGGTACCCATCTCAAGCATAAAATTTCAGTCGCTCCAAAATTGAGGAGTCAAGATAAACCATATTTTAATTCAATATTTTTAAAAGCATTGAATTAAAATCATAAAATAAATTAAAATCCTATGATAAAAAATCAAAATTTTAATTAAAGACAGGCTCCGACTCTACACTTGAATGACTCAGTTCACTTGCTTTACACTAATCCCAGTGGCCTGTCAGTTCGTGTCTTGCCAGATGTGCTGGGTTGTTCTATTGTCAACTTGGTTAAGTTGGGCACTATGTTTCCTAAATCCTCCTCTCTGTATGGTTTCAAGTTATGGTTGCCCAAAAGACTTGCTCAAGATTTGCAAGGCAGAGTGAAGCAGTGATCCAGTGGGCCTTAGTCTCCAGAAGTTTACTCCCACATTGACAAATAGGTACTTGGCGTTTTGCAGCTCATCTCTCTCCACTCTTGGAGTAGCTCTTCTTTCCATCTGCCGCCCCAGAGCTGACACTGGATGCTTTTCTCCTGGCACAAAGAGGCAAAGCCACCCAGAGGCAACCAAGTCCTACAGACCTTTCTGTAAGCTCCTTCTTCTCAAAATGGCCACAGTGCTTTAGAGGTGCTGGTTGTTGCCTCTTTTTCTGGAATCCTAACTCCATCTTCTGGATCTTTGTTTTCCTAGCAACACTCACAATAATACAAGATCTAATTCTTTTAATGATTTTGTTATTATTTGCATTGATAATGAATATGTTTCTCTGACTGAAGCTTAATTGATACATGTGATTTTCTTTCATCTTGAGATATTTTTTAAATTCCATTTGATTTCCTCTTTAACCAAGAGGTTGTTCAGGGATGTGTTATTTAGTGTCCATGTATTTGTGAATTTTCTCATTTTCTTGTTACTGATTTCTAGTTTCATCCTATTGTGCTCAGAAAAGATACTTGATATAATTTAAATTCTCTTAAATTTCTTAAGACTTGTTTTGTAACCTAACATGTGGTCTATCCTGGAGAATGTTCTGCGTTCACTTGAGAAGGATGTGTATTCTTTTACTATTGGGTAAAAAATTCTATGTATATGTTTGTTGAGTCCATTTGGTCTGCAGTGTTATTAAAGTCTACAGTTCCTTTACTGATTTTCTGTCTGGATGTTCCACCTATTGTTGAAAAGGGGTATTGAAGTTTCCTACTATTATTGTATTGTTTTCTACTTCTCCCCTCAGATCTGTCAGTATTTCCTTTATATACTTAGGTGCTTTAAAGTTGGGTGCTTACATAATTATAGTTTTCTTCCTGTTGAATTGACCCCTTTATCATCATGAAATATCTTTCCTTCTCTCCAGTGACAGTACTTGATCCTTTTTCTGATTTATTTCATTTTTAAAATTTTTATTTAAATAGCTTTAAGGGTACAAGTGATTTTTTACTACATGAATTATATAGTGGTGAATTATGAGATTTTAGTGCACCTGCCACCCAAGGAGTGTACATTGTACCTAATGTGTTTCTAATTCTTAGCCTTCCTTCCACCCTCCCTCATCCAAGTGCCTAAGTCCATTATATCACTCTGTATTCGTTTGCTTCCTCATAACTTAGCTCCTACTTATAAGTGCGAACATATGGTTTTTGGTTTTCTACTCCTATGTTACCTCACTTAGAATAATGTACTCCAGCTCCATCTAAGTCGCTGCAAAGACTTTACTTTATTCCTTTTATTGGCTGAGTAGTATTCCATGGTGTATAAATGCCACATTTTCTTTATCCACTCATTAGTTGATGGGCACTTAGGTTGGTTCCACGTCTTTGCAACTGTGAATTGTGGTGCTATAAACATGTATTCGCAAGTGTCTTTTCCTTAGAACAACTTCTCTTCACTGGTAGGTACCCAGTAGTGGGATTTCTGGCTCAAATGCTAGATCTACTTTTAGCTCTCTAAGGAATCTCCATACTGTTTTTCCATAGAGGTTATACTAATTTACATAACCATCAATAGTGTGTAAGCATTACCTTTTCCCCACATCAATGCTTATATTTATTGTTTTTTGACTTCTTAATAATGGTCATTCTTGCTGGAGTAAGGTGGTATTCCATTGGGGTTTTAATTTGCATTTCCCTGATGATTAGTGATGTGGAGCATTTGTTCAGGTTTGCTGATCATTTATTTTTGTATATCTTCTTTTGAGAAATGTCTATTCATGTCTTTTTCCCACTTTATGATGGAATTTTCTTTTCTTGCTGATTTGTTTGAGTTCCTTGTAGATCCTGGGTACTAGATTTTTTTGTCAGATGTGTAGCTTGCAAATATTGTCTCCCATTCTGTGGGTTGTCAGTGTACTCTGATTATTATTTCTTCTGCTGTGCAGAAGTCTTTAGGTTAATTAGGTCCCATTTATTTATTTTTGTTTTTGTCGCATTTGGGGTCTTAGTCATAAATTACTTGCCTAGACCATTATCAAGATGTATTTTTTTCAGTGTCGTCTTCTAGAATTTTTATGGTTTCAAGTCTTATATTCAAGTCTTTAATCCATCTTGGTTGATTTTTGTATAAGGTGAGAGATAAGAATCGAGTTTTATTCTTCTACATGTGGCTTCCCAGTTTTCCCAGAGCCATTTATTAAATAATGTGTCCAACCCCCATTTATGTTTTTGTTGAAGATTAGTTGACTGTATGTATTTGGCTTTGTTTCTGGAATCTATTATTTTCTGTTGGCCTACGTTCCTACTTTTATACCAGTACTATGCTGTTTTGTGGTATCATTTGAAGTCTAGTAATGTAACGGCTCCAGATTTGTTCTTTTTGCTTAGGATTGTTTTGGCTATTGAGGCTCTTCATTTGGTTCCATATTAATTTTAGGATTATGATTTCTAATTCTGTGAAAAATGATGTTGGTACTTTGATGGGAATTGCATTGAATATGTAGATTGCTTTGGGCAGTGTATTAGTCAGGGTTCTCTAGAGGGACAGAACTAATAGAATAGATGTACATATAAAGAGGAATTTATTGAGGAGTATTAACTCACATGATCACAAGGTCCCACAATAGGCCATCTGCAAACTGAGGAGCAAGGAAGGCAGTCTGAGTCCCAGAGCTGCAGAATGAAGAGTCCAATGTTCAAGGGCAGGAAGCATCCCACACAGGAGAAAGATGTAGGCAAGGAGGCTAAGCCAGTCTCATCTCCTCGCGTTCTTCTGCTTGCTTTTTATTCTAGGCACACTGGCAGCTGATTAGATTGTGCCCATCCAGTTTGAGGGTGGGTCTGCTTTCCTAGTCCACTGATTCAAACGTTAATCTCCTTTGGCAACACACTTAACAGGCACATGCGGGAACAATACTGTGCATCCTTCAATCCGATCAAGTTGACACTCAGTGTTAATCATCACAAGTCCACTGCTTGCCAACTTAAACATACACATCTCTTGAAATAATACATAATCTTCAAATAAAGACAATAATAAGGTCATAATTATGCACACATAATACAACTATCAATTCATACAACCGGAAATGCACCAATCCCCAGCCCAAATACTATTACATAAAGTTAACAACACTTAAATGCTGGTATGAAGTCAATAAATCTTATGTCACATGATAAAGGAAAAAAGGACATAAAATGAAGATATTTTCTTAATACACGTGTATACATGCACAAACATGGTTTTAACAAAAGAAGGAGAAAATACTCCTGACAATTATAGTCCTCATTTCTGCAACTGGTCACGTGGTTGTCATAGCTGGTATTGATGACTACCTTCTTCTACTACTCATTCTTTATTCCTTTGGTTTTAGCAAGCACCTCAGCAGGTCTTGTTTTTTTTTTTTTTTTTTTTTTTTTTTTTTNACATAATACAACTATCAATTCATACAACCGGAAATGCACCAATCCCCAGCCCAAATACTATTACATAAAGTTAACAACACTTAAATGCTGGTATGAAGTCAATAAATCTTATGTCACATGATAAAGGAAAAAAGGACATAAAATGAAGATATTTTCTTAATACACGTGTATACATGCACAAACATGGTTTTAACAAAAGAAGGAGAAAATACTCCTGACAATTATAGTCCTCATTTCTGCAACTGGTCACGTGGTTGTCATAGCTGGTATTGATGACTACCTTCTTCTACTACTCATTCTTTATTCCTTTGGTTTTAGCAAGCACCTCAGCAGGTCTTGTTTTTTTTTTAGTGGAGTGACCCAAACCTTCATTCCTGAAGGATCTGGGCCATTTGTAGTCCTTCCTGGATTGGGGTTGTTGTACTTTCCCATTGACCTTAACCACAGGGCATAGTAATACTAAGAGACACCCTAATGAATCTCCTGTATTCCATGCATACTCTTCTTTACCTCTGTTGTGGAATAGTAGACTGATTTCATCTTGATAGGTAGGATCAATCATCCCAGCTAACACTATAACTCCCTTTGTAGCCTGTTGGCTTAAAGATAGGAGGAGCTCAAAGTGTCCAGGTGGCAATCTTAACTTCCCGTTTAATAGAACCATTGTTGTGTCTCCTGGTGGCGGTGCTCCTCTCTCTGGAACTGAGACCTCTAGGCCTGCAGAACATGATGTCATGGGAACAGTGAGCAAAATTTCTGCTACTGGGTAATAGGGTGATGGTGAGTGGTGCCACTTCCATTTTCACCCGTGATTCCTGGACCCATGAACTCTGGCTATGGGAGAAATAGTACCACAGACTGGATGCTGATTCAGAGCATACACAGCGTTCTGAAGAACTTTACCCCAGCAGTGCAAAGTATTGTCACCTAGTTGGCATTGTAATTGTGACTTCAAATGGCCATTCCACAATTCAGCTGCTTCGGGATGATTGGGAATATGGTAAGACCAGTGGATTCCATGAGCATGAGCCCACTGCTGCACTTCTTTAGCTATAATGTGAGTGCATTGGTCAGAGGCAATGCTGTGTGGAATACCATGATGGTGGGTAAGGCATTCTGTGAGTCTACAGATGGTGGTCTTGGCAGAAGCATTGTGTGCAGCATAGGTGAACCTATATCTGGAATAAGCTTCTACTCCAGTAAGGACAAACCGCTGCTCTTTTCATTGATGGAAGAGGTCTGATATAGTCAACCTGCCACCAAGTAGCTGGCTGATGACTCAGAAATGGTGCCATATCGAGGGCTCAGTGTTGGTCTGTGCTGCTGGCAAATTGGGCACTCAACAATGTCCGTAGCCAGGTCAGCCTTGGTGAGTGGAAGTCCACATTACTGAGCCCATGTAAAACCTCCATCCTTGCCACCATGGCCACTTTGTTCATGGGCCCATCGGGTGATGTCAGGGGTGGCTGGTGAGTACTCACATGAGGTACAAATATCTTCACAGTTTTTGATCACTCAGAGAGCTCCATCCACAAACCTGTTCCCCAAATTTCTTTGTCACCAATTTCCCAATCATGCTTCTTCCAAGTCCCTGACCATCCAGCCAAACCATTGGCTACAGCCCATGAATCAGTATATAATTGCACATCTGGCCATTTCTCCTTCCATGCAGAGTGCACAACAAGGTGAACTGCTCAAAGTTTTGCCCAATGGGAAGATTTCCTTTCACTACTGTCCTTCGGGGATGTCCTAGAAAGGGGCTATAGTGCTGCAGCTGTCCACTCTTGTGTGGTGCCTGCATATCGTGCAGAGCCATCTGTGTACCAGGCCCTAGTCTTCTCTTGCTCTGTCAACTGCTCATAGTGAATTCCCCATGAGGCCATCAGTGCAGGCTGAGGGAGAGAAGGCAGGGTAGCAGGAGTGGAGACCATGAGCATTTGAGCCACTTCCGAAAAATTGTTCAGGAGTGTTTTGTTTCATTTCCATGTATTTGCATAGTTTTGAGAAATGCCCGTTTGTATCATTTTCTAGTTTTATTCTGCTATGGTCTGACAAGATATTTGGTATGATTTCAAGTTTCAAAAATGCACTGAAGCTAGTTTGTGCTCTAATATGTGGCCTGTCTTGGAGAATGTTCCATGTGTTGATGAGAAGTATTTATATTCTGCTGTTGTCCAATAGAATGTCATATAAATGTCTATTTGCTAAGTCCATTTGGCCCAAATCCTTACTTAAGTCCAGTGATTTTTTTGATTGGTTATTTTGTAATGCTGTCTGTATTATATCCTCTGCTGTATTGTTTTATTTATTCTTACATAATACTCTTCTTTGTATTTTTTACTGTTTCTGATTTGAAGTCTGTTTTATCTGATATAAGAATAGCTAATTCTGCTCTTTTGAGTCTCATTTGCATGGAATATTCATTTTTACCTATATTCCTTCAGTGTATAATATAAATGTCTGTACTAGTAAGGTGAGTTTCCTATAAGAAGCAGATGGTTGGTTCATCTCAAAAATTTATTCTACCTATTTATTTTAAGTGGAATATTTATTCCATTTATGTTTAAAGTTAATATTGACATGTGAAGTTTCATTTTTGTCATAGTGTTAATTTTTATCAACCTGTTTGTGGATTTTTTGTTTCTATTTTTTTCCTCTGTGTGTCTTTGTGGTTTGTTGGAGGTGTTGCCATTTAATTTCTTTCACTTCCTCCTTTGTGTAATTGTTCTGTAAGACCTGTGAGTTTTTATACTTTCATGTGTTTGCATGATAGTGAATATCAACCTTAGAACTCTTTTAAGCATTTCCTGTAGGACTGGTCTAGTAATGACATATTTCCTCAGCATTTGCTTCTCTAGGAAATACTTTTTTCTATTTCATTTATAAACTTATTCTAGCAGTGTATAAAATTTATGGTTGATAGATTTTTTTCTTCTTTAAGAACTCTGAAAATTGAATTCCTATTACCCTGGCTTGTAAAGTTTCTGCTGGGAAATTAACTGTTGGTCTGATGGGGTTTTATTTACAGGTGACTAGACACTTCTCTCGTGCTGGTTTTATTATTTTTTTCACCCTTCACATAGACTTCAGAGAGTCTAATGACTGTATGTCATGGTAAAGTCTGTCTTGCAATGTTTCTTCTGATATTTGCTGAGTCTTTTGTATCAAATTATCTTTCAAGGTGTTTAGTCAGGGTTCTCTAGAGGGACAGTACTAGTAGGATAGATGTTTATATGAAAAGGAGTTTATTATGGAATATTGACTCACATGATCACAAGGTGAAGTCCCACATTAGGCCATCTGCAAGCTATGGAGCAAGGAAGCCAGTCCTAGTCACAAAACTTCAAAAGTAGGGAACCTTGCAGTGCAGTCTTCAGTCTGTGGCTGAAGGCCTGAGAGACCCTGGCAAATCAATGGTGTAGGTTCAAGAGTCCAGAAGCTGAAGAACTTGGAGCCTGATGTTTGAGGGCAGGAAGCATCCTGCACAGGAAAAAGATGGAGGCCAGAAGACTTAGCCAGTCTAGTCCTTCCATGTTTCTCTGCCTGCTTTTATCCTAGCCATGCTGGCAGCTGATTAGATGGTGCCCTCCCAGATTGAGGGTGGGTCTGCCTCTCCTAGTCCACTGACTCAAATGTTAATCTCCTTTGGCAACACCATCACAGCCACACCCAGGAACAACACTTTGCATCCTTCAATCCAATCAAGTTAACACTCAATATTAACCATCACACAAAACTAGAAATTTTTTTACCAATTATTTATGTAAATAGGTTTTCCAAGTTTTTTTCATTTGCTTCTTCCTCAGCAATACCAATGATTTATAAATTTCTTCATTTTATGTAATCCCATATTTCTGGAAGACTTTATGCATTCTTTATTTTTTTTTTCTGTTTTCTGGCTAGATTAATTCAAAAGACCCGTCTCTAAGTTCTGAGATTCTCTCTTCTGCTTGGTCTAGTTGATTTTTGAAGCTTTAAACTGTATTTTTTAATTCATTCATTGAATTTTTCACTTCTAGAAGTTCTATTTTTTTTAAAAGGTATATTTCCTTGGTAAATTGCTTGTTCATATCTTGAACTGATTTTTTAATTTCTTTCTCTTTGTAATTCATTCAACCTTAGCCATTAAAAGCATATCTACTGATTTGTTTGTACTGGTTTTCAAAATTTTCTTATAGCTCATTGAGCCTATTTAAAATCTATACTTTGAAATTTTTATCTATCATTTCAAATATTTATTTCTGGTTAGGATCTATTGCTAGAGAATACTACATTTGTTTGGAGATGTCATAACTCTTTGCTTTGTCTTACTTCCAGAATTATTATGTTGCTTTCTTCTCATCTGGGAAACAGTTGCTTCTTATTTTTTATTTTACTTTCATTAGGGTGGGACTGTTTTATTTTTCTCTCTCTCTCACTGGAGAAGTGTTTGTGATGTATGTTGACTAGGGCTGTTTGGATTTGCCTCTGATTGCATTTGGTACCAAAGACTCTGTATAATTTTCTTTGTTATAAATGGCCTAGTGTGAAATCTTTCTCAGTTATAGTAGTGGTGTACTGGGTGGGTGAGCAAGCTCACTGCTTCCTGAGACACTAAGGTTGTGTGGGAAGTGGAGGTAGCAAAGGTTGCTGGAAGCTTGTCTCCTCCCTAAGCACTGTGCACTTGTGCACATGGGTGAGGGATGGCACAAGAGATGCCTTCCCAGCAGCTCAACTCCAAGCCTCTGAGCCATCTGGTGGTGGCTGTGGTGCAGTTTTGTGCTACATCGCCAAACGCAAACATGTCTTACTCTTCTGCTGTCTTTGTCAGCAACCCTGCAGTTCTGTGCAGAGAGGGAGAGAAACTGCTCTTCATGTAAGCCCATACTGGAGGCCACTTCATTAGTGGGGTTACAGTCATCACTCACAACCCAAGAGAGACAACCCTCTGGCTGCCCACACAGATTTTCCGTGGCAGCAGTAGCAGCTGTGTGTGCAGTAATGTGTGGAAGGGGAGGAGAAATTCCCCTTTCTACACTTGGGCTTGAGAACAGACACTGCTCCAGCTGTGGGAGAGGTTTTGCTCATTTGCAGAGTGGAGTTCTTGTCCCTGATGAAAGTCCACCCCTCTTAGCCCCAAGCAGGGAGTTTTGGGACTCTGGTAAGCATGTGCTTTGGTTTCCTTTTAGTTCCAGGGGCTGCTCCTTTGGCACACTGCACTCTCCTTTCCCCTAGGAATAGGACTTTCTGGGGAATATACCGGGAAGCCTGCAGCTCCTTTGTGTCCAGATATCTCTGTGTTGCTGTAGCACTCTAAACAAGTTCTGGGGAATGTTAGTGAGTGATTGCTCACAAGATGTGAAGACAAAAGGGCAGAGCTTCCTAGGGCAGGATAACATTTCCTGATGACTATACCTTCACAATAATGTTCTCTGCGCCTGCTCTAGTCTAGTGGGACTGTAAGTGACCCAGTGTGAGTTTGCAGTCTGATGTAGTGCTCTCAAGGGGCCTCCAAATCACCACCCATGCTAGTGCCAGGGTTCGCTGGTACAGAGGAGATCTCCTACAGTTTTGATGATGGCAGTCTATAGCAGGGATGAGGGCAGCCAAAACAATCCCACTTACCCTTCATATGTAATACCCAGTCCTCTGGGCTCCTAGCTGATCTCAGTCAGCCAAGTTGGCCTCTCACTTTCTTCTTGTTCTATGTCTCAGGTTTTTCTCATGAGTTCTCTGTTGGGTTCTTGTATTACCTCCTTGTTATTCTGTTAGAGGAATGATTATCTATTCATAATTTTTATTCTTTCTAGGGAGAATTGCAACTGATCTCTCTAGTCAGCCATCTTGAGCCCCTTCCCATAATCTCTGGTATCTTAAAGTACATTATTTGGTATCTAATAATGCCTTCTTGATAAGAACATTAATGCTAATTGCATCTTCTCAAGGTTGTATAAACCATATTACCTTCTGATAGCATAGCTATTCAAAAAATCTGATGTTACTTTTCATTATTTTCTAGAAATCAGTGAGATTTCAATTGTTTTTTTTCCATTACCTTTTTATTGTTTATTGTTTGTGTAAACCTATTTTTTTGTTTTTTTGAGATGGAGTTTTGCTCTGTCGCCCAGGCTGGGGTGCAGTGGTGCAATCCCGGCTCACTGCCACCTCCTCTTCCCAGGTTCAAGTGATTCTCCTGCCTCAGCCTCCTAAGTAGCTGGGACTGCAGGTGCGTGCCACCACACCCGACTATTTTTTTTTTTATTTTTAGTAGAGACGGGGTTTCACCGTGTTAGCCAGGATGGTCTCGATCTCCTGACCTCGTGATCCGCCCGCCTCGGCCTCCCAAAGTGCTGAGATTACAGGTATGAGCAACCATGCCTGGCTGCTGTAAACCTATTTTTAATGATTTTTAGATCTACTTATTTCCAATATATAATCTGAAATATAATTTACAATATTTCATTTTATTATTAGTTTTATTTCTTACCAATTGCTTTCTCCCCATCTTATCTACTGGACTTCAAGCCTCTCAATGGAAAGATCAAGATTTAGGATTGAGAAACATGAGTTTGAATTATGTATTTGTTATCGCTTCACTGGAGTTTTCTGATCTAATCATATTTTTAGAAGTCATTAGTTTTTGAAAACATCTATAAAATTACCATGTGAGTACTCATGCATAATAGTTTTCCTTATACAGATTGTAACATTTTAGCTGGAGAGTTGGTTATTCTGCAGGGTTTCTTTTCTCCTCTAAGCTTAGAGGAGTAACTCCATGTCTGTGCCTTTTCAACAAAAGGAAGCAGGCCATAAGTTCTTATCCTAGAGCTAAGGTAGCTGGCTTCTGGCAAAGAGTACATTTATACCCCCTATGGAGTATACACAGACGCTTCAAGAACTTGTAAGAAGTGTCATTGAGTATGACAAATGGAATAGCAGTTGGCCATTCCAGAATGTCCTAGCAGATTTGGGGCATCCTTGCATAGTCATTTATATATCTAGACTTTCCATTCATGTAGCACTCACTGGCTTTGTACATTTCAAGGGTTGAATTGAGCAGGGAGTTCAGCCACTCATTTTTTTTTAATGGTCCCTAGACACTCTCCTGTGAAAATTCCTTAAAACTGGGTTCAATTTTAATTATTGATTGCTTCATGCAGGTTAACAATTTATGTGACATAATATTTGGCTGGATATCTCAAGTAAGCCGTATATTAGATGTACAGAAATTACTATTATGTTCTTTAGTCACAAATAACAGAAAGTTCAAAGATTTTAGACATTAAGTAATATATATTTATTCCCACGCATGTATATGAAGTTACATCATATTACTAATGTATGATGTAGAAAGTAAAAACACAGATAATAGTAAACTTTTAAAAATTGTAAGTTTTATCAGTAAATAAAGTAGAAATGTTTTCCTCATTTAATGTGGCAAAATTTAAATTTCCATCTACTTTCAGACAAGGGATGTCTTAGGATGAACACTTAATTCACTTAATTGAGTAGAAGACTGAATCCCTGAATTACCTCCAATTTTTGAGAACATTAATATACAAAGGCTAGTTTCTTGAACTGTTACACACACATACACACACACACACAGACACACACACACACACAGAGTTTAGGGAAAATGCTTCTTTAGCTCTCTCTTCTCTTATTGGTTCGAACATTTTACTGAGCACCTTTAATGAGATGAACATAAGAACATGATGGTTTGGGGACAAAGCAATACATGAAGCAAGGAAGCCATACTGCCTGTAATCAGAAAATGTATGGTCTAATACCAACATAATACATTTTTGCATTGAGTGTGGGTTTCTCCTTTCAGTGCTATATTAAAAAGACTTTTAACACAAAATTATTTAATGAATTAGCAATACCAGTCAAAGATGAACATAAAAATGAGAGTGGCAGCAGGCAGGTATGACTTGTACTTGGCTGTTATCCATCTAATGTCTAATATTCAATGAACTCACTACACATTTCTGAAAATTAGCCACTCAGTTTTTATAATACTGGAATAAGAGAAATAGAACAGACATAATTGAAAATGGAGATTTTTCTTCTTATAATAATACTTACCTATTCTAAGTACATCAGCTATTGATAAACATATGTTAGCATTTACCTGTTCATTCTGTTGGAGAAAACTGGGTAACTCTTAAGTGTTTTGCCCTCCAGGCTTACATTAAAAGTTAATTACCACCACATGGGACGGGGCTCGGGAGGCCATGACAGCCTTGAACCAGTATCAGCAAAATGTGCATCTCACATCAGCCCCTGAATTGCTCACCTCTCACAATAGAATACTTTCTCCTTGAGTGAATGTTTACAAGTTAAAAAACACACCACTTTTTGTGTGAGCAGTAAGTTGAAAAGGACAACTTCTAGCCGAACAAAAATAAAATTAGAGCCTAAGGTTACAAGTTAAGGACAAGGGAGTAATGAGATATCTGGTCTCAAATACAAAATAAGTGTAGGACTGTAATTAGCTACATCTGATAACCCAAATTTACTCTCTCTCTCACTCTCTTTTTACCAGAAAAACCTTTCTTCAATCTCAGCTCTCTGTGAAAAGTTGCCATGAGCGTTTGGTTATAACATGATCTAATAGTGGTAGGCAAGAGCACAGTTTAAGCAGAGATTTGATAAAGTATGTTTTAATAGACCTTGAATCACTTTTGCCCCTATATCTCTCTTTTATTGGCCTGCAAAAGATCCTTGATTTTTTCTGTCAAATATGCTTTTCTGTATGCATTAAATAAAAGGATACTATGCATGGACCAATGATGAAAGTATGTTAAGACCAATTCTAGTCTATGAATCTGAGGTCAAAAATTAAATAAAATTTAATTTAACAGAAAAAAATGAAGCTTGTATTTACTTAGAGTATGCCAAAACCACAACCTTTCATACACTTACATGTTGATCTCATTGATTTATCATTTTTTAGTCTTTAGGTTATTTTTTCATGTGTATAAAGTTTTCCCAATTTGGCTGAACTGAGAACAGGCATTTTGTAGTAGCAACCAGTAGAGTACTTCATGTATAGCATATTGCAGAGAATGTGAGCATCCTATCATCTCTGGAAACTTATTCATCTAGCACTTTATAGAATGGGCAGTTGCTTTCCCTGGAGTCTGTTTTCCCACACTTTTTGCTGATTGAAATGTCTTGATATATCATTGTCTTTTTTATATAGTCAGTCATCAAACACAAATACAGAAATGCCTTTATAGAATGCTATCTTTGTTTTTGATTATAAGAAATATGTACTCATCTTGAAAATATTAGTAACAGCCTTCAGCCAGTGAAAAAAATTTTTGGAGACTGAAGTTTATACTCTAAGCAAGGTAACTTAAATTTATATGCTCATGCAGAGATGAAGCGGAATAATATGGTGGGTCTAGCTAATTAAGGTGAATAACCTAATTACAGTCACTTCCACCCTATAAAATATGTAATTTCCATATTTTTGTTCTCATTTTAAATTTGCTTAAGCCTTTATTAGCATATAATATTTAATGAATGTATTTGTTCTATAATAATTGTTAAGGCTATACAAATCTATTAGTGATTCAGTATTTTCTGTGTTAAATATTATTTGACTTCAGGCCAGGGACCATACCTGCTTAATTTCAGAAATTCATTATCAAGTACATGAAGAGTCTTGATAAATGCTTTTAATAAAAAGCAGGATGCTGCTCTCCCCCAGAATGAGGGAAGTGGACAATTACGGCATTTCAAAGGGAAACATTCAATAATTAATGGAGAAATTAGTGGAGAAAGATAGCAGGGATGGTGTATATGCAGAAGAACAATATGAGATATGAAGAAACAAAGAAGATAAGAAAATAACTCACACAAGGAATTGAACTGGACCAGTAAAACATCTGAAAATCTACTACTCGCATCAATGTCAAAAAATACGAAGTGAACAGGTGATCTAAGCATGTAGCTGACATCCAACTTCACATTCTCTTGGTCTCTAAAATACTTCTTTAGCTTCCTTGAACAAAGA
Source organism: Rhinopithecus bieti (assembly GCF_001698545.2). Taxonomy (NCBI): domain Eukaryota; kingdom Metazoa; phylum Chordata; class Mammalia; order Primates; family Cercopithecidae; genus Rhinopithecus; species Rhinopithecus bieti. The sequence goes on from NW_016814088.1 coordinate 2,607,924, forward strand.
CACCACAGTGGGCTACACAAGGTGTAGAAAAGGAAAGGAAAGCTGTTCCATCTCCTCTGCATGCATTAGTCATTTTCTTCCTCTGAATCTGTGTCTTAATTGCCTTGCCTGTCTTATTAGATTGAAAACCCACTGGCTTGGGACCATCAGTACTAAGGTGTGCAGCACTGAGCTTGGCAGGTGATCAGCACTCAATAAATGTCTATTGCTACCATAAACCAATGTATAAATCTCAGAAATAGGCATAATAATGGACCTGACAGATTAATGCCCAGGGCTATTTTTGTACAGCAGCATGGGCTAGCCAAATCAAAATCAGACACCTCAGATTCAATTCTTCTCAGTTTTGCATGTAATTCTCAGCCTTTCACATTTTTGTCCTGTGACAGACAGGAAGAAACCATAGTCAACTTTTGAACATAATCAAATTTAAAAAATGTTCTCTTTCCCCCATTTTTCTCTTCTTTTCAAATGCTATTGACCCATTATGTAGATTGCATTGCCTTTTTAAAATTATTGATAAGATGGTTTCAAATTCTGCAGCAGATGTTTTATATGGTATTTTTACTCATCATTTCAAGTTCTCTTTTTTGTGGAGGATTTTCTCTAGCAGCAAGAAATTCCTTAAAGAAGCCATTTAATTCATACTCTAACAAGTCCTCTCAGGTGACTAAGGCAGAGTTATTATCAGTGTATCTCACTGGATAATAAAATTAACGTGTAGAGAAATGAGTGACTTAAGCAGGACCCCTCCCCCTAACTCCAGAAGAGAGGTAGAGAAGCCCTGGGTAGAATTCCCCAGAAATAAGAGTTCTTCACAGAAAGAAAGGGTTACCTGTGAGAGTTAGTGAAAGTTAAGTGAAGCTTTTTTTTTTTTTTTTTTTTTTTTTTTTTTTTAGGTTTTTAATAAAATACAATAAGCTTCCAATTCATTTTCCTTATACAAAATGTTAGCTTTGTCTGTGAGTTTAGATTATTTCCTCATCCTTACAAAGCTCCGCTATAGCTACAATCGACCACTAGTTTCTCTTTTTTTGTTTTTTTTTTATTATTGTATTTTTTTCCTAGTCAGTGTAAAAGGTCACTGAAATTAGATGATGCAGATACGTAATATAATCATTGAAATTGTTTGAAAGTTGCAATACATTTGTAATCACCATATACTTTTTATTCTGCAGTAGGAGATTATGTGTAGAAATTCAGTTAAAGAATGTGTTTTTAGATTCAGTCTTTCTGAAGATGAATATAAGGACAAAGACAATGCTGTCTGTATGACCAATCATGGCTAATGAGAGAAAATTAGGGATTGAAATATGGACTAAATGCAAAATTTAATCTTATGCATGACATAAAAAGAAGAGCCTAGGGTTCAAATTTAGAGTACATAAATCAAGAAATATAAAAGGGGAAATGATTTATATAACTTAAAGGCAAAAATGCCTTTGTCTTTATTATTAAGTTATTCCATATAATTCCAGAGTGTTGCCAACAAATATACCTGCTCATGTAGTTCTGTCCGCTAGGTGCATGAGATTCTTGTGTGGCATGGTAAAGGCAAGGAAATATTTTCACGTAAATATTTCTTTACAGAATATATTTGCTCATGAAAATAAATGTAAATACAATTTTGATTAAGCATTTTCTTTCAGAAATATTTTTGAGTGCTTAGGGTGTATCAGGTAATTAGGTATTAATTTTCATATTTCCTACAATCTCCCTTCCTTCAACATATATTTTTGGAAGCTCCATGTCTTTTATTTGAAATAGGCATGGATAATAAACAAGGTCTATAGAGGAAACAAAACATCCACGGAGAGGAAAAAAAAAATCGTTCTCAAAGATTATGAAGTTTACGAGCTTGGGTGCCTGGGAGAATGGTGGTAACATTAACAGAAATAACCAAGTCAGGAGAATAAGTTACTGGTGAAGGGGCACTTAGTGAATGCAGTTTTGAATACGTTGAATATGATACCATTCAGATAAAAGTTACCTGTCAGTTACTGCATAGAATAGAATCAGAATTTGAAGGAAAAATTAGACCTGTACACCAAAATTTAACCGTCACCGGCCAAAAAATGTTAAATTGAATAGTTATCTATTTTACTTTGTTTATTTAAATGACTAGTAGACAAAAATAAAAGTCAAAGTGCTCAACACACCTGGAGGGAGAAAAAAATGGTCTTTCCTTCTAGAGAAAAAAAATGGGAAGTTTCTTTTCAATGTAATTGATTAGTTGTTGTCCCACTCTGTTCTCACATCTGGAGTGTAATTTCTCCAAGACAAGTTAAAGCAGGAGAAATATGAGACAAATTAGAGACCTCCTATTATTTCTGAAATTATATTTATTTTGTAATGTTTCCAAATTTGGTGAAATTCATGCAAGGTCCTATTTTGAGTGTTGGAAACCCCGTGTTCATTATGGAATAATTGAAGATTTTTGTTATTTCACTTGATTAAGGGACTAGTAAGCATAAGAAAAATCAAATAAAAAAATCTGCAAAATGTTTACAGCATCATGTGCTCTAATTTATGCCCATTCATTTGCTGACTCAGACTAATTTCCTGTTATAAATACCCTGCTCCTACTTTTCCAAGTCCTTGTATTGCTGAACCTAAAGAACCATGGGTCTGTTGGCATGATTTAGAGATAATGAGAGACGTGGATAATTAGTGAAAGGCTGCCCATATGTGTTGTTTGTCCTTTGTGCATTCATTTGTCCAGTTTGATCAGAGAAGCATAATGTTACCCACAAGAGTCCTCTCCACAGAGACTTCCTGGATTTTCCAAGTAGAAAAGTCTTAGCCTAAGAGCAGATTCAAGTGAAGGTGTACAGCATGGAGTTCATGAGCTGTGCCATGGAAATGGAAACTTGAGTTCCCATCTAAATTTTGTCACTCACTATGTGGCTTAGAAAAATCATCTAACTTTATAAACGTCAGTGTCCTTGTATATAAAATCAAGATAACAAATGTCCCATAAGGCTTGTTGTGGGTAGTAAATGAGATAGATCCAAAACTATTTAGTTCTGTGGCTGCACATTATCAGCAGCCAATAAATAGGATATTGTTATTTTTATAACTAACCTCCACTTCTGTAGGCAAAACATGAAGACCTATTAGAAAATCGACATGGAAGAAGACAGGTAAAAACAATGAGAAGAGGAGTAAAGGATGACAATGCAGTAATTCAGCAGTCAGAGTTCCTTCATGAGGTTACTCGTTGGTTTCACCCTTCCTTTCTTCTTTCCTGATCAGGCCCTACCTCTGTCAATACTTGAACTATCTCTGTTTTGCCTGTGCCCTTCAACAAGTTACTTTGGCACATTTAATTTTTATTTTCAAAATTATGCAAATTAATCCAAGGTTGTTTCTAGCTCTAGAGTTTTAATTTTTATATTGTACTCTCTTTGTAATCTTTCTAAAATTTACTTCTGAGAAGATTATCAGCTGCTGAACAACCTGAGCAGACTCTCTTAGTCTACATTGAGGTAAAAAAAAATCTTTCAGCCTTTTTTCTTTGATCTTCTTTCCCCTCACTGTCCCCACACATTCTTCAATCCAAACATACCACTGTATTTAGTTTATGCCTTAAGTCATTGTACATGTTGCTCCTTGATGGATCTGGTAATTTCTTGGGTCTTTCAAAGATTCTACTTTTCTACAGCCTTATCTAATAAAATAAAACAAAACTATTGCTTTTTACTTCATATCACCATCTTGCCTTTTACAGAGCTTATTAGTGTATTAATCATACCATATTGCAATTTATATCAGCTTATTTATTTACTAAGTTATGGTCTTCTTGAAGAATTTTAGTTGTAAAATCAAGAAGAGATAAATGTTAATGAAAAGTGCCCACAAATAAATTGATATCTGCTTGTTAATTGGTAGACAATAAATATTTGATGAATTATATATATCCTCAAATGCTTTTAAAGCTCTTCAGCATTCCCTCTATCACAGATTCCCTGTGACAATCTCAGATTACTTGTTTAATAACCACTTGTTAAGTGTTTGGAGTAACTTTTGAATATTTTAAAAGAATTTTCTATTTTAAACTTAATTTTTCCCCAAGAATATAGACCTTTATTTGACCTTTATCTGTGAAGCCATAAATGTCTAATGGGATGCCCTTCAGCCATCCCCATTATGACCAAATAATAATAGCTAGCATAGATGAAAAAATCATCATGTTACAAGTACTTTTCAAGGTTTGCTTAAATTAATTCTCACAACAGACCTACAATGTAGCTATCATTTTCATTTCCATTAAATATCTGAGGCACACACATTTTAACTTGCACGATCACACAGTTAGCAATTGGTGGAGCAAAGATCAAAATGTAGAAAGTCTGTGGATGCAGATTTTACTTTAACTACAGATACACTGCAGCAAGGCAAACCAGCCTGTAGCAGCCTGAATAAGGAGTGTGCTCAACATCAGTCACCACTAATGTCACACTTTTACTATCCCAGAACAACCAAAAAATTCCTCGCCATATATCATAGATTATCATCTCCCACATTCTTAAATGTTTATACTGGAAAAGAAATTTCCAGAATCTAGGCTGTATGTTTTCCATATGTAAATTGTCAAATATTCTATCCAGCATTCTTTAAATTATTTGCTTCAATGTTTGTTGCTGTCTTTAAAAATTAGCACAGAAATGATGATTATATTCATCGCCACCAGCTAAAAAGCATTGGACTCCTAGAGTGTAGCTTGAGGGATTTTGTAGGTTTTCTTTTTTCCATTAATATTTAAGCTTAAACCAAGGCAGACAAAACTGAATACATAACAAATAACCATCAAGGTTACTCTTTATGGGTCAAACAGAATGACAGCCTCAATTATTAAAATTCACTGCAACTGAAGGCAATGAATTTTACTGTGAGTACTTTCCAAGTTCTTCCTCAGAATTGCTGGCTTTCCATTTTTAATAAGCTAAACTTGGAATCGTATTCAGCAATCGGATGGAGTTGAGTTCAGCTTTTGTTTTTCTTAAAAGATTTATAATTTCCTATGTTAACAGCAAATAATCTCAAGGTTCATAGATGTTCATTTGCATGCCGATATGATTTACAAGCAACTCCCAACATTCTGGAGTTAGGTCAAGATCTCTGACCTTCTAGGGGAAGACCAAGGACCCTTCCTTCCTCTTGAGCCTATTCTACACTGAACTAAAATGAAGCCCATTCCTATGGTGTTCTAAATACCCCAACATCCCACAAATACCCCAGAGTAGAGAATTATTTTTCTGAAACATGCTGGAATCCTCTAATATGTAATATAGACTACTTCCTCTTTGCCCACCCCAGTCACATTTCCTTTTTTATTTTCACATTTTTGCAATTTGTTCTTTCTAATAACTTCCACAGGCTCCCTGTCATCATCCAATTTGTTTGAGACAGATATGTCCTCTTTCCTGAAGGCAAAGATAGGTTAATATTGTCTCAAAAAGTCCATCATCCCACATAAGCTGATTCCACTCCTCTCAATGAATCTTAGTTCCTTTCTCAAAATCTCTCAACCTCAGAGTCTCTATTTCTTCATGTAGAACTTTTTCTCCTCCCAGTAAGCCCACCTACATACATCTTCAGCCTGCCAAAATAATGACAGAGATTCAGGATGGGAAAGATTGATATCTAGATCTATGGCTAGGGTACAGGGTCTACTGAACAAGGGATTTTGCCCTAGGCTAACCACATGCCTCTTGTTGAAGGAATTATACAGATAAGAAAAGGTCAGAAAACCTAAGATTTGATCTGGGATCCCAAAGGAGTCTACTGGTGAGCCATCCTGTTCATGTGGAATGTTTTCTGTACCTTGATCAGAAACAGCCCGAAAATCTGAAATGCACCTGAGAAGGGCTGGAGTTTCTTCTTTTTTCTTAAGCTTGTAATCACATTTCAGAAATTACCTTAGTGAGGATGAGTAAACGGCTAGTCTACTGAAGGAGTAGAGACAAGAGTAGGAGAATCAGTGAATGGAAGCATCTGCCTTTTGGTATGTACCAGGGTTTATTTAAAAAAAATATTTCAGTAGTTCCTGGGGAACAGGTGGTGTCTAGTTGCATGGAGTTCTTTAGTGCTGATTTCTGAGCTTTTGGTGCACTTGGCACCTGAGCAGTGTACACTGTACTCAATGTGTAGCCTTTTATCCCTCATCCTTCTCCCACCCACCTCTTAATTCCCCAAAGTTCATTATATCATTCTTAGGCCTTTCTGTCTTCACAGCTTAGCTCCAGCTTATAAGTGAGAACATACAATGTTTGGTTTTCCATTCCTGAGTTACTTCACCTAGAATAATGATCTCCAACTCTATCCACGTTGCTGCAAATGCCATTATTTCATTCCCTTTAATGCCTGAGTAGTATTCCATATACACAATTGTATATATCTATATTTATATAGCTATTTATACTATATATTGTATATATACATGTGTATGTATATATATACATATATTGTATATATATACTATATATACACACAGGTATAATATATCCATATATATCCATGTATACTATATATGTGTGTGTGTGTGTGTATCTATATATGTGCCACATTTTCTTCATTCACTTGACTGATGGGCATTTAGGCTGATTCCATATTTTTGCAGTTGCTAATTGTGCTGCTATAAAAATGCAGGTGCAAGTGTCTTTTTCGTACAATGACCTCTTTTGTTTCTGGGTGGATACCCAGTAGTGGGATTGCTGGATCAAATGGTAGTTCTCCTTTCTGTTCTTTGAGGAATCTCCATACTGTTTTCCATAGTGGTTGTACTAGTTTACATTCCCACCAGCAGTGTAAAAGTGTTCCCTTTTCACCACATCCATGCCATATGTTATTTTTTTATTTTTTAATTATGACCATTCTTGCATGAGTAAGGGAGTATCTCATTGTGGTTTTAATTTGCATTTCCCTGATAATTAGTGATGTTGAGCATATTTTCATATGTTTGTTGACCATTTGTATATCTTCTTTTGAGAATTGTCTTTTCAAGTCCTTTGCCCACTTTTTGACAGGATTTTTTTTTTCTTGCTCATTTGTTTGAGTTCCTTGTAGAGTCTGGATATTAGTCCTTTCTCCGATGAAACAGTATACCAGCTTTTTTTGGGAAATCATTTTGAGAGAAAAGGGAGAATAATTGTCTCTCTGTCTCTGTCTCTCTCTCTCTCTTTTGATTCAATTTTCAAGATTTATATCGTTTAATTATCACAACAAACCTACACTGTGGCTACCATTATCATTCCCATTGAATAGGCACATAGATTTTATTTTTCTTTATAATGAGAATAAGAGAAAGAGAATGAATGAATGAAATTATTTAATTCTTACATTTGGGCACAGAAGTGATAGGTTAAAAATACAAGAGCACCACCAAAGTCAAAGTTGAACTCTGTAATCTCACAAGCTTGTCTCTGACTAGCTTGGCAGATGTGTAATATGTATGCAGTCCTTGGGTAATCAGTGAGAAATACATTAGAGGGTTGTTCTTAGCGTATAAAGGGAAGGTTCTTGAATGAATTGCCCTAGATCAGGCAAGTCACTTCTGGAGTATTAGGAATGCTGAAATGGAGTGGGCCTCTGCCCCTCTGCATTCAGGGATGTAGGAAAAACCATGAAGCAAGAGTACTCTTTTAGTGTGCTAAAATGATTTATCCCCTACCCCTTAATGCAAATGTATGGTTGTGGTTTTTTTTTTTTTTTTTCAGCTTGAAATGGGTCCACCTGGGGTTATGTTATGTTTCAATTAATGTGCATTTTTGTTAGTTTCTGGAAATGCTAAAAGCATGTCTGGTGGGTGGAATTCATCTAATGTCAGAACATGAGACAGAACATGAGAATGTGGAAGTCAAAATACACATACACACACACTCACACTCAATCACACACAGGTTTTCCGGTCTCTTTAGATTGAGAGTGCTGATTCTTCAGCCCCACCTTGTGCTTTAGCAAGGGTCCATTTGTTTGAACACCACCTCTAAATGATAATAAAAACGTGGAAGCTTTTGTATCAATCTTAAGAGCTTTGTGTTGCCTTACGTTATCACAAACCATTTTTCACAAACCTAAGAGCAATATACAATGATGATGATGAAGCTCTGTGTGTCTATTGTGTCTGTCTGTCTACCTATTTATTTACTTAGAGAAAGCAAAAGCTAAATAACCTCCTGTGCACAGGGTATTTACTGCTTTAGGGCAAAATCTGTTGCAGAACAGTTAAAACTGTTGCTAAGACATCTATTGTCTTAACGTATGCCTGGGTGGCCCCGTGTTCCGTCTTGCTCAGCATCTGTGGGTACGATGATTTATTGGTAATACTAGTCTTTGAAGGTCATAGTATTGCTAAGTCAAACATGTTTGAAGAGAGGAAAAACAGTGTCATTTTCTGTTGTTCCCATGGAATTTTCTATGACCGCTTGAGAACACATTTTATTTTCAAAGAGAATATACTAATATAGCTAAGAAAAGGAGCAACATTTAATTTTGATTAAGGATCCTATTTTTTTTAAATCTGAGATTTGCCTCTTTACTTTCATTTTCTTATGAAAATAATATTCTCGGGTGTTACATCACCATCACCATCATCTTAATGAACAGTAACTATGTGCAGAGCATTTACAAACAAAGACGGAAATTTAGAAAGCAGAGACCCTGAGCACACAAAGAATCTGACCCTTTTCTTCAAAGAGGGAATTGCTTGGTAGAGAGTTCCTACCCTCTTTCTGCGTTTTTTCTTTTCTCCTCATAGAATATTTGTAAAACTATGAGAGTTCAACATTGATTGAGGCACAATAACCAGTGGGCTGGACTATTGCACTGAAATTCAGATATTACAATGGTCAGTTGGGAAGAAGGTGAGGGTGTTCTAGGCAGCTGTGATTTAAAGATGCTTAATATTTGCACATTTAACTGTCGCCCAGACTGTCCCCAAAGTAAGTATTGGGACATGTGCAAAGGTAAGTAGGAAACGTTATTCTTCTTTAAGACCACCAAAAAACCAAACCAAAACAAAACAAATCCTATTTCTATTTTACTTTGTGCTCAGTTGTTTTGTTCGTTTGTTTCTTTTGTTTTTTTTTTTTTTTGTTTGTTTGTTTTTTCTGCATCAAATGCTGCCTTTACCTCCACATTCACACTGAGGTAAAAGTGAATGAGGATAGTTTCCAAAGTTGATTGCTCTTAATTAGATATAAACACTCTGTCAAATAAATATAGTTCTAAATTGAGAACATTAGTTATCCAGTTAAAAAAGGTTTGTGTGAAAAGAGTCAGCAAAAATAAAACTTTAAGAGTACCATATCACATCAAATTTGGCCAGGTCAAAATTCAAGAAACTTTAAAAAAAATTAAATTATTGGGTTTTAATGATCTGATCTTTAAAATTAAAGACTACATACCATATAATCATTGACAAATAATAGTAATTTTGTTAAACTCAATCTTTTTGTTTTTTTTTTCCAAAATTTTGAGGCAATGGAACATTCTGTAAACTTTTAGACTATAGTCTTCTGGAACCATGTTTTTACTAATTTTCTAGTTGAGTGAGCATGCCTGACTGCTTAGAGCCTAAGTTTCCTCACTTATCATTTTTGTAAGATTGATTTTAGGATAAAAGGAGAATTTGCGTAACGTGCTAGATATAGGAGCATACTCAATACTTAGTGAATATTGTGATTATAACATGGTACTTACTATGTGCAAAGTACAGTTTCCTCAAAGTGCCCACGCTTGGCAACAATTTGCTTAGCAACGTTTACACCCCCACTTCCCCACACACTTTTTTTTTTTGTTTTGTTTTGAGACGGAGTCTCACTCTGTCGCCCAGGCTGGAGTGCTGTGGCGCAATCTCGGCTCACTGCAAGCTCCGTCTCCCGGGTTCAAGGGATTCTCCTGCCTCGGCCTCCCGAGTAGCTGGGACTACAGGCGCCCGCCACCACCCCCGGCTAATTTTTTTGTATTTTTAGTACAGACGGGGTTTCACCGTGTTAGCCCGGATGGCCTCAATCTCCTGACCTCGTAATCCGCCAGCCTTCGACTCACAAAGTGCTGGGATTACAGGAGTGAGCCTCCGTGCCCGACCCATTTCCCCCTTTTAAACCACCTTTAATTTTGTATTTTCTGTTAGAATATAGTAAATAAAAGTTTGACTATGTTTCCACTCGTTCAGAAGCAACTCACACACCAAAGCAAGCAACATATTCTGTAGTACCCTATTTAATAAAAAGTAGCCTTTGCCTATGTATTTTGTCTTTGTTAAAATTCGAAGGGCAAGGAGTTAATTTTCTACAACCTGTAAAGACTTTGTTTGAAGTCTTTGCACCTCTGAATGAATAATGAGTGTTAATTAATGATGACAATGACAATAGCATTTCATGTTTTTACCATGTTGCACTTTACCCATCTCTAAGCCTTTTCCCCCTGAAGTGGATTTTCTATTATTTTATTCATTATTTTACTCCTGATAACTTGTGCTTTGTTAAAATACAGCAGATTTCTCCTTCTTGTAGGTTACCATAGCAAATTGCATAAGAATTTACACCATAAATTATTCATTACATCCAATTTAGTATAATTATTAATTCCAGCATACATTGGTGCCTGATTACATCTCAGTGCTCATTGCTGGATCTTGACCATGTTCTGCTGAAAATAATGATCTGTCATGGTTAATAAGAATCTAACAAGTCCCACTAAAAGGTGGAAACATTTAATTATTATTGGTTTAATGAAACAGTGATGGATCCAGTTGTTACAATCTGTCAGAAATTCTTCCTAAGGTAATCCAAAATCTAACTGGTAATGAATTTAAGAGCTAGCACTGATGTGCAAGCAATCAACACACTTTCCAATTCAAGAGCAAATTGGGATGTACTCTTCCCTTGGTATCTTTCTGCAGAAGTAAATCAGCTCTGCTTTCACTGAGAAGCTTTGCTCCCAACATCAGTTCTGGTATTTCAAGCTTTCATGCCTTGTGCTCCCAGTGAGCCCTTTCCTTGCATGAAAGATGCATCCTGTATTGTATGTGAATGTTCCAAGTTGCACTGCCTCCCACGCGGGTCTCCTTTTAACTCTAAGTTGAGCTGAGCAAAGTTTGCAGTTGCATTTCCCACTGGAATTTTAACCTGGGTAGAATATGGCTGTAGATTCAGTTCAAAAGCCTTTTGGCTGCAAAACCATATTATTCTAAACATCCAGGGAACATCAGTAAATAAATAGGGCCTAATTTTGCTTTGAATTTTTTTTAACGTAGAGAAGAAATGGGTTTCATGTGCAATCGGATTGATGTTGTTATATTATTTAATATGCTTTGAGCCAGTCTTTCTTTATTTTTTAATGGTGCATCTCCTCCAAATCAAGAGACAGATAATGTTATTACTTATTTTAAAATCTACAGAATACATTTGGTGTCATATATTTTAATCCTATTAGAGAAAATAAGTTACATGTACGACAACATCTCTCTCACTGAGAGCAGATGATGTGCTGGGTACTTTGTGTATATTTGCTTTCATACTCATAATGGTGTTTATAAGTAGACACTATGGTTCCCATTTTTAAGATGAGAAAGCTGAAGCTTGAGGTCTTCATGTAGTAAGTTGATGAGTAGAGAAATATTCAGATCTGTCTGATGTTAACTGTAAGTAGCTACTTCAGCACATTTTATTGAAACATATCTCTAAACCAGAGGCATAAGGCAGGGACTGTTTGAACAGCTAAACTGATTAGTTTTTTTAATCCTTTCCATATTAGACCACTGGGTGCATTTTAATGCTGTGTCTTTGAAACACACATATGGGTAAGATGACTAAAGGGAGAAAGGCAGAACTTATACGCTTGCCACCAGTTCAATATCAGGTTTTGATTAAATACTTTCTGTTTCAAGAGGCATGAATGGATAGATATCAGACCCATCTACTGTAGTAATGAGTCATATTACAAAACTATATGCTCATCACATTTCAACTCTTGTGCCTCCCTTGTGTGTTTTCCCAAGAAAACGTTCAAAAATTATTTCTACGACTACTTGTGTGTGTGTGTGAATGTTATTTAAAGTATTTTCTTAGAGCTTTGTGGGACTGGGACTTTGAGATCACTGTCAATTGTTTTCCTTGAACACTCAGGGGCAGTGGATACCTCAGTAGCACTTTGAGTACCCACCTTAGAAAACCATTGATGGACAAATGCTGTCGTCTTTGCCTTGCAGTTCAGTGAACACAAGCTGAAGGTCTTCTGCACTACCTGAGAATTTATTAATATCTTTAAGGCTCACCCCATGTGTATCACATTCAGTCTACCCTGGAGTTCTCCAACATTGCAAATATAACTACATGTAAGAGAAGAGGTTAAGCTATTTATATGTAACTGTTCTATTGGCTTCTGGGACTTCATTATACTTAGTGTTTTATCATGCAGTTTTAGAGATCTTTTCTGGAACTACTTTGTGTAATCCTTAAGCATTGCTAAAGCTTGTTATAGTTTTTTTTTCCCCTTATTTTCACAAGTTTATTGGGTCGCTATAAAGCTGAGAGAAAATCTCCCAGGAGAAAGAATGTGAGAGATAGCTAGTGTGGGAACAAAGACTAGAAGAACCAGGCAGAATAAGGAAAGAGACATTGTAGAAGGTGGCAGTAAAAACTGAAGGGGAACAAAGAAAGCTAGACCCACTGACCTGTCTCTGTTTATACACCTGTATTTATCTTAGCATTTTCATGAAAGGGCCAAGTAAAATGCCTGATTGTTTATTTGTTAATCAATAACATAATTCTTTTTACTCCTATCTTCTAGAAGCAGACAATCAGATAATACAAAGTAATTATTATCTCCCTATTAATGTATTTAACTTTGATTTGTTGAATGCTGGAGGAAAGTTTTAGGAAATGCCTGTGGAGGTTATGCATATCTATGGATGAATAAAAAGAGGAAAGTATTTATTTCTAATACAGGTATGTTTCAATTCTCAAGAGATAATTGTAATGTAGAAATAGGAGCATGATTTAAGATTATCTAATATAATGTGTTTCATATTTCTACACCATAAAATTCTGTTAATTTTGAAAATTACCTTGGAAATATAGTAAATGGTTCTCACCTTTCCCTTCAGTTAGGAACTTCCTCCAAATCTATCCTATGTAGTCATTAGGAAAAGAGATATGCATATTGGGGATGGTGGTAGCAATATTTTGACAAAATGCTAATGTATTTTTTCTTTTGCACTTTTGTACATAGCATATTTATAGTTGGATGAAAACAGCCCTCTGCCTCAGGAATAAGATTCAGAATGTTACAGAAGGAATGGAAAGATAAATATTTCATCTTCATTTTCAGACAGTGTCAGATTTGATGTGATCTCCTTTAGCATATCAACAGCCAGTTTGGATTTTTTTTTTTTTTTTTGGAAACGGTCTGGATCTGTCACCCAGTTTATTAGTCGGGGTTCTCTAGAGGGACTCTGTCCCTCTAGAGTCCAATGTTCGAGGGCAGGAAGCATCCAGCAAGAATGATGTAGGCTGAGAGGCTAAACCATTCTAATCTCTCCACGTTCTTCTGCCTGCTTTTATTCTGGCAGGACTGGCAACTGATTAGATTGTGCCCACCCAGATTGAGGATGGGTCTGCCCTTCCCAATCCACTGACTTAAATGTTAATCTCTTTTGGCAACACACTCACAGACACACTGAGAAACAGTAGTTTGCATCCTTCAATGCAATCAAGTTGACATTCAGTATTAACCATCACACCCAGGCTGGAGTGCAGTGGTGCAATCTCAGCTCACTGTAAACTCCGCCTCCCAGGTTCAAGTGATTATTGTGCTGAGTAGCTGGATTACAGGCCTGTGCCACCATGCCCAGCTATTTTTTTATATTTTTAGTAGAGATGAGTTTTTGCCGTGTTGGCCAGGTCAGTCTCAAACTGGCCTCAAGTCATTTGCCTGCCTCAGATTCCCAAATGGTTGGGATTACAGGCATGAGCCATGGCGCCTGGCTGAATGGGAGGTTAGACAACATATTTTTCTCTCATGGCACATGTAGAAGAAGTCAGGGAGAAGACAAAAAGGAAGGAAATGAAAGAAGTTGAACCCTTGCACACAGGGGATTAAGAGATAAAGAAAAGGAGTAGAAGACATTAGATGCTCAAACATGGCTAATTCCCACCTGGAATGAGAAGGTATATTATGGAATAAACATGTGGAGGGCACTAGTCTTCTTCCATTTTGAACTATAAGGAAAGATAATAGTGCAGAGTAATCCAGTACTGACAGTGGATGATTCCATTTAGTGAAGAGCATGGAATTGCATTGCCAGCATTACAGGGTTCAAGTTTAAAATTCCAGCCAATTCTTGTGTGACTAATGAATGTGCTTGCTGTGGGGAAACAGTAGCGAAAGTGAGATAATGCAATGCAAAGGCTGAGGTGGGCTATTTTAGGACAGAAGACATAATGGAAGACAATGCAGAACTATGTAGTACTGGCAAATGCCAAAGGTCAGAGAAAGACCACACAGTGATTTTTATTATCTGCAAACAGTGGCAGTTTGCACCATAAGAATGCACAGAAATGGAACCAGTTGTCATTGAAAGGTTACCAATTTGTGTACATGAGGTGGCTTTCCCCTTTCCCCCAATGCCATGAGGTCATGTAAACTATTCATTTGATAACCCAGACCACATCATGCAGAGGAACCAGGAAAAGCATCATAAAAATTAGATGTTGAAGCTGAAAATCATCTAAAAGTCTGAATGATACTCACCCAAATATAATTATTTAATAATTATTTAATGATAATATTACATCAGACTTAATAGGATATGATAAACAGGTCAATAGAATCAATACACAAATTCTGAAGTTTTTAGCAAATCAATTTTGTATTGTGGGGAAATTTGTAACTTTGAGAAAAAGAATAATTTAGGTCATAACAGCCATGCATATCTTGATGTGTGTGATTCTGTGGAATCGTTTTGTAGAAGCAAGTTTAGTGGAATGAGGAGATAAAAACTAGTATAAGAAAATAGCAAAACAACTGACCAGAGCAGTGACCACTTTCTCTTCTCCTTTTCCTCCTTAGAAACTCTCTGTTCTCCCAATTTTTATCAAACCGAATGCTCTATTAGTAAGATGATAATGGAAATTTTGACAGATACTATGAATAATAATTTGTAATCACAAGATATTTTACTAGCAAAACCTATCAGCAAATCTTAATTGTTAATAGGCAAATATTTTCTAATAAGGACACCTATGCTTTTTGCCAATCAGGGAAACAAGGGGAACAACAACTCAAACTACTGAAAAATAGTGACATTAAAATTATTGAACCAACCATAGGGATATGGGCTATAAATAAGAAGTGTAGGCATATTGATGCATAGGTAATAAATGTAGCCCTGTGTATAAAGCTTCTGTCCAAAAATGAAAAATGAATTCGTTCTCTAGGAAACTGATATGGTTTTCCTGTGTCGCCATCCAAATCTCATCTGGTAGTCCCCATAATCCCCATGTCTCATGGGAGGGACCAGGTGGAGATAATTGAATCATGGGGCCAGTTTCCCTTATCCCATTCTCATGATAGTGTAGTAGTTCACAAGATCTGATAGCTTTATAAGGAGTTTCCCCTTTCAATGGGCACTCATTTTTCTCCTTCCTGCTGCCATGTGAAGAAGGACATGTTTGCTTTCCTTACCACCAGGATTTTAAGTTTCCTGAGGTCTCCCCAAGCCATGCTGAACTGTGAATCAATTAAACCTCTTTTCTGTATAGATTACCCAGTCTCAAGTATGTCTTTCTTTTTTTTTTTTTTTTTTCTTTTTTTTTTGATGGATTCTCTCTCTGTTGCCAGGTTGGAGTGCAGTGGCGTGATCTCGGCTCACTGCAACCTCTGAATTTCTGGTTCAAGCAATTCTTCTGCCTCAGCCTCCCAAGTAACTGGGATTACAGGCATGTGCCACCACACCCAGCTAATTCTTGTATTTTTGTAGAGACAGGGTTTCACCATATTGGCGAGGATGGTCTTGATCTCATGAGCTTGTAATCCACCTGCCAGGATTACAGGTGTGAGTCACCACACCTGGCTGGCTCAGGTATGTCTTTATTAGCAGTGTGAGAACAGACTAATATAGTAAATTGGTACCAGGTAGTGGGGCGCTGCTCTAAAGACACCTGAAAATATGGAAGTGACTTTGGAACTGAGTAATGGGCAGAGGTTGGAACAGTGTGGAGGATTCAGAAGAAGACAGGAAGATGTGGGAAAGTTGGGAACTTCCTAGAGACTTTGTATTAGTCCATTTTCACGCTGCTATGAAGACGTAGCCAAGACTGGGTAATTTATAAAGGAAAGAGGTTTAATCGACTTAACAGGTAAGCATGACTAAAAAGGCCTCAGGAAACTTGCAAACATGTCCTTGTTCACATGGCAACAGCAAGGAGAAGAAGAATAAGTAAAAAGGGAACATCCCCTTTTAAAACCATCAGATCTCATGAGAACTCACCCACTGTTATGAGAACAGCATGAAGGTAACCCATGATTCAATTACCTCCCAGCAGCTTCCTCCCACGACACTTGGGAATTATGGGAACTACAATTTAAAATGAGATTTGGGTGGGGACACATCCAAACCATATCATACTCATTGAATGACTTTGACCAAAATCCTGACAGTGATATGGACAATAAAGTCCAAGCTGAGATGGTCTCAGATGGAGATGATAAACTTGTTGGGAACTGGAGCAAAGGTGACCCTTGTTATGCTTTAGCAAAGAGACTGTCACCATTTTACTCCTGCCCTAGAGACTGTGAAACTTTGAACTTGAGAGACATGATTTGGGGTATCTGGTGGAAGAAATTACTAAGTGGCAAAGTTTTCAAGAGGAAGCAGTGCATATAAGTTTGGAAAATTTGCAGCCTGACAGTGCAATAGAAAAGAAAAACTCATTTTCTGGGGAGAAATTTGAGCCTACTGTAGAAATTTGCATAAGTAAAAAGGAGCCAAATGTTAATCACTAAGGCAATGGGGAAAATGTCTTCAGGGCATGTCAGAGACCTTGCTGGTAGCTCCTCCTTGTTGGCAAGCCCAGAGGCCTAGGAGGGAAAAATTATTTCATGGGCTGGGCCCACAATTCCCCTGCTGTGTGCAGCCTAGGGAATTGCTGTCCTGCATTCCAGCCACTCCAGCTGTGGCTAAAGGGGGCCAAGGTACAGCTCAGGCCATGGCTCCAGAGGGTGCAAGCCCTAAGCCTTGGCAGCTTCCATGTGGTGTTGAGCCTGTGGGTGCACATAAGTCAGGAACTGAGGTTTGGGAACCTCCGCCTGGATTTCAGAGGATGTATGAAAATGGCTGGATTCCAGGTAGAAGCTGGCTGCAGGGGTGGAGCCCTCTTGGAGAATGTCTTTTAGAGCAGTTGTCTGAGTGCAGAATGGAAATGTGGGGTCAGAGCTCCAGTACAGAGTCCCCACTGGGGCACTGCCTAGTGGAGCTGTAAGAAGAGGGCCACCATCTTCCAGATGCCAGAATGTTAGATCCACTGGCAGCTTGCACCATACACCTGGAAAAGCTGCAGACACTCAATGCAAGCTTGTAAAGGCAGCCAAGAGGTGGGCTGTACCCTACAAAGCCACAGGGGTAGAGCTGTCCAAGACCATAGGAACTCACCTCTTGCATTAGCATAATCTGGATGTGAGACATGGAGTCAAAGGAGATAGTTTTGGAACTTTAAGGTTTAATGACTGCCTTATTGGATTTTGGACTTGCTTGGAGACTGTAGCTCTTTTGTTTTAGCCAATTTTTATCATTTGGAATGGGTGCATATTCCCAATGCCTGTACCCCCACTCTATCTGGGAAATAACTAATTTGCTTTTGATTTTAAAGGCTCATAAGTGGAAGGGACTTACCTTGCCTCAGATTAGACCTTGGACTTGTACTTTTGAGTTAATGCTGGAATGAGTTAAGACTTTTGGGGACTGTTGGAAGGGCATGATTGTGTTCTGAGTTGTGAGGACATGAGATATGGGGAGGGGCCAGTAGCGGAATGATATGGTTTGGCTGTGTCCCCACACAAATCTCATTTTGTATTTCTTATAATCCCTGCATGTCATAAGAGGGACCAGGTGGAGATAATTGAGCCATAGGTCAGTTTCCCCCGTTGTGTTCTTATAATAGTGAGTTAGTTCTCCTGTGATCTGATAGTTATAAACTAGAAGGGGCTTCCTCTTTCATTGGGCACTCATTCTTCTCCTTCCTGCTGCCATGTGAAGAAGGATGTGTTTGCTTTCCCTACTACCATGATTGTGAGATTCCTGAGGTCTCCTCAGCCATGCTGAACTTTGAGTCAATCCTCTTTCCTTTATAAGTGACCCAGTCTTGGGTATGTCTTTTTTAGGAGTGTGAGAATAGACTAGTAGAGAAATAAAGCAAGATAACTAAGGAAATAAAGATAGTGAAGGTGTCTAGATAAGGAGTTCATTGATTTTAAAGCTGCTCATATATTGATTGATTTTATATTAAAACATTATTAAAATAGTTTAAAATGTGCATTGTTTTCATGATTGTAGCATTATAAACTAAGAATATGTGAAAAATATTATTTATAGTTCTGCTTGCTAGAGATCACCACTATTTATTGAGTTTTTTGTGTTGAATTTTGCTTCCTAAACAGCTACTTTTACATTCCTTAACTTTTATATTACAGTTTTATTCATGACTACACATTCTAAGAAAGTATGCAGATACATCATTTTTACTTTTTTTGTTTAAAAATGCATGCCAGTTATCAAAATTGTGGCCAAAGTACCTTACTGTGACCAGATGGTCAATTTGAAAAAATTATTGCTACAGAAGTCTTTTTGTGAATAGTCAGGGTGCTTGCGTATGTGTGGATCTGTATATTTGTAGCATGTGTATCGAAGAGATTGGGAGTTTTAGCATTGAGAAGCGACTCTGCAAAGCTGATGCTCAGACCTCTTAGGAGGGTGTGCTAACTACTCTTTTGGGGGCATAATAAGGCTGATCCTGGAAGAGCATGGAGAAACTTGAGGCTGAAAAGAACTATCACTAATGGGGAGACCTGATGCTGGGGTATGGTGGCAGTAGCAGCAGCCAAAAAGAAAGGAACAGGCTTTGTCCTTTGGCCTTGCACTCTTCATTGAGTGCTTCCTATTAGAAAAACCTAACAGAAACTTAGCTGGAAAAGCTGAAATGTACTTTCTAGACTTCCAGCCCTAGTAGCACACAATTGAGTATAGAAAGGAAGGTTTGGAGATAAGGAATAAAAAAATCTTAATAATTAACACAGTATATACAAGCGAAGTGAAAGTGAACATTTTAAAGATGCTGTTTAATTGTCTTCTGAATTCCAATATTTTCATTAAGAGATCAACTGTCAGTTTTATTGTACTCCACTGAAAATAATGTATCCTTTCACTCTGGCTGTGTTTTAGATTTCATTCAGTTTTCAGCAGTTTATCTGTGAGATATTTAGGTTTGATGGTTTGATTTTCTTTGGGCTTATTCTTGTTGGGGTTTGCAGAGCTTCCTGAATCTGAGCATTGATTAACCACAATAACAAAAAAGACTATTGTAAAATACTTGGCCATTACTTATCTACCATCAGAGAAGATTTTCCTTTTCCTTTGCTAGGCAGTTAGGGTGGGAATCTGCTTTTCTTAATCAGACTATGAACTGGCCTGGTTTAAGGCTGAAGTGAAGGAGGGTAAGACTCAGTCAACCACAGTTCATCTGATTTTCTAGAGTATAGGTGTCAAGAAATTTCCAGCTTAGCTCTTTAATGTCTTGCCATGCAAAGCTTTACAATTTGGCAAGTGACTTGAGGGGTAAACCAGCTTGGCATTTAAAGCCCCTACAGTGTACAATTCTGTCATTCCAGGCCTGTGCAATTTCCAGAAATACAGCTGAAAGTTTAACATCTCTCTTCCTAGAGACAAGAATAGGATTTCTCCCTCTAATTGTGCTCAGATTGCCAGATATTCCCATGCAGGAGGTCTTTAAGGTGGCTCTGTACGAGCAGGAGCAGGGGTAAAGAAAAATACCCTTTATAACCTCACAATACCTTAGAATATTTTGAGGTTTTAATAACCTTTTGACTTGTTATGGTTTTAATTTCTGAGAAAGGGAGATAAGCTGAGTTTCAGTGATGTATCATATTATTTTACTCTCTCCCATATTACCCTAGTCTGAAAAGTCAGAATCGCAAGAGAAGAGACTAGGTCTCATACTGTCTTTGTTATTCTCTTCTATATATGATATGCTTTTACCCAGAAAATTGTGGATTCTGGAGCTGTTGACTCTCTTTCTTTGCAGGATAGTTTTTTTGGGGGAGGGCAAACAAATATTTAACTGCAGTTGTAGGAAAGCTTCCCATAGCACCTTGGCTATTTAAAAGGGGAAATTATATGACAAAATATAGGAAGTATCTAAGGGGGCCCAGAAAGGCAATTAGAATTACCAAGCCTAATAATGAGATGACATAAACATACTATAAAAGTTATAAAATGTACTATAAACAAGTTAAATGTACCCTTTACTATTTTCTCTTAGCAATTGTATAACCTTGTTCATATACTATTAGCCAAGTTTGTAGTTTTGGCCCATGCAAACTTTGTAAATACATTTTCCATGTTTTTACACCTGTGTATCAGGAATGGTATTTCTCTGCCCCTTTTTAGCCCTCTTGAAAGGGGTAAGAACCAATAGAGGTCTTTGGTGTTGAGGGAGATTTTTCTGGACTCCCACTAAATGTAAGTTTCTGGAAGAGTTTTCAAATGTTTTCTTTTATAAATTTTATTTTTCCCATGGTGACAACAGACAAATGGGAACACACACACACACACACACACACACACACACACACACACACACACACACACCGTGAATGTTCCAGTTATAACACAGATACACAGAAGATTACAGCTTATTAAGGATAGCAGGTGAGAATATCAGATCTAAACACATTCATTTAAGACATATGATAAGACATATGATAAGTAATGTGATAAGTAGCCAAAGTAATGGAGAAGCCAAAACTATTTAGAGGTAGAAATGACTTGTGGCTAGGCTGAAACAGCCCTGTATTAAGAATTAGGAGATCTCGCCTAACTGAGCTTCAGTAAGTCAGTTAACCTACTTGATCTACACTTGTGAAATGAGGAGACTAGTTGAAATGATTTAATTAATAGCTATTCAACAATTATTTATTGAATGCTTTCTTTAGATCAGCATTTTGTTAAGTTCTTGATTTTTGCTAGCTCTAAAATTTAGAGGGGCTATGAGTTTAGTAGTGTGAGTGATATCTGTGAGTTTACAACTCTCAGCTATGGAATGTTTCTTAGAGGAAAGAGAAAAAGGGAAACTGAGGCTGGGCCTTGGACTATATATATAACAAACAATGGGAGAAAATGAAGTCGTAATTCTTGAAGATGCCTCCAATAAACATCTGGGAAATTAGCCTCTAAAAGGAGATCGGAGCACAGATTTTCAACAAAGCTTCAATCACCCATGCATTCTGTGCCAGTAGGCCCTTGGAGAAGGATATGGTATTAATGTGACATCAACATGTATGTCCTTTGCAAGTCAAATATAAGGTAAAGTAATATTGTGACCTTTATTATTATTTTTAATGGGCATAAATTCAAATATAGACATTTTTTTCATGGCAAAAAGTTGGCTGAAGGTTTGCACCATCCAAACCATTTAAACTACATAAGAAGATAGGCATTGAAAGAATTCTACTAACTTTGATCCATTTGTGGAGTTTGACTTTGCATGTGTGAGCAGAATCTGTCTTTTATTGGTGGTGTTTGCACAAGTTTGGGTAAAGCCTAACCATTTAAAGAAAACAAGTATTTGGTCACAAGATGTATAAAAACACCACTTTTGGAATATTTCTGTGAGATAAAAATAAGTTAACCATTCTTACCACAACCAGAGTTGCTTCCTGTTCCCATTTATTTGTTAAATAGAGAATGATCTGTGTAGATATCTATGTATATCTATGTGTCTATCTATGTATCTATCTGTCTATCTAATTTATCATCTGCCTATTTTATTAAGTACCTAACCATCATCTAACCATAAGTAACCATCATCTTCTTACTTATAATTAACCACTATTTATATGCATCATTATGCTTTTGGTTATTCTTAATGCTGGGTGATTATAATAATTATCAGTGTATCCTTGGAGAATAATCTACTGAGGATACAAAATATAAAGGAAAAAAATATCATTTCTAACAGTGGGGAAATTGCAATTGCTACATTGCTACAGTTTAACCCCAAACATTATGAAGTTTGTTGCTAGAAAGAAAAGGGAAAATAGCCATAATTCGATAGCATTTACAATCAAGATTCAAATAACTGTCAAAAGTTTCCTTTAAATGCTAATAAATAAGTTAGTTATTCCTCTCTCATATCAAGGGACTGTGCTCTATGACACACAGTAAATGCTCTGTAAAAGAAAGTTCACATACCTTTAGGATATGCCTGACTGTAAGCAAAATGGGAAAAGAAGGAATAAGAGATGAAGCATTTGCTGAAGTTATCATTCACTTGAAGCTGCTTTGTGTCCTGGGCTCTGAGAATTCTATCAACTGAGTGAGTGAAAACAGAGCCCACCAGAACCCTAGAGAATATGCCTCAGGGAACTGCCTGGCTTGTGGCATTAGAGACTGAGAGAGGTAGTCCTTGTGCAATTTTTACAGCTCAGCTTTCTGCAATTTACATATTCTGATTGGCACAAAACAAAACAAATATTACTACCACTGCTGTCAACACTGCATGACAGTCTAAACATTTTATGATTTTTGAATTATCTATTTGCTTCTCTCCTTTTCTCTTACTTATAGGTATGCATAATTAGACTAACTCATAGTCACCTTCTTAATGGTAATCTTCCAAAACATGCAGTTGCAGAGTAATATACATACAGTGCTGTCATATATCACAAGAGTGTAAGTTGACCCTGGAAATTTTCTTTGTACTCTCTTCATCACATTACCACCAATGGTATCTCTATTCTCAATTTTAACACCACAAAATTGTCTTCTCTGTTTTTATTCAATATGAGATTACATAGTTTGTTCTCTTTTGTACCTGGCTTGTTTTGCTTAACATTATATTGATATGTCCATTCATATGCATGTAACTATAGAGTTTTGATTCTTGTTACTATATTTCATTGTGTGAATATCCCATGATTTACTTATTATTTCAACTTCTGGTGAGAATTTAAAAGTTTTAAAATGTAATTTTTGAAGAGCTATAAAGAAACCACTTTACCCAAATATACCTTTCCTCATTACTCTTCATGCTGACTGGAAATCCTTCTTGAAAATTGTCTTTAGCTAAACACATAACTATAACCTCATGAGTAGGTCTTAGTAGTTCCTTTATGAGCTGGCTTCTACTTCTGCATTTCTCCTATATTGCTACTTCCTCTTACTGTTTTTGCTGCAGCCACAATGAATTACTTTAAATATTTTTTTCTCTCTGCATTTCACTTGGGAAGTTTCTATTACTAGGTCTTCAAGTTCACTGTTTTCTTTTTACTGTGGTGTTTAATCTGATGTTACTCTCATCCATCGTATTTTTTTTTTTATTTTATTATACTTTAAGTTCTAGGGTGGGTACCCATGTGGGGGCATAACGTGCAGAGGTTTGTTTGACATATTATTAACCTATGCATGGTTGGTGTAGGCTGGAACCCCATTCAAACTCGTTCAAAGCACCCTTCAGGCCAAACCCATCAATTCATTCATTTATATTCATGTATAAAATCCCAATGCAATCCCTCCCTCCTCCCCTCCCTCCCCCTGGATTAGGGGCCCCCAGTGCCGTTGGAATGTTTCCCTTCCCGAGGGGTCCCAAGTGATAATCTAAATATAATTTTCCAATCTTTCTAGGAGTTTCGGTTTGTATCTTCCATTTTCCTCATCGTGCTTATGCTGTCTTCTGCCTCCTAGAACATGTGTCATATATTTATAAGCTCTTTTAAAATCTTTGTTTAATTCTATAATCTGTGCTGTTTCTATTAACTGGGATGTCTCCTGCTTGTGTGTCATATTTTTCTGCTTCTTTGAATACCTGTTAACTTCTGAGTGGATGCCAGACATAAAATTTGTATCTTTGGGTGCTGGATTTTTCTTTTAATCCTTTTATTATTTAGGGTTTTGTTATGCGATGCAGCTAAGTTTGAGCCTTTTGAGGCCTCTTTGTAAGCTTTTTAGGAAGGAAAAGACAGCCTTATTTAAACTCACTCTACTGAAGACTGTACATTCTTCATGTGTTAGGAAGTCTCACTACTGTGGCTGGGGGATATCACTATTCCCCACCCTTTATGAACTCCAGTGATTTTTTTCAGCTGCTCCTCTCTGGAGATTCTCCAGCCTCAATAGCTTCCTCATTATACTTGCAGTTCAGTATTCAACTGGAGATGCGGGGGACCCTCTGAAGATCTCTTGAGTTCTGTTCATCTGGGCAGATTGTTGCACTATAGCACTCTATCTTTGGCCACCTTGCCCTCTCAAAACTTTATAGTCTGACTCCTCAACTCAAGGAGATTGTCCTGGTAAATTTAGCTTGTCCCTACAGGTACTGTCACCTGGAAACTCTCTCCAGGCAGTGAGCTAAGGCGCTTGTGGGCTTGATCTCACCTCATTTGTGTCCCCTCTCTCATGATCCCTGTCCTGTGATGTCTATTGACAAGTGACTAAAAATGCCTGTTTTGTATATTTTTCTGGTTCGTAATGGTTGAAGGTAGGACAGCAAATCCTTTGTTACTCCATAATGGCTAGAAGTCAAAGTCACTACCCAGAACCACTTTAATTTGAAAGCAAATTTTGATCTCTGTTTCTGAGGCTGACACTGTTCTCTTTGTCAGTCTCTCTCACCTCATTTTATTTGACTTATCTAATATGAAAGAAAATCGATAAATGTTTATTACATAAATGAATAAAGGAATAATACCTTGATGAGATGACACAATGATTTTTGTGATGTTTTTTGATTAGCAAACTGATCCAGTTTTTGAGTTGAGCTAGCTAAGTACTATTTTTCTATATTCTCAAGAGAGGAAGTCATAAGGACTTAGATGTGTATATAGAAGTTAACAAAGAACTGTATCTTCAGGCCTTGCCCTTGAAACCACACCTGACTGTACACCATAGCGGAGGCTCAAAAACCTAGAAGGCACAGAAATGGGGAGGGAGCTGGGGAAAGGAGAGAGAAACAGAATAGGTAGTTGTTGACAAGACAATACTTTGTTATTTTGCCTAAGGGCTGGCCTGCTTATTAAAAAGAGTCACTTATCACGTATTCAAAATCAATGATCTCTTAAAGTTTGAAGTCATTTTGAGCATAACTATATAGCTATTCCGTCAATGTAAATAAATTACTTAGCCAATAAGGTTGCATTTTAGTGATGGAAAAAATTGACATTTTTTTTTTGAGAATGCTAGATTCTCTTTCCTGTGATGTAAAACAGCACAGAATGAGTGAACACAGTCAAATTGGAAAGTAGTCATATGTCATACTTACATTAGGCAGTTTAAGTAATGGTTGTTGATTCTCATTGCCATTTCCTTTTTACCCAAACTGCACCAGAATGAAAAGAACATTATGAATATTACTGTGTTTTTTTCTGAAATATTCTTTGTATATGTGATTCATTCTTTTAGTTTGCAAAGAATTTTGTTACATATTTTTCTGTCTAATCAAAGCAGCAATAACATAGTGTTGAACAGATATTGCTAACTTTCTTTATATTTCAGAGCCGTGTGTGTGTGTGTGTGTGTGTGTGTGTGTGTGTGTGTGTGTAGTGCATCTTTTATAAATAGTGTAACTTCATACTGGTTTTTGTATTGTGCCTCTTGAAAACTTAAGATTTCACAGAGACACCATAGAGGCAAATATGGAGGAAAGCAAAGGGGAGACCAAGCAGGGCTCTAGGACCCTCACCTTTACACCAGCTAGGAATGCTCTGCTTCTTCTCTTTTATCTGTGAGAAGGATTTGCATTAAATCATCTTCCCTCCCTCCCCTGGTACTGTTATAATGAACTGACCTGAAAATAAGTGCATTAAGTGGCCATAGAACATAAAGACACTAATTAGTTCACTTGGGGATCAAATCCATGATAACAGACTTATTCATGCTTTTCTCTATCCCCAAAACTATTCAGATAAAAGCAAAGAGAGAAAATAAATCTATCATATATATGACAATCCTCAAGAACAAACACTTTAAGTTTCAAATATGATCTGGTTGATTCTGTCAGAGGAAAATAATTCTATCACTAGTTAAGAAGAAGTGATAATTGAGTCTGGACGAGTAGCAAGTAAGATTTCACAGCAAAAGGAAGACAAATAGCCAATAAACATTAAAAGACTTAGCCTCCCTTTATAAGCAAAATATATATATATATGTATATATATATAATTAAATTACAATGAGGCTATTTTTAGACTTTCAAGTTGGCAAATATGTTTTAAATTATTATATAAAATGATGGTAAAATTGTATCTTCATACACTGTTGTTCATAGTACATACTAGTAAATTATTTCTGGAGGGTAGTTTAGCATTTTGCAAGAGCCTTAAGCATATTCTTATGCTTTGACCAATATATTCTACTTTCAGAAAGTTTTATGTCAGCAGTGTATATAACTTAGGCTCTTTTAAGGAACAGATACAAGTTTACCTTCAGGCATTAGGGGCTTGTTGTAAAACCAGAAGATTAAATGAAGAAAACAGACTTTCCCAGGCCAGACCTAAACCCAAGTGGTATTTGATTTAGAATGAAGGGGGTAGGGATGGTCATTTGGGACATGTTGAAGTTCTTCCAAGGCCATCATCTTGTCCTATCCTTAGCAGCATGTGCCCACTGCTTTCTCCTCCCACAGGTTACCATTTTGTTTAAGGAGCTTTATTTTTTCATTGTCATTCTGACTCTTGTGTATTTTGTTATTTCCTCATAACTACCACACCCAGATTCTGATAATTACTTTCTCTGTTTTGGTTTCTGTCATCGCAAAGAGACTTTGGTCTTCTTTGAATGTCTTGATTACAAGAAAATAGTTTTGAGATTTTGCCAGAAACTTTATTGATTATTGTCCAGTACATTGGTAAAATCCCCAAATGTGAAACAACTTATTTATCCAAAAAGAGGAGAACTGGCACAGACATAATACTACACAAATACGTTACAATGTTATTCAACAATTGCACGTTTGCTGATATTGTAAGAAAAATGTATATGATAAAGTTTAAAGTGAAAAAGTATTCAAAACTATATATACTGAGTAGTGCCAATTTTAGAAAAACATCTATATAGAATATAATATTGAAACAAAATGCAGTAAACTGTTGAGGAATTACTAGATGGTGAGATATAGTGATTTTATTTTCTCTCTACATATTTGTTTCCTAAGTGTCTTTTGAGTCTGTGTTGCTTTTATAATAATGCTATTTGCTTAATTAGATATCAATCAAAATAGATTCTGAAAATAAAAACATTAATGACACACTAGAAGAGAGAACACATTTCCGGGATTAACCTCATGAAACACAATTTTTTTCCATGATGTTTCTTAATTTATGGAACAGACTGAGGGTCATTAACTTATTTAATTCAACTGAATATACCCCTTACGAGAGTGAATGCACATTCAGAGTTCTTCTATGCTGCTCAGCGTTCCTTTCTTTGAAATGCTTTAAAAGAATCTTTATCACTTGCTTCTCATCCACTTCCCAGGCAATCTTCTCATCATTTTGCCAAACAAGATGGCAAATAAATGACCATGGTGATAGCAAGTGGCTAATACATTTCTTTTCTTAAAGAAGTAGCACACTTGTCGTTTTCCATAAATACTTCTCAGTGTTTCCTAAAGGACCAAAAAAAAAAAAAAAAAGTAACTAGAATCTAGAGCCAGGCGTGTCCCTTGGGTAACTATTCAATGATTCACAAGATATGCCACGAACCAAGTATAGGTCTACGTATTTCCCTTTTATCTGATACATCTCCTGGATATGTGAGGAGATCCTGGCACCTACGAACAACCATTGGACCTCATCTTTACACTACTCTCAGCAACTAGTATCGATAAAATTATATATAAAAAAAACGCCACGAATTTTGAGAGCTGAAAGACTTTAGAAATCATATGTGTGCCCCTTTATTTTGTATCTTAGAAAACTGAGGCCCACAGAGAATAACGTTATTCTCCTCAAGGATCAAACAAGCAATGGAAGCAACAGAGTAAGAAAAGCAAGATTTCTGATTGGTTCACTTGAAAACCCTGTTCCCTCAAAGATTAGAAAACCTCTCTTGTCCATTGCAGCTAAACTACCTGTATCAGTAGGTGTCCTCTTCATTAATCTTCAGAACTAAACAATAATTCAGCGTGCTTTAGATTCTAGTGAGATATGGTTTTCCATTCTTCCTTCTAGTTTTTCTGTTTTGTATACATTTAGGGAATAAAAGAGGGTCAGTAATATGTATTATGTGTTTAAATTTAAATAGTATTCAGAAGTAAATAAGTATTGAAGGAGGAAAAGGCTTAAATGAAAAAACAAGCTAGAAAAAAAACTATGGAACCAACCAACCAAATAGAGAAAAAACAAACAAAGAAACAAAAAAACAGAAAAGAAAAGAAAAACTACAAACAAATCATCAAAACCTAAAGACCTGCATCATTTTAATACCAAGTGATCTTCTTTTTTAAAAATAATGTGAATTTAAGCTTGCATATTTGAAAACTCATATTGTCCTAGGGGTTTCTAATTTTTGCTACTGACAAGTAGTTGCCCAGTGTGTTTTAAAAGAAAACATTGTTAACAGATTCAAAGTTCTTTGCCTTTTCTA
Organism: Rhinopithecus bieti; assembly: GCF_001698545.2. Taxonomy (NCBI): domain Eukaryota; kingdom Metazoa; phylum Chordata; class Mammalia; order Primates; family Cercopithecidae; genus Rhinopithecus; species Rhinopithecus bieti. The sequence continues at coordinate 2,636,800 of NW_016814088.1, forward strand.
CCTTTAAGCATTGCTTGCAAAGAACAGCAGTTGAGTTGAATTGGGTTGGCAGTGACTTTAAAATCCTGCAGATGTACACAAACAGATTTCTCTGTTCCTTTTTCCACTAAGGGAAAGTAAAGCTGGTTGATATAAAGAGTAGAAAGAATTGTTTGTACCAGCATGTTTTTACCTGCATCTCTGCTCACCCTACCACTCCCAGAAATATATGGTTTAGATTATTCCTTTATAACAGAGTTCTAAGATGAGAAATTTGGTTTGCAGTTCCCCTAACCTCAACCCTAAAAATTTCCCATAATCATAGTAAGTTACAGGTTTGTACAAAAATGTGAAATGAGATTAAAAGAGTAGGAACCATTATTTCAATATATTATACAATATCATATCAATATTTTTGTCAGTTTTAAAATGCTATAATTTTTCATTTAATCTTAACTTAGTGGCATGTGGTTGTCATGCTAACAAACACTAATGTAAAACTTTCTTATAAAGACTCGTACTGATGTCTACATTTGAGGACACGTGTGCTTAAATCAGCCAGTTTTGATATAGAGAATTGGTGAAAAAGGACCATTATAATGAAAACCTCTTTTAAACATAAATTGTATTTTAAACATTCAGGTGAGTCATATACATCTGTATATTGTTGTTGATGTCAAAATTGGATGTTTACTTCCTTTCACTTTAAAAATTCTAACTTTAAAATGTTGCTGTGTGATAAGTGATATCCAAACTTAAATGATCAGAGAAGGCGATTCTGCATGTGATGAGCATAATTAGTTTACTCATCTTTCGATGTTTTCGAGATAATCATAACCATAATTAAAGATTTTGTGCACTATTGATAGCATATATGCAATGTGCATTCAATATTTGAGAACTTGTTTTGAAGAGAGGATTATTTCTATTTCATGTGGAAATCTGACAGAGTTTTACTAATGATTTGATCAAGCATCCTAAGAAACTATAACAGTAGGGCACATATTCCCAATGATGAAAACCGTGCCCAATTTAAATACAAGATGAATATTAATGGGACACTTTCTTCCCTTTCAAATGCCTTCCCTGTTTTACTCTCTTTCTTGGGTCATTGGTCTTTAAACTGAGTTTTAAATAGTTTGAACAGTTTTATTGTCTATAAAATTATGCATAAAATTTATACATATCCTGTGAGACTGTCCAGAATAAATTGTATTAATTTGTATTAATTATTTTATTTGCTGAAATGTTCTTTCTCTTGCTATGCCACATGCATTCAATTATGGGAACTGGGGATGCTTTAAAATACCACATTCTGGCTTGAAATGTCTTGAAAAATCTTTGGGGGACATTAGTTTTCCTTTAATAACAAGTCCAAAATTGTGCCTACTGGGCCTCTCCAGTAAAAAGAAAGATCGCACATTACTACAAAAACAGTATTGTCATATGGCTGATACCTGTCAAATGGAGAATAACTCCAAAGCACAGAAAAGAGTAGGGGGAGGAAGGAGGACATAGGCATTCAAAGGTGAAAACTACTTTTTTCCCCTGGAAGTTATATATTTTTTAAGACAACAAGAAGAAAGAGTTGTATTTTTTAGTCCCTCTCTCCCCAGGCTTTACAAAATGTAGACTCTCTGTTGTCAAGTTAGAAAATTAGAGCTATGATTACCCTAAAAAAGTTTTACTTGTCAGAATTTCTTCCCAGCATGTAAAACACCTCTTTGTAGTGTCTCATGACACATTTTCACTTCTATAAGACATACCATGGAGAACACCTTGTCCAAAAGAGTCAGTGTCAATGCTTTTCATACCATGCCAATTGATTCTAAGAATTTTCTGCTTTATTTTCCACTGGGTAAATCTTTGTTACTTTTTGGAGGATGGCAAATTTAATTTAGTTCTGAATTAACCAAAGAGAAACAAAGAGGAATTATTTGCATTCAGTGTTAGTTTTACAAAATAAATTGATATTCAATGAGCACAAGTACATGGAAATATGTTTAATATTAACATATTAATATTAATAAAATATATTTTATGAAAAATCTGGTTAACAAAGAAATAGAAAAGTATTTCAAGACTAATTGTTGATGATGAATGGAAGATGACCATCAATATAGTGGTCCTTCAATTTTTTAAAAAAGAGCAAGGTATGAAACAGGTGAGATTTTTTAATCTAGTGGCTTTCTTTGTCTTTGTTCTTCCAAATTTTCTATTTTAGTAGTAGTCTGGCAAACCCAGCTTCCCACGATATTGATTGTTTCCGTCCTTTACTTCAAAATCTGATTTCAGAAATATTGTATAATATATTGGAAAGGGCCTCAATATTGGAATATGAAGGAAGACGTTAAGACCTGGTTTTGTTTCTTACCAACAGTGTGTCCTGGGACCAGTGATGGGCTGCTAAATGTCTAACAACAGGCTCTTTGGGGTGGGCGGCGTGGATACCTTAAGTGTTTTCTGTTCTTACTGTATAAATTCTATCATGGTCAATTTCAAGCTATCAAAGATATATCACTGTATGTAGAATTGAGAAGAAATGTGGACAACCGGCTGGCCTGATCCCATAGCAGTTGGCTTCTCCACATCACTGTTGTGAACAGACATGTCACTCTTCTAACTCTATTTTCTCTCCTGTAAAAATGATATAACAATGTGCTTCTCACGGACAGTTGGGAAGATTAAATAAACAAGATACTAGTATGTTTAGTTCATTAGAGAAATATAGTTAGATTAAAGATCAATGCTGAAAGCCTCCAAGCCCTAGGCAACGTTTCAGTAAAGCCCAGATAGAGAAGGGATACTCATCACATTTATGAGTGCAGAAAAGTAGGAAGAACAGATGACAGAATGGAAGACAGAATCAAAATTAAAAAAAAAAAAAATGTTTTGAAATATTTGAATAATGACTATATCAGAAAATATACTGGTAACACATGCACATATACATACTGCTAAAAAAACACAAACATTAAGCAGGTAAGGAACAGCTCATTTTAAAGACAGATTTAGGGGATTTGTAAGACAATACGCTTTGTATATGCAATTGGTATGGTGTCAGCAAAGCTTATAAACTCAGAAGTAGGTTATTTCAATTAGGGAAGTAAGAATCCCTCTCTAATCAATGGTTACCAGTTTCTACCTGGAAAATCTCCCATCAGTTCTCAGTGCTTAAACATTAAGGTTAAAACAGAAAGTTGGCAACACATGAGTAGATTTATCAGATTTAGAAAATAGTTAAACATCTATTAATTGCAGGAATTACAAATGTTAAGGTTGAAAAAAATGAAGATGCAGTGAAAATGTGATTGCTAACATTAAAATGAAATATATGAAGGTTCATCTTATACATGATTTCAAGATAAAAATCAGTGTTGAAGAGTTTTAGGAAAACTAATTTTGCCTCGGTGTATGAACTGTCTAAAGATAAAATTACCTTATTTTGGAAACTGGGCTCCCCAGCATGATACCTGGTCAGACAACAAATGGATGAGCAGATGAGAGGAATAGGATTTAATGATGCGAAGCATGGTTGTGAATTATAACATCAAGCTTCCTTTCAATTGTAAGTTGGTATATTTTTGCGTTTCTGTTTTTAGAGATAATGGAAAAAATAATATTATCAGAAGTCCAGGGGGAGGAGCAGTCTTGAAAACTTTCGAACTTAATTTGTCACCATAATTTCAGAAATGAGAAATCCGTATGAAAAATCAAAGCACTAAAAAAGTGAGCAAAAGCCAACTACTTTGGAATACCATATGGAAGATCTCCTTGGTTGGTGGGGAAGGTAGAGAATCATCACCACCAGTGAAATTTTACAACATGGTGTATTAACAATTATTGTCACTCAGCCAGCAACACTTAACGATAGTGTAAAAGGTCTCTTTTTCACCTACGCAATCTGTGGGCCAAGATTAAGAACTATTTAATCACACACTTTCAAATCTCTGAACAATGCATGTTTTACACCATTTTCTGATCCCTCATTGTGAGGTTTATTTTGTTTTATTTTTTATTTTTTGAGACAGGATCTCCCTCTGTTGCCCAGGCTGGAGTGCAGTGGCATGATCATAGCTCACTGCAGCCTCGACCTCCAAGGCTCAAGGGATCCTCCCACTTCCAACTCCCGAGTAGTTAGGACTACAAGGATGTGCCACCATACCCAGCTAATTTTTTGTATTTTTTTTTTTTTTTTTTTTTTGTAGAGATGAAGTTTGCCATGTTGCCTAGGTTGGTCTCGAACTCCTGGGCACAAGAGATCCCCCGCCTTGGCATCCCAAAGTGCTGGGATTATAGGTATGAGTCACCGTACCAGGCCATGAGGTTTATTTTAAATTTGCCCAGTATAACCTTGCCGTTTGAATAGTACATGATTTGGGAAAATATTTATTAACCTCTGATATTTAGTCATCCATCACATATTTCAAAGAAGCTTACGTTTTCTGTCTTCATTGCTGTACTACAGATTTATACAAGTTCTTAGCTTCTTTCCTTTCCCTGGCAGTAGCTGGGACTCTCAGGATGAAGTCTCAGTACTCATGGGGCAAATATAAATATTTCTACTACCCTTGAATTTGGTATATCTTCTCCCATTTAATCGCATATTAACTAGCTTTAGCTTAAATAAATCTCAAAATCTATTATTAATTCTCCAAAGGAAAAGGCTTTGATCCCCTCAACTAGAGGTTTTAAGATTCTTTTATTTGCTAATCCTTCAATCTTGGCATGGGCCCAGTGTTGTTTCAGTCAAGTCCTCAACAACCACCCTAAGGTGATGTGAAGATTTGTCTGCAACTACTGCAGGCATGGTCTTCTGGGGATTGCCCCCATTTTTCTGTACTATGTTACTAGGGCCCTGTGTCTTTCAGGGCCTGATTTTGGGGGTGTTGGAAAAGATCTCCAGCATCCTGGTTGCTTGCATATTCTGTAGTAAGCCTGAAGCTGAAATAAAAATTCTAAAACTATTAACGATTGTTTTGTTGTTGTCATTAATTTGGTGCTGATATGGATGTAGTTGAGGGGATTTTATCGGTTAAAGTATGTACTACTGGAACTTCCCCCTTACCAGCCTGTTTACATTGAAAAGTTATACACTTCTGAGCAGGTTTCTTTTTGGCAGAAGCTAAAGACTCATTCCCTGCATCTCTCCATTAGACTAGAGCTTCTAATCCCCGTTATCAATGCTTTACATGAAAAGTTTGAAGAGATCACCAACTGCCAGCATACAGGTTTAAACTAAGTGAAATACAAAATCTTGAACTTAAATTCTGCTCTAGAGACTTGGAGAGGCTGCCAGCTCCTTGTCTCTGATCAGCCGCCTTTTATCGGATGGGCTGAATTCCCCCCTGTATTCGTTACCACAGACCTAGTGGATGTTTTTACAAGTGTTCTGGAACTCCTTTTCTTGCCAACTTGGGAAGTTTCTTTCTTCTCTTTAACCAGTATGAGTTTCATTAGTTGGAATGCTGAGGAGCTGTGCCTTATCTGGCAGCCACTACTTCAGCAAAGCTCTTTGGGTTCTTTTCTACTTTACCTTCTCTAGGAGGCCTTCTGTATGAGTGACTACACTTTCTGATGACTAACAGCCCTCTTATTGGCAACACTAACAAATTCTGGCTTAAAAGTTATCACTCTTTCAGGCAGTTATCAACATTTCTGGGTAGGAGTTTATATCAGCCTCAGTGTCATCCCTTTAACAGAGTCTCAGGAGTGTGTTCCGCTGTAGTTCAAAGACTGTATATCCCAATGATAAACAACATTTCCTATGAATAATTTCAGAAAATTATGTATATTTGTTGATTATATGAATAGATGAGTGAATTATACACTTTTTACTAAACTAGTATGCCCTGTAGATCTTTTTTTCCCCCTCACACTGTGGTCTACAGGCCACATGCAAATGAATTCTCAGAGGTACTTTCTTATCAAAGTGTACTTGTGTTCCCAGACCAAACTGAGAGTCAGGCTGCTTATTTTCACGGCCCAATAACAAAATACAGATGAACTGGAAGAGAAGGGAGTTTAGAAGACCTGGAAATTATCACCAGACAAACTCAAAATTACAAAGTTTTCCAGAGCTTATATGCCTTCTAAGCTATATGTCCACATGCAAGTGTGCATTGAACTAAAGACGTAAGTGATTAACTTCTTTTAATCTATAACTAAGATCTGAGTCCTGAACACCTTCCTCTGGAGCCTCAGCAAATTTACTTAATCTAAATGGGTCCATGTGCTGGGGTGATTACCCTTATCTTGTGTCCTGCTAAATCATGGAGATTTGGGGAGTTCCTTCAGACCCCCCAATAAACTTGTCTGTGGAGGCCTGGGGAGTTTCTTCAGATCCCCAATAAAACTTGTTTAATCCTAAATGGGTCCTGTTAAGATTTCCTTTGTCATCTTCTCATGCTTCAAGGCCCAGGAAAGGCCTAGGAAAAACTCTTGCTGGGCTTTTGTTACCTTCCAGGCTTTGTATAAGAGCAATGGCTCTTTCAGCTTTTAATATTTATCTTAACCAGTTAGTCAGTGCTGAAACAGTTGTTATGGAGGCCTGCATGGCCTGAATTAGTGAGACCTGGTTTGCCACACTTGGAACCTGTAGAAATTAGTCTCAAAGATAGTATTCTCATTCTTGTGAAATTCTGCCTCCCATTCTGCCAGGGTTTGTCTATATGACTAACAGAATATGGCAGAAGTGATGGTAGGTCACTTTAATGTAAAAGACACAACAACTTCCATCTTGGTCTCTTAGCCTCTCTATCTCTTGGATGACTCACTTTGGTCATACAGACAAACCCTGGTGGAATGGGTCACTTTGGTGAGTCATCTAAAAGACAGAGAGGCTAAGCAACCAAGATGAGAGGCAAGTGACAGAGGAAGATTCTGACTTTTTGGTGTGTCATCTAAGAGACAGAGAGGCTAAGTGACCAAGTTGTCCTATACAGAAGCCCTTCAGAAAAGTCCATGTGGCTAGGCACTAAGGTCTTCTGGCAACAATGAATGAGGTCTGAGACCATCTGCCGACAGCCAAATATGTAAGATATCTTATCTTTAAACATGTCCTCCAGCTCCGTTCAATTTTTCCAATGATAAAACTCAAGCTGATAGCTTACTTGTAACCATCTAAGAGACACAAAACCTGAACCACCCTCCCAAGTCAAATCTAGATTTCTGACCTCAGAAACGGTGAGACAGTAAATGTCTGCTGTGTTATACTACTGAGTTTTGGGATTGTTTGTGATGCAGTGATAGATAATTAATATAGGTCTCATTCTATATCTACTGAATGAGAATATTCAGAAAGTAGAGCCCAGGAATCTTCACTGTTAGCAGACACTCCAAAGGTGATATCTTTGCATATTGAAATCAGAGAATCATGCTGTTATTAGTGCTTTTAAGCTCCAAATAACAATCGACTTCCATTCTTCATTAAGTCGCTACTAAATATCCCTGATTCTTTAACGTGTGACTAGCGTCAGTTTTTATTCAATATATTCTATTACAGTGCCTAAGGACTTCTTGAATTTTGTTTGTTGTAATGATTCTGCATTTCTTGATATAACTTTTGAGAGTGGAACCATATTGAGTTGGTCAGATTGAGACATTTGTGGCCTAATGTGATTTTCAGAATGAATCCTGAAAGGATGATTACAGCTGCCCACTCTTTATCTTTAAATCTAACCACCAAAATCAAAGAAAATTCACTTTACCATGATTACTTGGATGAATAGGAAATGCTCAGACTTCTTTCTCTCCAATCCATTTTCCTTTACCAAAGCATGGGACCTAACGTTCTAAGATCAAAGAAAATATTTTCTTTTTTTTTTTTTTTCAAAGCTAGCAAGCCATTCATATCCATCTCTGTAAAGTAATCCAAATGAATGTTTCAAGTGACTTGTGTAATTAGCAGAGTTTCACAACAGTGTCAGCATTCATCTGAGGACTGTCTGTAGGGGAGTCAGAGGAGCCCGGGGTGGGAGCGGTAGGCAGCAGTGACTTGGTAGAGTCACTTTCTTTTCTCTGAATTGAGGCTGCTTTATTTCTGAATTGAACATGCCTTTTTTTCTTCATGAGACAGGAATTAAGAACCTATAAAGAGCCACTTTGTAAATTTGGACATTTTGAGAATAAATATTTTTATCATCACCTTGATTTTACTGTTGAGTTACCACACCATAGAAGTTTGAAGTGTTACTTTATTACCCCATCTACTTGTATCTGTCAGGGTTCACTTATGAAAGTAGAAATAATATAAGAATTAGAGAATACAGAGCTTATTATAGAATCTTACACTTTTTTTGAATGGCACTACAGAAGCAATTGTCCACAAAGATAAGTTGGAAGATCAGAGAAACATCTCTTAACCAGCACTCCTGGGTGCCCTGGTATGGGTAAATAGGTCAGAGCTTGCAGCCAGAATGACACCACCAAGCGGAGCTGTTGGAATCCCACAGAGGACTGGTAGCTCCTTGAACCCACTGCTTCTGTGAGTTCATGGCCCAGTGTCTGTGGTTGCCGTTGGTTAAAAGTGTCAAAAAGTTAGACAGAAAGCTGGATATGAAACAAGGAGAGGTAGAACACTATGTAATCTGCCAGCATTTATCACCTGTCTGTCAACCACATCTGACCCAACTAGCATCAGAGAATCATCTGCCGCCTCACTATATCCTCCCCACAACTTCCCTTTTGACCAACTCAAACCCAGAACTACACAGGGAAAGAGATTCTTGGAAACACATTTTTCCATATAACCAAAATCACAATAGAACAATTTAATATCGCCTCCTCCCCAATTAAATATGAAATCATCATGTTTATCTCAAAATTTTTGACTTAAAATGTAAAGTAGATATAACAACACCAACTTCAGGGTCAGGAGACTTGGGCTGGAATTGTATCTCATTCCTAACTAACTTTATCTGTTTAGTTTCCTTACTTTCCTTTACTGGGCCTTGGTTTTCTCATTTTTGTAATAGCTGGTAGTGGGTAAAAGTATAAGGAACAGAGGAATTTTAAAATAGCTTATATTCAAGATGCTTTATTATTTCTGAGTAGATACTGTTTGTCATTTCTTTTAGCTCTAAAATTATATGGTTCAAAAGGCAATGCATATCTAATAAAGCTCTTTTATTTTAAATTACTTGCTTTCCAAATCTGTTCTATTGCACTCAGCCAAGAGAAAAATAAAAAGCATCCAAAGAAGACAGAAAGTCAAACTCTGTTTGCCAACTATATAATTCTATACCTAGAAAATCCCATAGTCTCTGCCCCAAAACTCCTACATCTGATAACAACTTCAGCAAAGTTTCAGAATACAAAATCAGTGTACAAAAATCAGTAGCATTTCTATACACCAAAAATATCCAAATTGAGAGCCAAATCAAGAATGCTATCTGGCTGGTTGCGGTGGCTCACACCTGTAATCCCAGCACTTTGGGAGGCTGAGGTAGGTGGATCACGAGGTCAAGAGATCGAGACCATCCTGGCCAACATGGTGAAACTCTGTCTCTACTAAAAATATAAAAATTAGCTGGGCTTTGTGGTGGGCACCTGTAGTCCCAGCTACTTGGGAGGCTGTCAGGGGAATCACTTGAACCCGGGAGGTGGAGGTTTCAGTGAGCCGAGATTGTGCCACTGCACTCCAGCCTGGAGACAGAGCAAGATTCCATCTCAAAAAAAGAAAAGAGAGAGGAAAAAAAAAGAATGCAATCCTATTCAAAATATCCACAAAAATAATGAAATTTAGGAGTACAGCTAACCAGGGAGGTGAAAGATCCCTACAGCGAGAATTGCAAAACACTACTGAAAAAAATCAGAGATGACACAAATGGAAAACGTTTCATGGTCATGGATAGGAAGAATCAATATCACGCAAATGTCCATACTGCCCAAAGCAATTCACAGATTCAATGCTATTCCTATCAAACAACCAATGACATTCTTTATATAATTAGAAAAAAGCTATTTTAAAATTCATATGGAACCAAAAAAGAGGTCTAATAGCCAAAGCTAATACTAAGCCAAAAGAACAAATCTGGAGGCATTGCATTACCTGACGTAAAGCTATACTACAAGGCTACAGTAACCGAAACAGCATAAATAAAAAACAGACACATAGATCAGTGGAACAAAATAGAGAGTCCAGAAACAAAACTGCACACCTAAAACCATCTGATCTTCAACAAAGTTGACAAAAACAAGCCATGGAGAAAGGACACCCTATTCAATGAATGGTTCTCTGATAACTGGCTAACCGTATGCAAAAGATTGAAGCTAGACTCCTTCCTTATACCATACACAGAAATCAACTCAAGATGGATTAAAGCTGCAGTCCTCAACCTTTTTGTCACCAGGGACCAGTTTTGTGGAAGACAGTTTTTCCACGGACAGGGAGAGGGGATGGTTTTGGGAAGAAACTATTCCACCTCAGATTATCAGGCACTAGAGTCTGATAAGGAGCGTGCAACCTAGATCCCTTGCATGTGCAATTTACAATAGGGTTCATGCTTCTATAAGAATCCAGTGCCTCAGCTGATCTGACAGGAGGCAGAACTTAGGTGGTAGTGCTTACTTGTCCTCTACTCATCTTTTGCTGTGAGACCCAGTTCCTAACAGGTCAGAGACCAGAACCAGCCCATGCCTAGGGGTTGGGATCGCTGGATTAAAGACTTAAATGCAAAACCTAAAAGTATAAAAATCCCTAGAAAATAATTCAGGAAATAGCATTCTGGACATAGGAACTGGCTAAGATTTAATTACAAAGATACCAAAAGAAATTGCAGCAAAAACAAAAATTGACAAGTGGAACCTTATTAAACTAAAGAACTTCTGCACAGCAAAAGAAACAATCAACAGAGTAAACAGAGATGGGATGGGACAAACAGCTTATAGAATGGGAGTAGCATTTGCAAACTATACATCCAACAAAGGTGTAATATCCAATATCTATAGGGAACTTAAATTAACAAGCCACCCAATAAAAAGTGAGCAATGGATATGAACACGTATCAAAAGAAAACATACAAGCAGATAACAAGCATATGAAAAAATGCCCATATCACTAATCACTAGAGAAATGCATATCAAAACCACAATGAGATATCAATTCACAGCAGTCAGAATGGCTATAATAAAAACTAACAAAATAACACATGCTGGCAAGATTGTGGAGAAAAGGGAACACTTACATACTGCATGTGGTAATGTAAATTAGTTCAGCCACTGTGGAAAGCAGTTTGGAGGGTCCTCAGAGAACTTAAAACCGAACTACCATTTGACCCAGCAATCCCATTACTGGGCATATACCCAAAAGAATATAATTTGTTCTACCACAAAGGCCCATGCACATGTATTTTTGTCGCACCATTATTCACAATAGCAAAGACATGGAATCAACCCACATTCCATCAATGGAAGACAAGATTAAACAAAATGGTACATATTCAGCACAGAATACTACACAGCCATAAAAAAGAATGAGATCATGTCCTTTGCAGCAGAATGCACAGAGCTAGATACTATGTTTATTACCTGGGTGATGAAATAATCTATACACAAAATCCCCATGACATGCAGTGTACCTGTATAGCAAATCTGCACATGTACTCCTGAACCTAAGTGTTAAAGAAAATGTGTTCTATTAAATGTTGTAAAAATAGCTCAATCTATCTTGAGTTACATACCTCAAGGCAAAGGTTGTTCTCTCATAGTGTATCTTGAATGTACTGTTGGTGCAGGGTCTAGAACTAGACACCTTAAAAAATTGGGTGTGGCTCAGCAGTCTAGAGGCATATTCCACTTGTACACATTGTAATAAATCTGGGAACATTATTAAAATACTGATTCCTGAATTCTACCACTGGAGATGTATTTTTTGTGTAATTGATCTGCTGTGAAACTCTGGCATCATTACTTTTGTGCTTTTTTTTTAAAACTCCCCAGACAATTCTAATGTACAGTCAGCATTGAGAGAAATACTAAATTAGATCATCTGACAGAAATCATATATAAGACTAATTTTACCTGTCCATAGTTATTTATAAAAAAAGTCTTTAGACTCAGGTTATATGATTTCCATCTGTGTAACTGAAGATCTAAATTCTTGGGACAGAATATTCTTGCCAATTTGCTTTTTCTATTTTAATTCACCTGAATGGAATTCTTTAAAAAGAGATTTCATGCATAGAAGAATTAAGAGGACCCAAATTAACAATATGAATAAATTATGTACTTCTTTTAAAACAGTAGAAATATAATTGTTTGCTACTCTTGCTTTCTGTCAGTTGTGCTAATGCCTTTCTTTTCTTTTTCATTTATTACTGTCATTGTATTTGCACATTTTTGCCTTGGATAACACTATCAAGTGGAAATCACTTACTTTTTCTGTTCCCAAAGTACACAATCATAATCTGCAGAGGATTTAGTATTAAGATGCTAACCTGGGCATCATTTGCTGCATTTTCTTTTAGCCTCCTGTGGCCAAAAGGCAGACTCCATGCCTCACAATACCTCATTTTATCTTAGCCAATTCTAGTTGCAAGGGTCTTGACCTTAATGTTTATATCTTGTGCCTGGCCTCACTGGCCTTCTTGGTTTTAAGTAGCTGTACCTTCTGTAACTAGTCTAACCTTAGCCCAGATTTTAATAATGCTTTAAAAGCGTATTTCTATTCAACCAGTTAACTACACAGCAGTTTCCAAATTACTCTCCAAGATGTCTTACAATTGAGAGTTTAATTATGAGAAAATAATCACGTATATTGCCTTTTCCATGTATCATAACTTTCCGACAACAGTGAAGATGAGCATTACAAAGAAAGTGTCTCTTATGACTACTCTTTTTTGTCTACACCTAGAAGGTTCACCTGGTTAAAACCTCTGATTCTGTTTTATTCCTCTGAAAATCTGATTCTGTGTTCAGCCAATAAGCCAGCCCAACAGAAGCATTTGGCAAAGTGAAATAGAGCAAGTAATTCAAATACTTATTATCTGTCAAGCTTGGGTCCAAGAATTTTACACATATCATGCAATTTAATATTTAAAACCATCCTATAATGTAGATGCTATTATTATTATTATTTTTATGTTTTACAAATAAACTGAGATTCCTCTGAGGAAAAATCTAAGACAAATTAGAAAGTGGTGTAGCTACAATGTAATCTGCATGCAATGTCCAGGTTCTCAATCAGCTCATGCTATTGTTGTTCCCTGAATTCATCCATCCATCCATCCGTCCATCCATCCATCCATCCATCCATCCATCCATCCATCCACCCATCCACCCATCCATCCACCCATCCATCCATCTAGTCAGCCAGCCAGCCAGCCAGCCATCCAGCCGTCCAGCCATCCAGCCAGCCAGCCATCCACAAAAAGATGTTCTGTGTGGAAGTAATGCTATACATTCTACTAAAATGTTGTTTACCCCTTCCTAAAACTCTCTGTAGGCCCTTTCCAAATCCATGATTTATGCTTTTCCTGCTATCCTCCATGCAATAAGAGGACAAACCTGCCAGATTATCTCAAAGATTATGTTCTTGCTGGAGAGTCCCGCCGGATAGTCTTAGATTTAGGCAAGAAAAAGTACTGGCCGAAGATGGGAAAAGGGAGGAAAGAATGGTCCATGTATTTCTTTTCTTCTCATCTCTCCTTTGGTGCTTTATCTTTGGAGTAATTGTTAATTCTTCCATAACTACTACTTTTGCCTAGTGGCCCCCTCCTCTACAGTTCCAATGCTCAGCTGATGTCTCTTGGTTCATGGATTTGTGTAGTTTAGACTAAACTGCATTATTTTAAAATTGGTAACATTTAAATTGTTTTAAATTGGGTGAACTGACAAAACATTTAGGAATCCTAGATTCTCTTGAAAACTAGCTTTGTCAATACAGAGTCTCACATAACCATATGGTGAAAAGTAACTGGTGCCATGTGGTTTGAGGCTGGGTTCTCTCCCTCTGCTCCACCTACTTTGCCACCTGCCTGATACCTGTAATTATGTGAGATTGCTGTCTGTCCTCTTGCCTGTTGGACACTACTTGAATTACATAGTCAGAGGAACCATTGTTCTTTTCTAACAATAGGAAGCAGAATGAGAGAATGTGGATGTTGGCATAGGAGAGTGTAGGCTAGAGACACAAAGCTCCCCAGTGATGGAGGAAAAAAGCCTTCCTTCCTTGTTTTTTAGTTGGTAGATTCAATTAATCCAGATTCAAAATCAAACTACTAAGCAGATCAATGGAAAACATAAGGGTTTCAGAACTGTAATGGGTTCAGCATGGTTTAGAGGATAATGTACCTCTAATTATTGGAGTACAGTGTTGGGTTTGGAGAGTGCAAACATAGGACAAACCCATGAAGGCAGAGTGATATGTAATGTCATTTTTTTTAAATGTTCTAAATTGTAAAGATAATAGCCTAAAATCAAAAGAATTAAAAATATTGCCCTAAGGAATAAGGATAAGGATTTTTTCTTTTTCTGGATACTGAAAATTTGCTAGATTGGGTATTTACAGCAATATTTCATAGCACAACACTTAATAGATTTTTAATTACATTTTTTTCAGCTAGTTCCTAGGTTATGTAGCTTCAGATTAATTTTTTATCAACCTGTGCCTCCTACTTTTTCTTGCTATATGGATGACAAAAAATATTAATCTTCTTTATAAGGCTGTGGCATGGACTTCAATTTTGTAAAAAAAAAAAAAAAGAAGGCAAAATCTGGAAGATGTTATTATACAGAGATGATACGCCGATTACTTAAAACAGGCTTATTTATATTTTTGCATTAAATATTTTTTCAAAATCAATTTCAAGATTATTACTGATGTGTTCAATTTAAATATTTTATGAAGAATAAAAGAAAATAGGAGGTAGGAAGAGAGCCTAAAAGTTGATTCACTTTTAGCTTTACTTTTATTTCTTTCCTTCCCAAAACTGTAGAATCAAGGGTATTCTAAATTCCCCAAATCATTGAAAATGCACATTTATTTCATTTTATTTTGGGATGGGGAGATTTTCCTCATCTTTTAATTTTCCTAAATTTTATTAAAATAAGCATCAAATTACAGACTGGTTACTGATTTGTTTTGATTAATGTATCTTCCCCTTTATAACTTCTCCCTGCTTTTAATTTCATGGCAAACATTAGCTAATGATACAATAAATAACTCCCGTCTAACATTTCAAATCTCAGAACTCATAGGCAATGAAAGGAAAGTGAATGCCATGCTGAGTAAGCCAGAGCAGGTTAAATAGTTTGCCATATGTATGATAAAGAAAAAAACTTTTCTTTATTCTTAGCTGATTCTTAATCCCTTTGAGTAGAGATAATATTATCTGAATAGCACCAGGAAATGGAATGAGGTGTAATAACTGGAGTCTCAGCAGAAGAACTGTGTGAAATCAACTATATGACCAGAGGCCTTGAAAATCAAAATGAGTATGACATGGCTATCTGGTATCTGATCACTGGTAAATGTGCCTCTTCCTTCATTTGTCTTTAATTATTATTATTACTATTATCATTAACATCATTCATCTATTATTGTAATTTCTCAGTTGAAGAAAATTAATGTCAGAAATAGAATGCTTTACTTAATTTGTACCCAAGCCAGTGCTAGTTAATACTCATAGAATTCCCAGTGCCCTGTCAATGCACTTCAACCCTTCCTTGTTGAGTCTTTCTTAATTGACTCCACTGAAGCAAATCCAATTTCTGTTCTCAGTACTGGTACACATATGTGAAGAATGCTAAATTTAAACTATTTCTGCTCTATTTTGTGCTGTCAACTCTTGACACACCAGGCAGAATGCAATCACCTGAATTTGCTTTATATCTTATTTTAAGACCATTTAATTGGAATTATTTTGTGCCATTGTTTCAGGACAGTATTAAAGTGATATCCTAGAGGTGAAAAGCAAATACTTTATTCGACTCCATCATCCAATCTCTCTAAAACCACCTTCTTTGCTTTGTCTGCCTTATTTGATTTATATATGAGATATAAGTGTCAATAACTTGTTTTTGATGGGTGCAGTACTGCCAGGAAAATGGATATTGTTGAACATTAAGCTATAAAGAGGGGTATGAAGTATAATTCAGATGGGCTTCATGACACTTGTCCCTCATATGACACACATTCTTTTCATTTCCAATTTCAATGGAACAAGCAAAAAGAACGGTTTCCAATCTGTCCCACCTCATAAAAATAGACCTGTGTTTAATTCTTTAGGACCTAAAATTATCCTTTGGATATTGTCAACCAATCATCCAAGGAAAACGTTCCTAGCCAAAGTAATAGAAATTCTAGGTATTGAGACGACTAAAATATTACTGTTACCTTGCTTTTAATAATTGCACAAAATATTACAGAAACCCAAATACGATGATAATAGTGAGATAGTGGGGTATTTCTATCTCCTTTTTATTAAACTGTGCCATTTTCTCAGTAGCATACTGCAGTTTGCATATGTAATGCTTTTTTAATAGAAAGAGATCTAATCACTGACTCTGATTTTTTAAAAATATAGTAAAGGAATTGTGTTTGTCAAAGCCCAAAGCCTCATTTAGTTGTCACCAAAGATCTTACATGAAATATGCTACTTTTCTTTCTTCTTATAGTTGATGATGGAGGATAGGGGTTCCAATTAAACTTCTCTTCTGGTTTCCGTGATCAGCCAGTTGGATTATAAATGCTACATCTCTAAAGCGCAGAGCCTGATAGAATGTTGGCTGCCTGAATTTCACATGTCCAGTTGTTTTTGAGGAGAACCTATTGATTATGTCACATCAAGCTTGTTATGTATAAACTAGATTTCCTCACAGAAATCAGAGTATGCTGTTAAATAGTTGGCATTGAGTCAAGAGTTATTTTTAGTTCCAATTTACTAGAAAAAAAGAGTATGTAGTCAATTTCTTCAAAAGGAGTATTAAAGAAATAGAAGAATGTAGAATTTCTGTGTCCTAGGCTTTGGAAAAAAGCCTACATCATATCATGTCTCTTCTACAAATACTAGTTAATAAGTGCATAATTTCAAATTTGGCAAACATAAAAAACCCTAATATAAAATACATTATTTTAAGCATACTCAGAAAAGTTAATTATTTTGTATTTATATTAACACTTTTACTTTTTTCTCCTTCAGTACATGAGTGACTTCTGGGAAGCTATGTGCTCTGGATAAGGGTCTGTAGTCTACGTAGGTGGCCCTATCTGAACAAAGATCTCTAATTGTAGTGGAGTTATTGGACTGAAAACCAATCCTTAGCAACTTTAGGAAGATTGTCAATTAATGACTAATGTCAATTAAGCTACTGTGATTGTTGATTTTTTTAAAATATTGTACTTTAATTAGAAGAAATTAATTGAATTACATTTTTCTCTTTTAAGCTCTTCAACCATCAACAAAAGAAACAGGGAACCTAGATTAACATTTATGTAAACTTTGTTCTTGCATAACCATACTAGCTGCTGAGAACAGAAAGATACTTGCATAGGATATTTTCTAGTAAGTATTTGGGTTGCTTCACTCTGTCAAAAGATTAAAAAAAAAAAAAATCACACAGGCTATTGAAAATAATGAATTGTAACAACTAGGAGGTGAATTTTCCCTAAAGGAAGATAAGGTAAAGTAAGGAAGATAAGGTAAAGTAGGGGACAAAGTGTATTGGGAAAGCAGATGCTCTGACAACAAGAGCATCATTTGTAAAACTCCTTCCTCCTTCAGTGAAACTTTGGTCTTAATAACTTTCCATGGTGATCTCCCCTTCAACCACTAAATTGTTTCTCTTTCAATGGCAGCTTTACTGATGTAAAGGTCTAAACATGCATAGTTTCTTTAATCTATATCCCCAGAGACTCCTTGGGCAAGTAGATAACACCACAGTGAGAAATCTATAGTTTGTCCATTTGTCTTAGAGTTCAGTAATCTCTTCATTTAAATAGATTGCTTTAGATGGATTTATCTTAATATTTGTTAATTTCAGTAATGTTTTTTCTTTTTTTACTGACTACCTTTTGTTTACCTACCTTTTTTTTTTTCACCATCACCTATAGGACAGTAAAAAATTAGTAATATGTAATTATGTTATTTAATACTAGAAATAAGAGCTTTGAGATTGAAAATGACATTCTCATTAATGATGAGATTTTGTTTGTAGATTTCTGTCTCTCTGGCAGTTTTGTAATTTTGGGTTGCATTCCTTTGGGTTCCCTCACCATATATGCCATCTGCATGGTTTAAAATTTAGCTGATATATTTATGTTTATAAGCTTCACATTTTTTTGGCAAGTCTAGCAGTAGATTGTCTTAGTCCCCAAGGCACATTTAAAATTGAAAATGGAACTTTTCTCCAAATATTTTTGTACTTACATAGGAAATCCAGAATGGTTGCATAAGGATTCCTTAAATTCTAACTTGAATTTGCTGTCACCCTCAAAGAAATACCTTAGATAACTGGTTCCTGATCTAATTGTGCTTTTTAACACTCAAAGCATGATTGTGTATTTAAAAGTGAAAATACTTCACTGTTGAATTTCTCATGTTGAAAGGGCAACTAGATAACCATCCTTTACAATTCGAGGATTTGAACAATCACTATTAGATTGAAAAAGTACTATATGTTATATAAAAACAAGTATAGATATTGTATATAAATAGCTACAAGACCTTTAATATCAGTAATTATGGCAACATTGGAAGAGTTTGCTGTCAATAACATTTATATACTAAATACATTAGCAGATTTTCTGAAACTTTGACATGGGTTTCCTATGAGTGCTGAGACTCAAAGGCCAACTTAGATTTTACAAAGTTACGGATCTCTCTTTCATTGCCCAATTAACTACTTTGTGAATAGCGACATTTATTATCTATAAATAGATATTTTAAAGGTCAAAGAGAGAGAGAAACAGGCATAACTCTATTTTCTTTTCTTTTCTCTTACTTTTTTCAGCAACCACTTTTCAAAAAGTAGAAAGATGAAAGCAAGATTAAGAGGAGAAGGAGGAGGAGGAGAAAGAAGGAAGCATGTTTATTTTCTGCAATCTGTAAAAGCACACAATTCATCCAGAAACTGCAGAATTGCATAGGATTAGATAGACTTCATTTTGAAAGTCTTCATGATAGGCGTGTTTTATTCAGCGTTTGGGTCTAGTTATTAAAAGGAACTTTATTTCCACACCGCCTTCTTCTAGAGGGTATTTCAGAATTCACCTAAGGGGTGGGGCAAAGGGAAGCGAACACAACACATGTTTTTATGAGCTTTCTAAATCATCCGCTAGATATAAAGTGATCCATTTGCACTTAATGTGAAATACTGGCCTTAATTCACAATTGGGATGAGGAGAGAGAAGGAAAGCACAATGAGGTAGTCACCTATTATTTATCATGCTATCAAGCCCTGTAATTAAATGAAATTATGGAGACTGAAGATAGAGAAATTATACACTTTTAGTCAATAAGTACGATGTGACACAGAGAGGACAAACTAGTTTTTCTGAGTTAGAACATGTGTCCAAGATGTTGAGTTTTGTGTACTAGATATAATAATTATTTAAGAATTGAAAGAAAACTCGTTTATTTTGTACAAAGCTAGTGGTTGAATACACATCAGAGTATCATAGTGATTTCTGGGTGAAATCCTCCTGTTACAGAAAAATATCGACCAAATTAGATAACCTTTTGCTTTTAGATGGCTTTGACTGTTACAAAGCTCTGTTTTTAATTTCTTTGAGACAGAGTCTCACTCTGTCACCCAGGCTGAAGTGCAGTGGCACAGTCACAGCTCACTGCAGCCTCAGCCTCCTGGGCTCAAGTGATTGAGTAGGTGGAACCACAGGCATGGGGTGCTACGCCTGGTTAAGTTTTAAATTTTTTGTGTATAGAGTTGGAGTCTTACTATCTTTCATAGACTGGTCTCAAACTCTTGGACTCAAGTGATCCTTCTCCCTTGCCCAGCGCAAAGCTCATTTTTAATGGTGAGATAAACTTTTACCTTCCTATAATTACATGACAATACTCTTAAGTTGTTCCTGAGGATCTAGGATGCAGGTGCCACTGGGGATAATTTGTAATATGTCACTTTGCTAAAAAGGTGGAAATACATTTGTGTCTTCTGCTAATATATAGGCTGCTTCAGGGTTCTACTTTCAGGTGTTTTTGAGACTGTTGATATTAAGCGTCATAGCTATTTAGTTGCTGTAAAACTACAAACACCATTTAACTGATTTGTGATATAGGTAAACACATATTTGAGGAAAAGTTAAGATCTTTTGTATTTTAATGAAATAAAATAACCTTTGAAGATTCAGTTGTCATACTAATGTATGCAAATAAAATCAGAGTTTTAGTAGCCACTGTGCCTCTAAAGGTTATATTCTTTTAATTAGAATCAAGCAATTAATTCTAAAATGTCTCTATATTTTTCTGGAAGCATTGCCCTTCTTTACCCAAGGCTTTATATGTCTTCCCATTTTATGTTTTAACATGCAAAATAATTAAAACGATTAAAACGTATGCTTTGCTTCTTACTGGAATTAATTGCCCCTCTTTTAGCATAGGTGGATTTAATGTAGCTCTTTGGAATCGTGTGGCTTTCTAATCCGTATGCACTTGTTGATAGGTCATGTTAGAAGACACTGAGTTTTTGTTATCATGTTGACACCTTAAATCCCACACTGCTGATTTACATAACTGAAATTAGCAATAGTCAATGTCCCTTCTAGCATAAACTTATATTTTTGAAATAGTTAATAAAGATAATAAAACTTTCAAAATATTACCCAAAATTTTAGTTCTCCTACGTTAATAAGTAGAATTAAGCTAAAATTCAATTTCAAATCAACACAACACTGAATGCCTTCTGTTAGTATGTTTTTTTTTTTATTATTTAATTGAAAATACCCAAAGTGTGGGGTTTAAAATGACTGCTTTAACATGCTGGGTTACTTAATGCTATTACTTCACTCCTTCCTTTTGTCTTTCATGCTCGAAACACTATTATAAACATTACTCATAAGTGATTTTAATCACTGTTTTAGTCCTTCAGTTTTATATTCAGTCAATAAACACTTATTGAGTACCTACGGCATGTTAAGCACTAGATGAATACTCCCCTAAGAAGCTATCAACTCACTCTCCTGTAGCACCTTTGAAATAGGAGCCAGGTTTCAGCTTTTGTCAAAGCTACTGCTTGCAACAAGTTAAGATTTGCTTTAGTGTAGTGCTTCTCAAATTTTAATGTGCCCAGAAATCATCAGGGGATTTAATTAATATCAGATTTATATTCAGTAGATCTGTGGTGGGACCTGAGATTTTGCATTTCTCATAAGCTCTGGGTTGATGCAGATGCTGCTGGCCTGGGGACCACAATTTGAGGAGCAGGGCTTTAAAGATGTGATTTCTTTGAATAGGTTTGTGTATCCACCCATACAATGGAGGCATTTACTTTTGTGAATAAAGATTAATTTTTATAGAACCTACACACATTAATTTCATAATTATGGATTTATTTTCTTTGCTTTTATGGTATTTATCACATTATAATATCATTAATTGCATGTGTCTCCTTTGCTATATTTAACTTTCTTGAAAGCTGACACTAAATTCTATTTACTTTTTGTTTCTATCACCTATCATAGTGTTTACTGCTCAATAAATCATTGACGTATATGTGCAGAAATTGTTAACACTGTTGATTCTTACACTTAGTTCCCTTTTCTTACTTCCTAAGGGTTAGAAAGAGGCATTTGCTGACATGTTGCTTTTAGGTTCCTTTTTCTACTTTGGTCTAAATTCAGCTCACCTTTCCAAGGAGTGAAATGTTCAAAGTTGAGCAAAACCAGTGTCAGTTTTAATGCAAAGTAAAGAGATTGGCAGGATTTTGAAAAAGGGGCAAAGGGAAACAGAAAGTCTTGTGTCCCAGGAAAGATAATCTTGGAAATGGAGGAACTGTTAAAATTTCCAAGTGTCTGGAGGGAAGTGACCAAAATCAGAGACCGAAGTGAGTGGAAGTTGGGCCAAGTGTGGTGTGTACTAGATGTATTAGAGAGCAGTGTCCAGAGTCTTCTTGGAAAATAGAACAATGGAAACACCATAAACCATGCTGAATGAGGCGACCTCTGCCTTATTTTCCAGTCCCTGAATTATAGTGTTGCTGGTGATATGGTGGTCAGCATAGTGGGAGCTATAAAAACCATGGAGATGGGGCTATAGATTTCTACATGACCCGTGAATTTTCAGAGCTCCAGACACATCCTCTCACCACCCCACCAATGGCCCTCTTAACTTTCTTATTAGAATTTATAACAGTAGTCCAGGAGTAATTTCAGCTTCTTAGTAAGAATGGTGGTAATAGTGAGAAATGTTTCTGTACTATTTCAGTGACGTGATAGAATTATTGTAGATAGATAGAATTATTGTAATGTGTAATGTGGTAAGATGTGTGTGTGTGTGTGTGTGTGTGTGTGTAAATATTTAGGAGCCAGAAATAAATGTATTGTTTGTAAGGCACAGAATGAATTAATTTAAGAAAAATATCAACTTGTCAGAATTATGGCTTTGCTCTTATAGTCGTTTTTCTCTTGAAAATGTCATAACAATGTTAGTAATTATACTTACTTAGATCTTATTAGGTGCAAGTATTTTTTCTTAGGGCTTTACATATATTAACACATTTTATCCCTTTGATAGAAATACTATTATCACCATTTTATAGATAAGGTAACAAAAGCACAACTTGTTTGAGTAATTTTCTTAAGGTATCATAACATTAAGTGGCAGAGCTGGGTTTTAAAACCAGGCAGCTTTGGTTCTAGGGTCCGTGCTTTTAATTACTACACACCACTACCTACCGCATTAATGATTGTTTCTCATAAACTTCCAGAGGGAGAAATATACAACTAAAGTTGACTTACATAAATAGAATTGAGAAGATAATAAAATTCTTATTGTAGCTGTGTTAACAAATAGGAGCTGAAAAGTTCAGGCTTACAGAGTTAGGATTTATACCTCTAGAAGACATTCCAAATGGTAATACATTCTATTTTTGTGTGTGTGCCTAACAGTATATTCTATATGTCAATTGAAAACTGGTTGCTAAGAAAAGCCACATAATGTATATCTATATTTATATAGGATATTCCATGAAGATTCTCTTAATATTCTTAAAGACAATATGAAAAAATGAGTAGCCTGTCTTATCCATAACTAATTGAACAGATAGCTGAAGAGTATTTAGTAATAGATTGATGTAAACTCTATGAAGATCTCTAAAATTTGGACCCCCCACTTGGCTTTCTTTTGTTCAGTAGTTTAATCTATTAGTTTAGATGATAGCTGCTTGCCTAAAAAAAGAAAAAAAATCTTTGTAGATTGGAACTACAGGCTGAAACTAATAAAATGAAATTTTACTAGGCTATTGTAAAGTCTTGTTTATTGCACATTTACAGGATAGGCAAATTTATGGCAAAATTCCTGTGGTTTTATTTGACTCCCTGCTCAATATGAGTCAATGTGGTGTTAACAGATGCTTAAAAAGTTAATGCATTCTTAAACTGCATTAATAGAGGCAGAGAGTCAAGTTCAAGGATGGTAATAGTTTCACTATAAGCTGAACTGCTCTGACCGTGTCTTGAATATTATGTTCAGTTCTGTAGGCTACATTTTAAGAGTTGCTGAAAAGGTGGATTACACCTAGAGGGTGACTGGAATGTTGAAAAGATTGGAAACCATGGTGTTTAAGAAATTGGGCACATCTAACCTGGAGAAGAAAATAATAAGATCTTATAAAAGTTCACATTTTAAAATGCTTTCTCTTTCTTGAAGAGAGGTGATAATTTGGTATAATTCTAGAGAAGTAGATCCAATAGGTTAGGAGTTAAAATATTAGGTATATTTTAAGTTATGGACTGAGAAAAGATAGAAAAAGACTATTTGAAAAGGTACATGGGGTAATGCAGAGTAAGTGACCATTTCTACTTTTTGTTATAATATAGTTTATTTTAAATAGTAGTTTGTATGAAGAACATAATAGTGCTCAATTTAAGGCTGCCAGACAATTTGGAAGCATTGATAAAAAATAAAAGTGATATTCCACCTTACAATCCCTGTTCCATCAATCACCAGATTGCTGACATAAGCACTGTTAACATCTTTTATGCATTTTCCTAGAAATTGTCTGTGAATATATAAGATGGTAAAGACACATGGACAAACAAATATATATATACAAACAAATGTATATACATTTGTTAATGTTTACAAACAAATGTATGTATATAAACAAATGTATATATACAAACAAATATATATTACATTATATGTAAGTGTGTAAGTCATTTTTAACACCAAAGGGATACTGTACATGGTTTTCTGGTGCCTGCATTTTGAACATAGCTTTTCATATCAATGAAATGAAATCAGTCTTACTTGTAAATTGTTTAGGATTTCTCCACTACCTAGAACCACATTAATATACATTTAAGTGTTTTCATTTTACATCAGTTATTATAAGCTTGACTATAATAACCTCTCTTGTATGTCTATCCTTTGTTTACTTAGACCTAATTGCTAGACATGAAGCTTCTAGGTATAAATGTTTTAAGAATCTTGATGATATCTTTTATAAAATTAATATCAAAAAAGATTATAGATTGATACTTTTCCCCATGATGTATAAATAATTCCAACACCGCTACTTGATCAACACTGAGTTTTATCAATACTTTCAGTGATTTCCAATCTGAAGGGTAAAATAAAATTTTCTGTTTTGATTTCTATAAATGGCAAATTTAAACTTAATTTTGTGTATTTAGTATTTGTTTTGTTCTTTCATGAATTCCTGTTCATGTTCTTTGTTTATATTTTAATGGATTGTCCTGTGTTCCAAAACATTCAATGTGTTTTTTCCATTAAGAATTCTAAATTTTTTCTAAGTGATACATAATTTTTCTCTTCTAATATTTGACTTTTAATTCATATGCAGTTGTTGTACTAGTGGTCCCCACTATCTATTTTATATTGATTTTGATTACCAGCAAAATGAGAAGAAAAGACAAAAACAATATTCAATTAAGGAAACCAACTGATTAAGAAAGTACAAAGTTCTTTCTCATTTGTCAGTAATATCCACTTCTTTGGGTATCAAAATATATTTACAAAGGAAACATTACATCTTATAACAATAATTTCAACTTTAAATAAATTGAAATAAAAATGAAACAACAAAATTCCTTGAAAATTATTCTAAATACAAAGAAGAGCTTTACTGCCCAGCGCAGTGACTCACACCTGTAATTCTAGCACTTTGGGAGGCTGAGGCGGGCGGATCACGAAGTCAGCAGTTTGAGACCAGCCTGACCAACATAGTGAAACCCCATCTTTACTAGAAATACAAAAATTAGCTGGTCGTGGTAATGCACGCCTGTAATCCCAGGTACTCGGGGGGCTGAGGCAGGAGAATTGCTTGAACCCAGGAAGCAGAGGTTGCAGGGAGCCAAGATCGCGCCACTGCACTCCAGCCTGGGCGGCAGAGGGAGACTTCGTCTAAAATAAAACCAAAACCAAAACACAAACAAACAAACAAAAGAGCCTTATTAAAAGACATCTGTAAGTTGTTCTGAAACATAAAACAATTACCACTACCGTGTTCATTAAACATTATTTTGAGATTTAATTTAAAATCATAGCTTTGACCAGGTATCAAATAAAAACCCAAAGGGTGTGAGTTGATTTTTTTTTCTTCCCAACTTTTATTTTAGGTTTGGGGGTATATGGGCAGGTTTCTTACATGGGTGAATTGCATGTCGCTGGGGTTTGATGTACACATTATTTCATCACTAAGTTAGTGAGCTAATTTCCATTCCCACTAGCAGTGTATAAGTGTTCCCGTTTCTCTGCAACCTCACTGGCATCTGTTATTTTTTGACTTTTTAATAATAGCCATTCTGACTGATGTGAGATGGTCTCATTGTGGTTTTGATTTCATTTGTCTAATGATTAGTGATATGGAGCATTTTTTTCATATGCTTGTTGGACACGTTAATGCCTTTTTTGAGAAGACACATGGGCATGTGTCCATTGCCCATTTTTCAGTGAGGTTGTTTGTTTTGCTTGTTAATTTGTTTAAATTCCTTACAGATTCTGGACATTAGACCTTTATTGGGTTCATAGTTGACAAAAATTTTCTCCCATTCTGTAAGTTGTCTGTTTACTCTGTTGATAGTTTCCTTTAGTGTGCAGAAGTTCTTTAGTTTAATAAGGTCCCACTTGTCAATTTCTGCTTTGTTGCAGTTTGAGGACTTAGTCATAAATTATTTCCCAAGGCCAATGTTCAAAATGGTGTTTCCTATTTTATTGTATGGTTTTTGGTATCTCAATTCTATTCAGTTCAACTCTAGTTTTGGTTGTTCCTTTTGCTAGATTTGGAGTTAATTTATCCTTGTTTTTATGAACACCTATATGCACACAAACTAGAAAACATAGAAGAAATGGATTTTCTTCTGGAAAGATACTATGTCCTAAGATTGAAATCAGGAAGGAAAAGAAACCCTGAAGAGACCAGTAACAAGTTCCAAAATTAAATCAGTAATTAAAAGCCTATCACCAAAAAAAAGCTCACAGTCCTCGAACATTCTTATAATTTGAGGTCTTACATGTAAATCTTTAATCACTGTTGAGTTAATTTTGTACATGGTTAAAATAGGGGTCCAGTTTCGTTCTTCTGCACATGACTAGCCAGCTATCTCAGTACCATTTATTGAATAGGGAGTCTTTTCCCATTGCTTATTTTTGTCAACTTTGTTGACGATAAGATGGCTGTAGGTGTTTGGCTTTATTTTGGTAACATGATGTCTCCCACTTTGTTCTTTTTACTTAGGATTGCCTTGTGTATTCAGGCAGTTTTTGGTTCTACATGAATTTTAGAATTGTTTTTTCTAATTCTGTGAAAAAATGTGATTGATAATTTTATAGACATTGCATTGAATCTGTAAATTGCTTTGGGCAGTATGGTCATTTAAAAAATATTGATTTATTTCTATCCATGAGCATGGAATATTTTCCCATTTCTTTATGTTGCCTTTTATTTCTTTCAGCAGTGTTTTATAATTCTCATTGTAGAGATTTTTCACCTCCATAGTTAGCTGTATTCCCAGGTATTTTATTCTTTTTGTGGCTATTGTGAATAAGATTGCACCCTTGATTTGCTCTCAGTTTGGACATTATTGGTGTATAGAAATGCTACTGATTTTTATACATCGATTCATATACTGAAATTTTGCTGAAGATGTTTATCAGGTCTAGGAGACTTTGGGGAGACTATAGGGTTTCCTAGGTATAAAATCATATCATCTGTGAAGAGAGATAGTTTGACTTTCAATCTTCTATTTGAATGCCTTTTACTTCTTTCTCCTGCCTGATTGCTCTAGCTAGGACTTCCAGAACTAGGCTAAATGGGAGTGGTAAGAGTGGGCATCCTTATCTTGTTTTCGTTCTCTGGGGAAATGCTTCAAGCTTTTGCCCAATCTAGATGATGTTGGCTGGGGGTTTACCATAGGTGCCTCTTATTTGGAGGTGTATATCACTTCAATACCTGGTTTGTTGGAAGTTTTTAACATGAAGGTTGTTGAATTTTATTGAAAGCCTTTTCCACATCTATTGAGATAATCATGTGGTTTTTGTTTTTAGTTCTGCTTATGTGAGGAATCACATTTATTGATTTGTATATGTTAACCAACCTTACACCCCAGGATAAAGACTACTTTATCATGGTGAATTCGCTTTTTCATGTACTGCTGGATTTGGTTTGATAGTATTTTGTTGAAGATTATTGCATGTATATTCATCAGGAATATTGGCCTAAAGTTTTCTTTTTTACTGTGTCTCTGCTAGATTTAGGTATTAGAATGATGCTGTTCTCATAGAATGAGCTAGACAGGAGTCCCTCCTCCTTGATTTATTGAACTATTTTCAGCAGGATTAGTACCAGCTCTTCTTTGTTTGTTGAATTTTGCTGTGAATCTCTCTGGTCCAGAGCTTTTTTGGTTATAGGCTTTTAACTACTGATTTAATGTTGGAATTTATTATTGGTATCTTCCGAGTTTCTCTTTCTTCCTGGTTCAATCTTAGGACATAGTATGTTTCCAGAAGAAAGCCCATTTCTTCTATGTTTTCTAGTTTGTGTGTGTATAGGTGTTCATAAAAACAGGAGTAAACCAACTCCAAATTTAGCAAAAGAAAAGAAACGACCAAAACTAGAGTTGAACTGAGTAAAATTGAGATGCCAAAAACCATACAATTAAAAATCAATGAAACCAAAAGTCTGTTATTTGAAAGAATAAGTAAGATTGATAGACCACTAGCTGGACTAATAAAGAATAAAAGAGAAGACCCAAATAAACATAATAAAAAATGACAAAGGAGATATTACTACCGATGCCACAGTTGATTTTTATTGTTTGTTTAAAATATATGCTAGTAATTTTTCATTAATGGGGTGTGTGTGTGGTGTGTGTGTGTGTGTGTGTGTGTGTGTGTGTGTGTGTGGTTTAGCTTAAGTATGTAAATTTCCATTTTTTTGACCAGTTTTTTATGTACCTTTCAGTTAATACTTGCTGGGTTTTAGAACATCAAGGCACACTGTAAGTGTCAGTCTTTGTGTGCTGCCTGCTAGCTAATTTATGTACCTGACATTTCTGGTGGATTGTGGCCAAAGAATGAGTAAACTGCAAACATTCCATTAAACTGCTAAGGAATAGAATGGTGCCAATGGGAGCAATCTATTTTCCTTTATACTTGTATGCTAATAAAAAGATATATCAAGGACCTCAATAATTAACATTACTTTGTGACTTTTTTAAAAAACCAATTTTTATTAAAGTTGAATTCTCAATATTTGTCAGCTTATGTATTAGTAGTTGAATAACCAGTATGATAATAATGTACTATCATTAAAAAGTACATGAAATGTAAACATATGAAGTACAGTGAGAATTTAATCTCTCACTGAGTTTAGGACAAAAGGAAATGTCTGTCAAATATCAGGCTATAAACATTACATAGAAAAGTCTGGCAAATACTGAAATTGAATTCTAGGTGTAGTTGTGGGAGTTTGGATACAGACTGTTAAATCTTTCATAGAGAACTATAAAGAATAAAACCAAACATTACTTTTGCTGCAAGTGTTTATTCAGAAACTAAAATTTGGATATTACCAATTGCTCATTTTCTATTTTTGTGAGCTCCAGTTATGGATCTAGTCCCAAAGACTAACTTGCCTAACTTTTCTGCCTAACTTTTTACTGCCTAACTTTTCAGATAGTGCGAACTACTTTCTACTTTCACTAACAATAATTAAATAAAAATTTAAAATACAAAGAAGCAACATTCTTCAGTTATCAGCTTGGAAATTTTCAAAACATCTCGTGACACCAGATACTGGTAGGTTATAGGGAAGCTAGAACTTTGTACAAATTAATACAACTATAAATTGATACAACCATTTTGAAAAGGCATCTAGAAAAATTATCAAAATTCAAAATATGTATATCCCTGCAACAACAATAAGAAGAATTTATTTTGTAAAAACCACTTTATATAGCCATGCAATGATAGATGTGTAAGAATATTTAGCACAGTATTGCTAGAAATAGTAGGGTTTTATTTCAAATAATGATTATTAAAATATTAATAAAAGTGACTATAATATGGGTCATTTTCAGTTTTTTCTTTATATTTTCTATACTGTCTAGAGGTTTTATAATGAGTATATGTAACTTTAACTTAAAGACATAATAATATTTGATTTAAGAATAAAAAAGCAAAGTATAATATAGAAAGCATGTTACTTAATTTATAATAAAAAATAATATAGAACACCGTAACATAGGAATTAAACTGGTTTTGTGTACAGAAATTGAGTCTTTTTAAGCTAAAGTTCTATATCTTTGGCTCCTAATCAGCTAATACTATTTTATAAAATGACATAATTTTTTAGCAGGCAAGATTCTTGGACTGCCACTACTTGGAATAAAGAGAATGGGGCACTTAGCAGGAAATGTGACAGAAACAATGCCTATATATGTGGTCCTAGAATTTACATAACCAAGACATCTCCCAGGCTAATTTGGAACCTGATAAATAACTCAAAGAACAAAGCTGGAGGCGTCACGCTACCTGACTTCAAATTATACTACAAGGCTACAGTAACCAAAGCAGCGTGGTACTGCTACCAAAACAGAGATATAGACCAATG
This sequence comes from Rhinopithecus bieti, assembly GCF_001698545.2. Lineage (NCBI taxonomy): Eukaryota > Metazoa > Chordata > Mammalia > Primates > Cercopithecidae > Rhinopithecus > Rhinopithecus bieti. The sequence goes on from NW_016814088.1 coordinate 2,667,028, forward strand.
GAACAGAACAGAGTCCTCAGAAATAATACCATACATATACAGCCATCTGATCTTTGACAAACCTGATGAAAACAAGAAATGGGGAAAGGATTCCTTATTTAATAAATGGTGGTGGGAAAATTGGCTAGCCATAAGTGGAAAGCTGAAACTGGATCCTTTCCTTACTCCTTATATGAAGATTAATTCAAGATGGATTAGAGACTTAAATGTTAGACCTAAAACCATAAAAACCCTAGAAGAAAACCTAGGTAATACCATTCAGGACATAGGCATGGGCAAAGA
>NW_016814088.1:2667459-2708699 GCF_001698545.2 Rhinopithecus bieti
CAAAGGATATGAACAGACATTTCTCAAAAGAAGACATTCATACAGCCAACAGACACATGAAAAAATGTTCATCATCACTCGCCATCAGAGAAATGCAAATCAAAACCACAGTGAGATACCATCTCACACCAGTTAGAATGGCAATCATTAAAAAATCAGGAAACAACAGGTGCTGGAGAGGATGTGGAGAAATAGGAAAACTTTTACACTGTTGGTGGGACTGTAAAGTAGTTCAACCATTGTGGAAAAACAGTGTGGTGATTCCTCAAGGATCTAGAACTAGAAATACCATTTGACCCAGTCATCCCATCACTGGGGATATACCCAAAGGATTATAAGTCATGCTCCTATAAAGACACATGCACACGTATGTTTATTGCGGCACTATTCACAGTAGCAAATACTTGGAATCAACCCAGATGTCCATCAATGACAGACTGGATTAAGAAAATGTGGCATATATACACCATGGAATACTGTGCAGCCTAAAAAAGGATGAGTTTGTGTCCTTTGTAGGGACATGGATGCAGCTGGAAACCATCATTCTCAGCAAACTATCGCAAGAACAGAAAACCAAATACCAAATACTGCATGTTCTTACTCATAGGTGGGAATTGAACAATGAGATCACTTGGACACAGGAAGGGGAGCATCACACACCAGGTCCTATTGTGGGGAGGGGTAAGGGGAGGGATAGCATTAGGAGATATACCTAATGTAAATGACGAGTTAATGGGTGCAGCACACCAACGTGGCACATGTATACATATGTAACAAACCTGCATGTTGTGCACATGTATCCTAGAACTTAAAGTATAATAAAAAAAAAAAAGAAAAGAAAGAAGCAGTTGCTGAAGTTACAGAAGAAGTTACTGAAACAAGGTTGACTGAAGAAATAATGGGATAGACCAACACAGAGGTGGTCCAGGATGCAAGTGGAAGAGGAGCCTCTCCCTAGTTCTGAAGCACTGTTTGATATTAGAATCGCACACTATTACAATTAGTGATAGCATTCACATTGGATATAGTATTTATTTATTTATTTGTAGACAGGGTCTCACTGTGTTGCTGTGTTGCAGAGGCTGGAATGCAGTGGTGAAATTATAGCTCACTATAAATTTAAACTCCTGGGCCCCAGTGATCCTCCTGCCTTAGCCTCCTGTGTAGATAGCCAGAACTATAGGTGCACACTACCACACCAAGTTAATTTTTGCTAGAGATGTGATCTTGCCAGGTTGCGCAGGCTGGTCTCAATCCCCAGGCCTCAAGTGATTCTCTCACCTTGGCCTCCCAAAACTCTAGGAATACAGGCATGAGCCACCATTCTTGCATTGGATAGAATCCATAAAATATCAGTCTTAGCTTTAAGGCATTCACTAATTTTTACTTTGCTGAGTTGATAGTATTGAATATAATTATAGGAACTTATTAGGAAAAACAATATGTTATTCTAATTTAGAAAGTTAGATGTTTGTTGAATATAAACCGATTTAGGATATTCTTAAATCACTTATGGAATTATTGGGCTAACATTGCAACTTTGTTGTTTAATTTATATTGGGTTGAATTTTCCAGTATTTCCAGAAGTGATTCCCCGCAGCCCCAAATAAAAATGTCAGACTCCAAATCTTATCTTTTTTTCTTAAACATTGATATTATTTAATCAAAAATACTAACATTCCTTAAATAGATACAGATATGGATTATATGTAGATATATGTACAGATACAGAAATAGATGTTAATATAGATTTGGATGTAGATATAGATATATGTGTGTGTACATGTTTGTGTATACAGTCAATCCTCATTATTTGAGATTCCCTCTACTAGCTAAAATGTATTTGTAACCCCGAATCCATACCCATGTGTTTCTGTGTTCATGTGTGCACATTTTGTGCAGAGCAGTAAAGTACTTGAGTCACCTGAAGCACACTTTCCCAGTGGAGGTAGGACCCTCAGCCTTCTTGTCCCAGCTTTCATACTGTAAACAAGTGTCCTTTTCATGCAGCATTTTCACATTTTGTGCTTTTGTTGGTGATTTCGTTGTTTAAAATGTCACTCAATTACAGTGCTAAAGAGCTCTCCATTTTTCCTAAGTGCAAGAAGGCTGTGAATTGCTTTATGGAAAAAAAAAAAAATACAAGTATTAGATATGTTTTGTTTAGGCATAAGGTATAGTGCCATTAGCTTGAAAAAGACTCTCTATGACCAAACTTTAGTCAGCCGAATATGAGCCTTCTTTCTGATTAGACCTCAATGTTGGCCCCATCTCATCTTTGGCCTGCCCAGTCCAGTCTTGGCAAATAATTCTGCTAAGTCAGTTTAGGGAGAATTTCTGCACCCTTGGTATCTATCTGATCAGGTTCCTGTCTCCCACCTCTAATGAGTAAGTCCTTGGCCTGTCTTTAACTAGAATCTTGTTAGGCCAATGTAGCAAAAATCCCCCTATTCTCTTAGTTTCCTCTTAGCAATTTTTCATTCACTGACCCTCTTCCACTCCTCCTTGCCGATAAATCACCACTTGTCCTTGCTATATTTGGCATTGAGCCTTATCTGTCTTCACTATTGCAATGCCCCTACTGTGATATCTTGAATAAAGTCTTCCTTACCATTTTAACAAGTTTCAGAATAATATTTTTTTAACATAGCTATGAGTTCAATGTTAATGTTTTAATAATATATATTAAGTACAATGTATTTAAACAGAAACACATAAAAGAAGGTTATGTATTAATCAGTTGACAAAAATGTTTTGACCAGAGGTAAGCAGGAACTTAACCCTGTATTTCCCACTGGAGCAATGATGCAGTATTCAATGTTTGTTAATTCAGAGGGCATAGTGACTTTATAGAACAGAACTGCTGCAAATAACAAGAATCTACCATACATATTACATATGCCATACATATACACAAGATCAAAATGAATACTTTTTTTTTTTTTTGTTACGGCTGTCGCATGTCTTTTAAAGCTATTTAGAGAAAGAGGGGATAATTTTGAGAAGTTAAAATAAAACCTCTTTTTGTCAATGTCTGTCTCCATCCAATAACTTGCACCAACATGTTGGAAATATTTTTCTATCTCAATCTGAGGCAAAAGGGAGACAGAGCAAGAGAGAGCTAGAAAGAGAAAGAGATTAAACACTTGACAAGTTGAGGACAGCGTCTCATGTGCCTATAACACAACCCATCTCTGTGGTTTGCCTTGCAGAACACAGGAAGAAAATATGACAAATGTAAAGTAAGTAGAACACCCCTGAAAAGCAAAGGGAAGCTTGAGGGAGGGAGGCAACAAGGAATGGGCCCTCTGAAGCGACGAAGATCTGTCTTCCAGTGATACTTAAAACAGCTGAACTAGTCTTCTGTTTTACATTCTGCTTTGACAGCAATCCTGCTCTGCAGAGAAAGAGGAGAGAGAGAAATCATTTCTTGATGCTGAATAGAGCAGAACAGTAGTTAAAATGATAAATTTATTGGAGGGGCAGATTTTTGAGGAGTCATGAAAAAAAAGTAAGCCACATTTCTGCATTTGGTTTTCATTTACATCTATTTTGCTGCTTTAAGTAAATTGAGTGATTTGTTTTGATGGAGAAAGTATTTTAAAAAGACTTCCTTCAGACGCATAGTAAATAATTGTGACTTCCAACTTTCAATCCTAAATCTTATAAAATGTAGCTCCACCAAGTTCATTTAACATCATACCAACGCATAAAAATAAAGCTTGTAAAAATATGATAGAGGGATTGGCTCTGAGTTAGCAGTTGCTAATTAAACATATTTCCCCTTCCTGGTTCTGGTGATCCAACAGACCAAATGTGGTAAACAAACTTTGTTCCACAGCTTTGAAGTCTTCTCTCTAGTTTCCCCAACTTAGAAAAATTATACTATTTATAAAAGTGCATAAATTGTAATTTAAGTTAAAAAAAAGCCTTGAAATTTTTATCAAAAGCATTCAAATTACTCTCTCCCCAGGTCAGCTAATGAGTTGTCAGGAGCTGGCCCCTTACTGTAGTGCACCTCCTGCAGACTAAGACAGTTAACCATGTTTTCATCAAAGGAAATGCTCATTAGTAGAGCTTTCAGAAACTGATTTGATTATAGTTTCACTTGTTAAAGTGAAATATTTTGAGCTCATTAGGATGATTATGATTCAAGGTCATCGTTTGAAGCTAGTCCTGTCAATATAAGATAAATGGGCCCTCATCTTTTTCCCTTCTTTACGTCTGTGCTTTTAAACTCTTCTGTGTAAAAGTTCCATAGCCATAATTAATTTTAGTTCTTCTGTTACAAAGCTGCTTAAAAAAAAAGAACAAAGATTTTGGCTACCAAAAAGGCCTTGAAGAACTATTAAGAGGAGGAGGAGGCTATCTTGTTTTAGAAAATCAGAGAAAACCTTGAAAAGTTCAGCTTTTGATATCCAGCTATTTTCTCCTTGACCTTTCCAAAGTTTTGAAAAGGTACTTTGTACATAATTTTGCATGTACCCTTGCATCTCAAAAGTATAAAACTAAACTGAAAACCACCCAAGAACTACCAGTGGTTTAATTAAACATCTCCCCTTTTATGGCACAAGATGGAGTTAACACCTTTTAAAGTTCTTTTTTTTTTTTTTTTTTTTTTCTAAATCCAGCACTTAAATCTCTGAGTGTTAAAGAGCCACTTAGACATTAAAGGGGGTGATGTTAACTTCTGTCAGCCAGTCATTCTAACATGAGTTTGCCCCTTGAACTTCCTTGGTCAAATATTACCTTTCCTTTAACATTAAGGAGAGGTTATAATCAAAGTAGAGCTTGTTTCCTGTTTTTTTTTTTCCTCCTGTATGTTATATTTTGGAAAATGTTTTAATCTTTCAGACGTTTTGCTCCTCAGTAGCCTTCACTAGGATTCAAGTCTGCACTGAACTTGAGAGTAGATGATATTTAAAAAGTTACAATTGACTTGACCTTTTACATAATAACTCATTATTGTTAAAATTGTTTTTTTTCACTTGTGTGGACAACTGATGATTAAAACTAATCTCTGGTTTTCAATAATGCACTTTCACAATTATTTCTAAACAATGATTTTAGCATTTAAGATATTATTTAATAACCAAAAATGTTAATGTCCAAACGTGCAATACTGTGAAACAGAATTAAAGATTGCTCAATATATAATTATTTGAGAACAGACATGACCCTTGAAGCAACCATTTGTTTATTCTCATATGTACCTAAGGGCCTCTTTTACCATGAAATTTAAAATATAGTTATGAAATTAGGTTTATGTCCTTGGTATGCTTTCATGAAGGTCTCTTATATACCAAATTAAACTATGCATATTAAAAAAAATAAAAATAAAACACACAATATGTAGTGACTAATAGAAATGATAGGGGAAATGTACTTCAGTAGCAATATAGTGCCAGGGTATATGGTTGCAACCATAGAAGATAGCTTGAGTGTATTAAGTTCCTTCAAAATGTGATGAGAGTATGATGTATTAGGAGAATCCCAGAGACATCTACAGTGAATTAACAGAGTGTCAATTTCAAATTTCCTCCCTGAATTGCTTTGAAGACTATTCTTGTATTAAAGAAAAAAAAAACCATGACATTTCTTAAGACAATAAGGAAGACTTCATTCAAAGGGTGGTATTACAATAGGTATAGGGGTCATTGCAAGGGGATTTTGTAGTAAGAGAGAGAGATTGTTTTAGGTCTAATATTTAAGTCTTTAATCCATCTTGAATTAAGTTTTTTATAAGGTGTAAGGAAGGGATCCAGTTTCAGCTTTCTACATATGGCTAGCCAGTTTTCCCAGCACCATTTATTAAATAGGGAATCCTTTCCCCATCCTTTCCCCCTTTTTGTCAGGTTTGTCAAAGATCAGATGGTTGTAGATGTGTGGTATTATTTCTGAGGGCTCTATTCTGTTCCATTGGTCTATATCTCTGTTTTGGTACTAGTACCATGCTGTTTTGGTTAGTGTAGCCTTGTAGTGTAGTTTGAAGTCAGGTAGCGTGATGCCTCCAGCTTTGTTCTTTTGGCTTAGGATTGTCTTGGCAATGTGAGCTCTTTTTTGGCCATAGGCATGGGCACAGACTTCATGACTAAAACAACAAAAGCAATGGCAACAAAAGCCAAAATTGACAAACGGGATCTAATTAAACTAAAGAGCTTCTGCACAGCAGAAGAAACTACCATCAGAGTGAACAGACAACCTACAGAATATGAGAAAATTTTGGCAATCTACCCATCTGACAAAGGGCTAATATCCAGAATCTACAAAAACTTAAAAAAATTTACAAGAAAAAAATCAACAACCCATCAAAAGTGGTGACAAAGGTATGAACAGACACTTTCAAAAGAGCCACTTATGACAGCCAACAGACCACGATTGAAAAGATTGGTCATCATCACTGGCCATCAAGAGAAATCGCAAATCAAAACCCATAGTGAAGATACCAATATCAATACCAGTTAGAATGGATCATTACAAAGTCAGGAAACCAACAGTACTGGAGAGGATGTGGAGAAATAGGAATCTTTTAACTGTTGGGTGGGATTGTAAACTAGTTAACCATTGTGGAAGACATGTTATGGCGGTCCTCATAGGACTATGAAATACCTTGACCCAGCCATCCCATTATTGGGACATACTACCCATAAGGATTATAAATCATGCTGACTCTAAAGACACATGCAGTATGTATGTTTAATTGTGGCACTATCCCCACAATGCAAAGACTTGAGAAACAACCCCAAATGTCCATTCAATGATGACTGGATTAAGAAAATTGTAAGCACAATATCCCATGGATACTATGCACCATAAAAGAAGTATGAGTTCTCCTTTATAGGGAAATGGATGAAGCTGGAAACCATCGTTCTGAGCAAACTACCGCAAGGACAGAAAACCAAACACCACATGTTCTCACTCATAGGTGGGAACTGAACAATGAGAACACTTGGACACGGGGTGGGGAACATCACACACTGGGGTCTGTCATGACGTGGGGGGCGGGAGAGGGGTAGCATTAGGCGACATACCTAACGTAAATGACGAGTTAATGGGTACAGCACACCAACATGGCACGTGTATATGTATGTAACAAGCCTGCACATTGTGCACATGTATAATAAAAAAAAGAGAGAGATTGGACTCAATTTCAAATACTGCATGGATTAGGGGGAATTTATAGCCAAAGAGCAGGGTGTGGGTTAGGAGGTGAAAAATAAGAGGAAACATCATAGTGAAGAGAGAATTCTGGCTAAACTGACTTAGCAGAATTTTTGTTGAAGACGGGGCAAGGTGAACAGACATCGCCTGGGAGATGGTGGAGGATAAGGAACCAAATTGCACATGGAGGATGACTAGAGAGCAAGGGTGAGTGGTTCTGGTAAACTGACTTAGCAGGATTCCTGCTACAATTGGACAATACAGAGGTAAACATGGAAGTCCAAAACTCAGGCTTAGTTGAAAAAGTTCAGGGGAGCCAGAGTAGAGTTCGGTCAAGGAAAGGATCTTCGTCCCTTGTTTCTATCTTTTGTCCTCATCCCCACTTTTAACTGTGACATCATATTATTTCCTAATTAGCCCTTATCACAGTCTGTAAGCATTATATTTGTTTGTTTGTTTATCATATATCTCTTTCCAGTAAGATTTTAACGCCCCAAGGGCAGAGAAATAATCTATTTTGGTCACTGATATATCACCATTGCCCAGAACCATAGCTATGGAAAGTAGGCACTCGGATTCATTTGTTAAATGAATTCATAAATTAATAAAAGCACAGATCAGTTTTTTATTTGTTCTTTGCATTTGGGGTCTTCTTTGCATCTTGCATTAAAATGAATCTCCTTGAGCAGATAGACTCAATTGACTTCTTACTTAAATACTCTGGACAAGAGATAATGAAAGCTTGTTCCAAGGTAGGGACAGTGGGACTGGATAAGAGAGGAATATGTAAGAGGTAATTAAGAATGAGGAACAAAAAGTTTTGAGAAACTATTGGCTGAGAGCTGGAGGGAGAGGAAAGATGAAATGATGAACTTCCGTTGTCTACCTTGGACTGCTGGATGGGAAATGATCCATTGATTAAAATTATGAACATGACAAAAGGTCATGGTAGTAGTGGGTAGTCACATAAGACTCTTAGTTCTATTTTAAAATTACAAGATTGATTTTGAGATGTTTCTGGAATTACAAGTATTTTTTGGTAACAGTGTTGGAACTCTCCAATGTGCCTAAAAAAGTAAAGTATTAAAAGCAAAAGGGAGAATATTTCCTTCTGGAAAGATAAAGTCGTGATTAAAAAAAAAAGGAGGGAATAAAAGCGGAGGAAGAGAGAATGGCAAATACGGAAAAATAGCTCATTTTTTTCTTAGGGTAAAAGTTATTCCTAGGCACCATTTTGAATTAGCTGACATTATCTTTGAAGCTATTCCACTTATTTTTTCACATTTTTATTTTATGTTTATTACCTCTCATCCTAAATAACCCATTTCATCATGCTACAGTAAGTTCCCATACACATACTCCTCACCCTAGTAATTTATCAGAACTTCCTGGTTCTCAGACATTCTGGGCTTCCTCTCTTGTTTCATTCTCTGTTTCATATATATGACCAAATATCTCATTGTCTTAGTGTATCTAACTTCTCTCAATTTGTTGACAGTGTAGCAGTCATGTTTACAATTCATCCTAAAATATGTATAAACAACTTCTATAGGCATTGATAATAACAACAACAATAATAACCGTAGGTAGTTTATGTAAAGCAGAGTGATGTCCCTGGGTAAAGTCTGTTGGCTGTCTGCCAGAGACTTCACTGGGCAGATAACTTTGTAAATTTGCTACAGACCAAAGTCAGCTTGGTAGCAAAGTGAATATCTTACATTTGAACTCTCACAATTCAGATGATTAGATTGAGATATGTTCAAAATATCAATGATATGAAAGAATATGAATGCAAGTATGAATGCTTGTGTTTGGGTAGTCAGCCTATCTTGTTTCTACTGTACTTAGTACTACACTGAAAGCTAAACTATAATTAGAAGATAGTTTGGAGGCTAAGGAATCAGAATAAAAGGAGATTTTCAACTTAATTGAATGTTAAATGACATTGAGTTATGGAAGCTCAATACATCATTTCCCAATATATCTTTTGTCTCAGATTTCTGATTGGTACACTGTCCGAAAAATCTATGCATATAAATTGAAAAAAATTGGCCACAATGGGAAAGCATTTCCAAGCAGAGAGGCTACAATGAGGAGGAGTAATTCTGCCTGAGGGCCACTTCCCACTCCATCACATCCCCATTGGTCTGTTCCCCATGCTTTCCCTTTCTGAGGCCTTACAGGCATTCACCTCTTCTTTCCATTTAGACTAATTGACAGCTGCCATCATTTGTGGTAGTCTCCTTCTGCTGTGTGTCCTTAAAATTTTCTATTAATACTTAAAATTAACCTCTCATCTTTATTTCTAAAGAGAACATATGGGTTGATTGTTGTTTTTTTAAAGATTTATTGGCAATGAATTCATATCCCTTTAATATTTTTGTTTCCCCTGCAGAAAGATGAACAGTCAAATCTGAAAATTGTTTATTTGATTGAAATAGCATTGTAAAATTTATACTCTTTAATATGTATCTGCACTTTTTAACAGTTCTTTTCAAATTATGAGAGAAGATATTATGTTTTTTTAACTTAAAAAATGACTTTAGATAAATAATAAGAAAGACTCCTGGCCGTGATCTTGGTAATGTGTGAGGATACTGCTGTTTCTACATAAATACATCTATTAAAACACATCTTTAGTATAACTATGAAAAAGAAACTTACTGCCAAGGCCAGGAACAAAAGAGCAAAGATAATAAAGTTGGTGAAAAGGCAACTTAAGAAAACAGCATTTGCAAAGGTACGGGAGCAAAAGAGCAGAGCATGTTCAGTAGCCGATGGGAACTGAGTGGGAGGGTGAAGAAAGGGTGTGCACAGGAGGCAGGGAGACAGGTAGAGGTGGGTTCAGTGGAGAGAATCTCTTCATCTTTGAAGGCAAGGAAAAGCCAGTGAAATGTTTCCCAAAGAAAAGAAAAACCTCACTCCCTTTCTCTCATCTTCCTTCCTTTTTTTCTTCCTTCCTCCTCCTTTGCCTTCCTCCCTTCCTTCCCTCTTGTTCTCTTTCTTCATTCTTTCCTATCTCTTTCCCACCATTCTTCGTTTTATTCATCATCATCAGGCTGCCTTTTTTTTGTTCTTTTTTTTTTTTTTTTACCATTTCCCTCACTCTCCCTTTTCTGTTCTGTTTCCCTGTCTTCTCTCTCATTGTCTCATTGAAAAAAGTGAATAAGATACTTTTTTAAAAATGGCAAAGAAGCATAATAGAAAATATATTTTTATATACAATTGGAGATACTTCCTCCTTATCTTTCTTTGGCTTCCCAATGACTAGTCTCTATAGAGAATCTTGAAATTATCTAATGTGCATCTTACTGGCTCCTGACCATCACACTGCACAAATTAGAGTAAGATATATACCTTATGAGAGTCACCAGGAAGATATTTGAGAACTCATTTGTTCAGAAATATAGCAACATAATAGCTTATGAATTGAATTTGACAATTGCCACAAATAACAATGGATACAATAGCAGAGTAAAACCACTCCCCCTACATTCCCATCAAAATTGGAAGATTAACAATAACATTGGTCAGTAGAAAGAAATAGAAATAGGCTGACTCATCATTTTGACTTGCATTTTAAAGAATATAGAAAGAGTATATCCATTGGGCTTCTGTTTTGATAATCCTCTTTGAAAGAAGTATTAAAATACTTTGATATAATAATAATAGCATTTTATAGCCATACTAATATGGGGTTAACATAGAAATAAATTAAATATTTAAAACATGATAAATTTATAAAGTCTTAATTTAAAATATCACATCAGGGAAATTAAGGTTTTCTTTTCTTCTCTACCCTTATCTATACCTGTTTTCTACCAAAGATAGTGGGCATTTTATAATGTATTTAACATAGGAAAGTAGGTAGATGCTCTTTTAGTGTAACAACATTCAGAAGGGAGGCTGGAGAGAGGATAGCTTTCTACAGTATGAATATTTTGACTTGTTTTTACATACTACATGCTGAGATTAGATCAAAGGGAGTCCTTCCTCTCTGCTCTTGCCCATCCCAGAGAATCTACAGAGAACTTTTACAGAATAACTAATAGAGGGGGAGTGATGACTCAGTTGGAAGTTAGGCAAAAGAGAAAGAGGGAGTTAAGACAAAAATAATAAAAAATAGGGCTGAAGAAATTATAGGATGGAAACAAAGAGAAAGAGAGAGATCAGATACTGGATAAACAATTTTGGTAGATTTTGGGTTGGCAACTGGTCCTGTTATCTCATGCACCAGGCACTTTTCTCTACATGGGCATCCTGAAGACAGAAGGGTAAACACTGGTAGAGAGAACCAAATCAGGTCTGGGTGGATAGCGATGACCTCATATTTATCTTCAGCCATTCTCTGAGCAGTCTAACAAGGATTACGTCTCAGCTGCTTGAGTGCAGACAGCATTGTGTTGATTATAAAATCAACATGAGAAGCAGAAGAAAGGTCTGTTTAGAATAGGTGTGTTTATTGTAACTCACCCCAACCTCTTAGATATGTTAAGCTGTTATTAATACTTACCAGCTGCAGAGTAACAATTCTTACTATACTTGCCTTTCTTGTGCATACCATCACCAACAAGCTGGAATATTCTGACTCACCTCTGCTAGAAGGCCGTGGAAACAAATCTTAGCTTAGTACCAACTTCGGCTTTTTTCCAAAACATAAAGAACACAAGCGGGACTTAAAAGAAAAGTTTCAAGCTAAGTGTAATTTGTTCTCCTTCAAATGAATCAGAAGGCTAGAAGCCTTTATAGTGTGCTATATGAATCGTTGTGTTAAAGGTCAAGCAGACTGGGGAACACGATGAAGGATTCTAATAGAATTTACCTGAGACTTAAATTCTGTGCATCCTTGAAGCACGAAAGAAAGAAAACAGAAAACTAGGAAAATTAGAATGTGTGTAGATTGTCTTGCTGTGAACAATGTAGTTAGTAGCAGTTCACTAGGCTCCAGTTCTAAGTATTTCAAGATGATTAATTGGATTTAAAAATTGTATTTATGTTATTAATATTATGTGTATGCCTATTCAATTATATCAGATTATTATGTTATAAATATGATTTTATGTTTGCCTATTCAATTATCTCAGATTATTCTTGGGTATTAGCCATAAAATTAGATTGACTGTTATAGATATATAAATTTAATAACAAGATTATATTCAGAGGGATCATGGGTGAACTTGAGAGAAGACTCTTTAAGGTGCTGAGCTGCTTGAGAAAGCTGTTTAAAAAGGGTTCCTTGAAATTTGTGAATTATTCTACATGTCTGTAAAACATAAGTTACATATCGTATCATGACAAAGATTAAGCAAGTGTTGAGGAGAAATCTCTACTTTCATCAACTGTTTTTGTCTGATTAACCTCAAAGAAGTGATACGGTTTGACTCTGTGTCCCCACCCAAATCTCATGTCAAATTGCAATCCTCAGTGTTGGAGGAGGGACCTGGTGGGAAGTGATTGGATCATGGGGCGGACCTCCCCTTGCTGTTCTCCGATAGTGAGTTCTCGTGAGTTCTGGTTGTTTAAAAGTGTGTAGCACTTCCCCTTTGGCTTTCTCTCTCCTGCTCCTTCTGCCATGATTGTAACTTTTCTGAAGCCTCCCCAGCCATGCTGCTTGTATAGTCTGCAGAACTGTGAGTCAATTAAACTTCCTTTCTTTATAAATTACACAGTCCCAGGTAGTTCTTTATAGCAGTGTGAGAACAGACTAATACAGAAGTGAAGACACTTTGACGTACAACAGGAATTGCAGTCATGTCATCAAGTCCTGAACTCAGATTGTGCAGCCTGTTGCTGAAAGATCAGTGCCAGGCCTTCCACTAAGGAAAGATGACTCAGGCAGCCTGAACACTATGGAGAGTAGGGGTCTAGTTCTTAACCCTGTTTTCTAGTGCTTTAATTTTTATGTTCTCTGTGATAAGCTGATGACAACCATTGGTCAGTGTGACTCAGGACACAGCTCACAGTTCTAGATTTTTCTTCTCATAGGTTCTGCCTGTCTGCATGGAAAAAAAATATTCACAGTTCTGGATTTTTCTTCTCATAGGTTTTGCCAATTTTCTTATGTAATTTGACCCATATGATTTTGTTTTGATTTACCACTGAATCATTTTGTGATATTTATGGTTAATTTGTCAAACTTTGCTGAAAATTCACTTAATTGATATCCATTCAACTTTTTGACTTTTGAGAATGTGTTCTGTCCAATTTTGGTTGCGTATTTTACTTGAAAATCACATTTGGTGTTTAACATTGTGGCTTTCTGTTCCCCATTAATTTGGACATCTGGACTAATTTCCATGCTCTTATTACTAGTTCTATATTTTGTCCACAACTGGCATTCAAAATACCTGCTTTAATAAGAGAAAATGCATTTTAGCCTCTTTTAAAGAAATAATCACATCTTCTTGCATATGGTCTGAAAAATCTCTCAGTACTATACCTTGAACATTCTTGTTAACATGATTAACCATTGCTATCTCTTGTTCCCACCTTCTTATTCAGCAGAAGAACCAGCATTTGTATTTATAATTACATTATGAGAATTGTGTTGCTGAATTGAATGGATCATTGATGTGGTCCAAATATCCTTATCTTCTTGCTTATGCTCCCCTCTACTCCTTAGTGAGCATTTAGAAACATGCCTTTTAAAGACAAGGAAGGGGACACATGAATGAGTCCAAGCTTCCTTCCAGCTCTGATTCCATTTTAATTTTACAATGCATAGCTTCAACAAAATTCTAGTCTAAAATCTTGCCTTCTGATTTTTTCATGATATTTATATAAATGGCAAAATGAAATAACAGCAACTATATATATTTTTCTATAATAACTTCTAATTGCTCTTTGGACCTTCAGTTATTTAATAAAGTGAATCAAATCAAGCTAGTTAATATTAAGATTGAGTTTACCTGGTTTTCTTACTTTGAGGAAAATTTTGGAAAAAAAAACCACAGAAGTTTAATACATGTTTTACATCATAGAGAAAAAAATTCCACTTGCCCATCAGCTATCTAGTATTATGTGGAAAATAAAACCACTGTTTCTTTAGAGCTACAGTTTTCAGCTGACTAAGGCCTTAGACAAGTTGACATTTCACAAATTCAAACTGCTAAGTACCTCATGGAATAAACACGAAATGAACTCATAATGCAACTCCTCAAAATAGGAAACATTATGAGGTTTGAATGTCTGCTGCCCACTGTCATGTGAAAGCATGTTTAACTCACTAAGTAACCACTGAAATGAAGCCCCAGAAACTGCAAACATTATGATTTACTGCTTTTTCACCATGTAAAATGAACATTCACTTCTCTTACTTTCTGCTTTTTAACACGATGTCAGCACTTGAATACATTATAAATTCAGGATCCAGGAGAGGTTTCTAATTCTTCAATTCTGTTTGTTAAGAACTTTGGAACAGAATATCTTCTTGCTCTAACTCTTTACAACCAATAGGAGCTGCGTTAGAAACTCAAGCTTCTATAAATGTATATTGTTCCTCGTTAGTCTCAACTTGAAGACAGTATCTCACTCTTTTGAAGAGGATTCTCAATGTCCTTTCCTGCAAATTTAGATTAATGAGGCCTTAATCTTGAATGGGGGGCAGGCCAGGAAAATCTAGATTCTTGTTCTGCTGTAGGTAGAGCCATGGCAAATCACTTCTGATGCCTAAGAGCAATTATTTTAATGCCTAACCCTTGGACTCCACAATTAAATGGCTTTTATATAAAAGAAAAACAAAATAACTTGCAAGTTATTTTAATTATTAGTTAAAATCTTTTTTAATACTTCCTTAGGATTCAAAAGTGACAGAAGTGTTAACAAAAAGCTAGTGATTGTAGGTATAATGAGAATGTAAAGAATTAACTTAGTCGGTACCTTTATTTTGCAAATGGTGGCCTAACACCAATGGAAAACAGGCATATAAATAGGTGCTCAACATCATTGATCATCAGAGAAATGCAAATGAAAAATACAATGAGATATCATTTCACTAAGTTCAATGGCTTATATCCAAAAGACAGACAATAACAAATACTAGTGAAGATGTAGAGAAAAGGCAACCCTTGTACATTGTTGGTGGGAATGTAAATTAGTACAACCACTATGGATAACAGTTTGGAGTTTCCTCAAAAACTAAGAATTGTGCTATAATATGATCCAGCAGTCCCACTGTAGGGCATATACCCAAAAAAAAGGAAATTAATGTATCAAAGCAATATCTGCACTCCTATGTTTGTTACAGCACTGTTTACCATAGCTAAGATGTGGAAGCAACCTAAGCATCCATCAACAAATGAATAGATAAAGAAACTGTGGTGTATATTCACTATGGAGTACTACTCAGCTATAAAAAAGAATGAGATCCAGTCATTTGCAACAACGTGTATGGAATTAGAGGTCATTATGTTAAGTGAAATAAGCCAGGCACAGAAAGACAAACATTGCCTCTTTTTACATATTTGTGGTATCTAAACATCAAACAATAGAACTTACAAATATAGAGAGTAGAAGAATGGTTGCCAGAAGCTGGGAAAGGTAGTAGGGAGCCAGTGGGGAGGAGGGGATGGTTAATAGATACCAAAAATAGTAAGAAAGAAAAAGACCTACTATTTGATAGCACAATGGGGTGACCATAGTCAGTGATAATTACGCATTTTAAAATAATGTAAATAATGTAATAGGATTGTTTGTAATTCAAAGGATAAATGTTTAAGGGGATGGATACCCCATTCTCCATGATATGCTTTTTTTGAATTTCATGCCTGTGTCAAAACATCTCATGTGCCCCATAAATAGATATACCTGCTATGTACCCACAAAAAATTTAAAAAATCCAAAATTATATAACTGATGCCTCCATGGATGGTGGTAAGAAAAAAAAGATCAAATGTGCAAATCAAAGCAGAGTTGAATGATTTTCTCCCTTTGTTAAATACCTTGAGTGAGAAAAGTCCTTTTGTACTGTCAAAATAGAATCCAGCAACTCAATCATAAGAGCAAGTCTTTAAGGTTGAGAAATCTGAATGAAGAAGAAAATAGAATAGCACAATTCAAAAGCAGCAAGTTCTATGCATGTATGTGAAAACACACTCAAGTATACATACCATCTCCAAAACAGACATTTATACCTACCAAGTTATACTCCATTCTCTTCTCATGGCCTAAATTTGCTTTTGAAATTATACTCTTCTTTCTCTTAAGCCATAATGATTGTGCTTTCCTTTCTCTTACCTAAAAATACCACCAATAAATATTGTATATGCAAACTCAACAACACAGGAGGAGTGGAAATTTAAAACATGAAAATTTTCTCCATCTGTGGTATAGTCGTTCTCCTCTTTCTCTTTCTCCCCCTCCAGCTATATCATACATCATCATCAATATGTTGATGTGACCATCTTCTGGGTATTTTTCTGTCCTCCATTCATTCACCCATCCACATCTTCCCATTAACCTCTTCTCTGTCCACTTAGTGGATATCCTTTTCTTCCTCCCTCCAAATGAAATTAAATTACACACTGCATGCTATAATCTCTCCATCAACTTGGAGAGAAGGAATCTCACTGTTTTTCACAACAACTTCTTCCCAAATATTTCCGAAAATCCCTGAAATCATAGTCAGATTTTTCTGAACTGTCCTTTAGCCCCACCAGTTTTTGAGCTCCATGTAAAAGTCTTTCCAGTGTGCCCTCTGCTGATAGCTTTGAGACACGCAGCATCCAAGTGTCAGATACTCAACTCTCACTGATTCCTTGTGTTCTCCAGGAATCCTCAAGAAAGGAAGTAGGGATGTGAGGGGCTCTTTGATATAATTAGAGTTTCTTGATGCTTAGTAGCACCTCTGCTCAGACTGTGTGAAATCTCACTATCCCTACCTACCTGTCCTTTTCTATTTTCCATCACTCTGTCTTATGTTCTGTCCATATCACTTGACTTCTCTTCACTCCCAATTTTGTTATTATCCACAGCCCACTTCCTATATACTTCTCTTAATCACCTGGTAACTTTCTGGAATTATTTACACTGTCACAATGTTATTGTCATATCCATACAAAGGTGTTGCCAAATTCTCAACCCCATTGCTTTTTGGGGGCATGAAGTATTTACTCTTTTTGTTACTTCTGTCTGAAGAATCTTGTTCTTTCATGTCTCTCAATGTCCAGTTTTCTCCTCTTCCTTCAGGAAGAAGTAGAGTGCACTGGACAAACAAAGTATTCACTGTAGAGAAACAAGAAAACACTCAAACTCCAGAAATTATTACAGAAATGGGTCCTCTCTAACAGACTCCCTACTCATGTTAAGTTATTCTCTGACAGCAGACATTCTGACTTCCGTTTATTTCATGACCTCCTTCTCTATCTCTGCTAATCATATAGATTTATTTATGTCTAAGTGTCAATTACAGCCTCAAATTTACCAGCAAATCATCGTGACTCTTCTTTTGGAATATATTCATAGTAGAGCTGTGTCTTACCATCCCTATTCAATACTCTTCTTGAATTGATAAAATTAAAAAACCTTTAGCTATACTAAGAAAAAACATCCTAAAGAGTATCTGAGAACCCATCTCTCATCACTCAAACAGAGTAGGCAAGAACCAGAAAATGACCTTAAAAGCAGTTTAGAGATGGTAGGTGCTACAGACCTCTAGAGCTATCCTGCCACCATTGAGGAGTGCCCTGTATGTAAACCCTAATAAACTCATCAAACTGGACTTTTCTAGTAATATTTTTGGTCTCTCAGTTTCCTTTCAGTTTGGGAGAGACATTACAGTCCTGAGTTTTTCTCATACCACTGGGCATGGGCTTCTGCTGCTGCAGTGAGCCAAGCAACGGTGTTGTGGTGCCTTTAGGGAAGCAAGGATGTGGCTCGACTGTCTGTCGGGCTGGTCGTGGATGCAGTCAGCTGAATGACTCTGCAGCAGTCTCTCTGGAAACATATGGCTGGTGCTAGACTGACTGTCGGGCTGTGTGTCGGCCCAGTGGGCCAGTTGGCAGTGCAGTGGTCTCCTGTGGGAGATGGGTCTGCTGCTGAATTAGCTGTGCTAATAGTTTTCCTGCTATGCAGAACTGCCTTTTCCCCAGGGTGGGGATGCTACATAGATTCAGATTTAGGGGTCTCAGTGATATGCTTTGGCTTTGTCCTCACCCAAATTCATCTTAAATTGTTGCTCCCATAATTCTCACATGTTGTAGGAGGGACCCAGTGGGAAATAATTAAATCATGGGGGCAGTTTTCCCCACAGTGTTCTCGTGGTGGTGAATAAGTCTCACAAGATCTGATGGTTTTATAAGGGGTTTCCCTTTTTGCTTGGCTTTCATTTTCTCTCTTGTCTGCTGCCATGTAAGACATGGCTTTTGCTTTCTGCCATGATTATGAGGCCTCTCCAGACACGTGAAACTGCGAGTCTATTAAACATCTTTTTTCTGTTTTGGGTATGCCCTTATCAGTAGTGTGAAAACAGACTAATATATTAAATTAGTACCAGTAGAGTGGGGCACTGCTGTAAAGATACCCAGAAATGTGGAAGCATTTGACACTGGGTAACAGGCAGAGGTTGCAACAGTTTGGAGGGCTCAGAAGAAGACAGAAATAAGGTGGGAAAGTTTGGAACTTCCTAGAGATTTGTTGAATGATTTTGACCAAAATGCTGATAATTATATGGACACTGGAATCCAGGCAGAGGTAGTCTTAAATGGAAATGAGGAACTTGTTGCAAACTGGAGTAAAGGTGACTCTTGCTATGTTTTTGCAAGGTGACTGGTGGCATTTTGTCCCTGCCCTAGAGATTTGTGGAACCTTGATCTTTTTTTTTTTCTTTTTCTTTTTTTTTTCTCCATTGCACTTTTATTTGAATGTAATTTTGGGGACAGTTATTCAAAAGGGCCAATATTTCCCAGTTTAATCTGAGGTCATAATAAAACAAGCAACAAAACAGTGTTTGGGGTTTCAGTTTCTCACCCTTATCATCAAGACTCACTGCCTCCCATCATTAATATTTATTGAGTATTTACAGTGTATTAGGCACAAGAGAACACACAGAAAACATTGTCCCTGCTCTTGAGGAGCTTACATTCTACTTCTAGAAGAAATAAATACATCTCTTTTAAATGGCATTTTTGTTTGGTGTTTTCTGCAAAGTACTGAGGAAATATTTTGTTAAAGTAGCTTTGTGGTAGTAACTTAGGCCCATCATTATTTTAGAGAAGATGAGGAAGAAGTAAAGTATGGATAGGATTTTAAAGCAGGACATATGGGACAGATCCATTCAGATAGGTAGGGTTTTAAAGTGATGATAAACACAATCTCATCGTAACTAAGAGAGATTGCTGCAGTTAATATAGATGAGGGATAATAGTCTGTGGGGTGCAAGCAAAGGAAGCAGTGTGCCTTAGACAGTGAGTGGAGCCAGAAATGATCATGTGGACTTTTCCCAAGTACATGGCCACCAAGTAGGAATGGTGGTGACTAAGACAGAAGGTCTAAAAAATGGAGTTAATCTTGGTCACTGCTGACTAAATAGTAATATAAGGATCAAATCAAAGGCAGGCTGTAATAGTATCATAGAAATTCTTATAAAACCAAAACAGTGATTTGGAAGCACAAAACTTATAGTTATAGCTACCCAGTTTTCATTATGGGCCAAAACATTGGGCTTCCTAAGTTAGAAAATAGCCATTTATACCAAATATTTTAAATGGACATATTTACATGTTTTCCAATCTATATCTCCTCCGCCTCTCCAGGAAAAAGTAGGAAACTCGATTTTTCAGTGGTGTGAGAGGAAAGAAGGGGATCATGACATGGAAAAACAGTTAGTTATATTAGTAATATTTTTGTTGTATGATAAATTTCGTGTTTAAACTTGGTAAAAGCCCATTAGCTGCCAAGAGGGAATAAGGAATAAATTTCAAAAAATGTACAATTTCCTTTAGAGAAGTTTCAGAACCAAAAGACTAATTTACATGAAAAGCTGTAGAGAAAGTAGTTGAAAAGTCCATTCATAAAACTTTTATTCCACTTACATGAATTTAATACACGTGTTCTTAACAATTATGCTTGGATTGTTCATGAAAATTTCATAAGACATTAAACAAAGCTAGCCATCATCTCAAGTTATTTCCCTGTTAACTATTTTACAGCACATGCATGTTAGGCAAGTATCAAAAAAAAAAAAATCACAAAAGCAAAAAACCTAAAAAAAAGTTAAATACATGGGTTTTGTTTTACTGCTGTGCTTGATATACATGAAGTAATGAATACCAAGCAATTCATTTTACTGCATCTTTACTTTTACATTTGTTCTTAGGTTGCCTAAAACATTTAAATACAAATAAAATGAGTGTAGCAAAAATAATGAAAGCTAATAGCAGATAACTTTACAAATAATGGAATGTGAACCATTTCTACCCTTATCCAGAGTAAAATGGGTCACAACTTTGTCTAAAGGAACACTTCTACAGCTGTAGTCAAAGGTGTGCACGTTGAGATTGAGTGTTCCACAGATACACATGGTTTAACCTGTGGTATCCTTGATCTTAACGGAGATGATTTACAATATCTGGCAGAAGAAATTTCTAAGCAGCAAAGCATTCAAGAGGTAACTTGGGTGCTGTTAAAAGCAGTCAGTTTTAAAAGGGAAACAGAGCATAAAAGTTCAAAGAATTTGCAACCTAATGATGTGATAGAAAAGAAAAACCCATTTTCTGAGGAGAAATTCAAGCCTGCTTCGAAGTTTGCATAAGTATCGAGAAGCCAAATGTTAATCGCCAAAACAATGGGGAAAATGTCTCCAGGGCACGTGAGAGACTTTTGCAGCAGGCCCTCCCATCACAGACCTGGGAGGGAAAAATGGCTTAGTGGGCTGGGTTCAGGGCCCTCCTGCCGTGTGCATCCTAGAGACTTGGTGCTCTGCATCCCAGTTGCTGTAGCTATGGCTGAAAGGGGCCAAGGTACAGCTCGGACCGTGGCTTCAGAGGGTGCAAGCCCCAAGCCTTGCAGCTTTCACATGGTGTTGAACCTGTAAGTGCACAGAAGTCAAGGATTGCGGTTTGGAAACCTCTGCCTAGATTCAGAGGATGTATGGAAATGCCTGGATGTCCAGGCAGAAGTTTGCTGCAGGGGCAGGGCCCTCATGGAGAACCTCTGCTAGGGCAGTGCAGAAGGAAAATTTGGGGGTGAAGCCCCCACACAGAACCCCAATGGGGCACTACCTAGCGGAGCTATGAGAAAAGGACCAGTGTCCTCCAGACCCTGGAATGGCAGATCCACCAACAGCTTGAGCCTGGAAAAACCACAGATACTGAACACCAGCCTGTGAAAGCATCTGGGAATGAGGCTGTACCCTGCATGAGGCAGAGCTGCCCAAGACCATGGGGAACCACCTCTTGCATCAGTGTGACCTGGATGTGAGACATGCAGTTAAAGGATATAATTTTGGAGCTTTAAGATTTGAGTGCCCCACTGGATTTCAGTCTTGCATGGGGCCTTTAGACAATTGATTTTGGCCAATTTCTCCCATTGGAATGGGTGTATTTATCCAATGCCTGTACCCCCATTGTATCCAGGAAGTAGTAACTGGCTTTTGATTTTACAGGCTTATAGGTGGAAGGGACTTGCTTTGTCTCAGATGAGACTTTGAGTTCATTAAACCTCTTTTTCTTATAAATTACCAGTCTTGGGTATGTTATTATTAGCAGTGTGAAAATGGACTAATACACTCAGTCATTCCAAAAGACCTGAAGTCTGGGCAGCCAGAGTAGTGTGTTGCATGTACCACGTTAACACGGTGGAATGACAGCAGGGCCTCAGGGGTAAAGAATGACAGTAGTTACTGTCCGCCAGGGCAAGACACATTCTGTCAGTGAGTTTGGATTCAAGATGGCACCATGCTTTAGCAGATTAAGTTGCAGGGGTGGAAGGTGCAAGTTGTAGGTGAGGTGCTTCTCTTCTGAGGCCATGTCACCCCATGAATTTACAAACTCCTGGCAGCACTCCAAACTAGATTTGGGGCTTATAAGGACTAAGAGACTCTTCCATAGCAAGGACAGCTGGCATTGGCATCTGTGGTGGCAATGGGGACGCCCAGGGTTCTCCAACTTACCTTTTCTCTATAAGAATATGTCCTGGGTGCTGAGCAAGATGCCCAGCTAGAAACAGCCAGATGCAACAGCTGCTACCAAGGGACCAAAATGCTTCTAACAGATCTTCAGAGGGAAGAAACTGAGAGTGGACAGAGGGAAACCATACAATATAAGCAGAAGGGGAGGCAAGCTGGGAACCCCGCAACATACCAGGACTCTTTCCTGGCCCCCAGTGACTCTGAAGTAATGGGTGAGTTGAAATGATAAGGAACAATCTGTTCTGGCCATGGGCCTATGAATGTTGGCGGGAAGATACCCCTCAACCACCACAAACACTCAAGGTGACAGGGAGTGCTGCTTAATGAAGTGGTAGGGGCAGCATGCCAGCTGATGTGAAGACCAGAGGTTTTGGTGTGACAGCGTCTTTAGTGAAGCCTGACCAGGGACATCCATCTTCCTAGATTCAACTTACTCCCATAGGAGACTTTAGTCCTAGGTGAAATGTTGGATCTGAATTCTACATGACAGTATTGCCCATCAGACTGGGCCAGCCAGACCTGAGCACCCCTCAGTCTGCTGGCTTATTCCAGGGTCCTAGTCTAGCTGTGCCAGCCTGCAGAGCAGCCTTGGGTGCCCTGGGGGTCCACATCACAGCTTTTGCACTGGTGAACCCTACCTGACTAGAGGAAAGGTCTAGCAGAGTGGGCCCCATGGCCATGCACCAACCCACCAACTCTCTCTCCTCACTGTACCCTACATCAGGCCCATGGACACCCTCTACATTGCTTTGCTGGCATGTGTGTGCTGGCGTTTGAGTGTGGTATAGCCTTCCCTTTTGGTGGTGGTGTGTATGTGTTATAGCCTTCTCTGATGCACCAGTGCATACACCCTGCCCTACCTCTGTTGTGGTGGAGGTGTACTCTGCCTCTTACCCTTCTGCCATACTACTATTGCAGTTAGAGCCTTGGCACGTACAGAGACAACCAGCCAGACCCCCACCAGCACCCTGCCCTTGCACCAACACTGCCATAGGAGTGAAACTAGGTACAGAGAACAGTGGATCCTCCTCACCCTGAGTGAACACCTCTGCCTGTGGCACATAGTCCTGCACATGCCAGCACTCCACTCCCATGCTAACATCAGCACCAGCAAGACCACATGCACAGTTGCCAGCTGGGCCCCTGACTGCCACCCAAGCCATGCTGCCTAGACCTCTGTGATGAACATCCACATGGAGGTAGGCACCCCACCAATCACTAGCACCCTGCCACAGTTGATGAGCATGCACCCTGCTGTGCAGCCACTGATGCTGCTGGTGACATGTGCTGGTGAAGGTGGATCCCACTGTCACAGCACTATAAAACATTTTGGCTGACACCAATCATCATAGTGTCATGACCAGTATAGTCCAGGAGCACCTCACTCCCCACTGCCCCAATCAGCACAAGGGATTCCTCGAGGAGCCAGAGAACAAAATTGAGCCCTGATACAAGTCCCCCAGAGTTAGAGCATACAGTCCAGGAGTTGGTAGCTGAGTATTGGCATCCTAAAATCTTCCAGAAATGAAGCCAGTTGGCTGAATGCTTGTTATACCACAACCAAATCCTCAAGGTCATCAAATAGAATAAAAGAAAAAAAATCCAAAGGTCAGCAATTTGTTTTCTCTTTGAGACAGAATCTGACTCTGTCACCCAGGCTGGAATGCAGTGGTGTGATCTCAGCTCACTTCAAGCTCCATCTCCTGGGTTCACGCCATTCTCCTGCCTCAGCCTCCTGAGTAGCTGGGACTACAGGCGCCTACCACCACGCCCGGCTAATTTTTTGTATTTTTAGTAGAAACGGGGTTTCATTGTGTCAGGATGGTTTTGATCTCCTGACCTTGTGATCCGCCCACCTCAGCTTCCCAAAGTGCTGGGGTCACAGCATGAGCCACCACGCCAGGCCCAATAACTTTAAAGATTGAATAAATATCAACTCACAGACATGAGAAAGAACCAGCACAAGAACTCTGACAACTCAAGAAGCCAGAGTGCCATGTTTTCTCCAAATGACCACACTACCTCTGCAGAAAGGGTTTTAGACTGGGGTGAGATGATTGAAATAAAAGTAGAATTCAGAAAATGGATAGGAATAAAGATAATTGAGATGCAGGACTACGCTGAAACCCAATCCAAAGCTAAAAATCGTAATAAAACGATACAGGAGATGACAGACAAAATAGTCACTATAGAAAATAATGTAACCAACCTGATAGAGCTGAAAAACACACTATAAGAGTTTCATAATACAGTCACAAGTATTAATAGAGAATAGACCAAGTGGAGGAAAGAATCTAAGAGCTTGAAGACTGGCTTTCTGAAATAAGACATTTAGACAAGAATAGATTAAAAAGAATGAAAAGGAATGAACAAAAACTTCCAGGAAATATGGGATTATGTAAAGAGACCAAATCTATAACTGATTGGTGTCCCTGAAAGATATAGGAATAGTGTAAGCAACTTGGAGAACATATTTGAGGATATCATCCATGAGGACTTCCCCAACCTAGCTAGAGAGGCCAACATTCAAATTCAGAAAATGCAGAGGACCCCAGTAAAATATTTCACAAGATCATCCCCAAGACACATAATCATTAGATTCTCCAAGGTAAAAATAAAAGAAAAAATTTTAAAGGCAGCTACAGAAAAAGGTCAGGTCACCTAATAAGGGAAGCCCATCAGTCTAATAGCAGACCTCTCAGCAGAAACCTTATAGGCCAAAAGAGATTGGGGGCCAATATTCAAAAATCTTAAAGAAAAGATACTTTAACCCAGAATTTCATATCTGGCCAAACTAAGCTTCATAAGTGAAGGAGAAATAAGATCCATTTCAGACAAGCAAATGCTGAGGGAATTTATGACCACCAAACCTGCCTACAAGAGCTCCAGAGGAAGCACTAAATATGAAAACAAAAGACCATTCATTACCAGCTACTACAAAAGCTCACTTAGGCACACAGACCAGTGATACTATAAAGCAACCACACAAACAAGTCTACATAATAACCAGTTAACATCATGATGGCAGGATCAAATTCACACAGATCAATACTAACCTTGAGTATAAACAGGTTAAATGTCCCCAATTAAAAGGCACCGAGTGGAAATCTGGATTAAAAAAACAAACTAACAAAAACAGAAAACAAAAGCAAAAACACAAAAATAAGTCCTTTGATATGCTGTCTTCAGGAGACCCATCTCACATGCAATGACAAATATAGGCTCAAAATAAAGGAATGGAGAAAAATCTACCGAGCAAATGGAAAACAGGAAGCAGTAGTGGTTGCAATTCTAATTTCAGACAAAATAGATTTTAAACCATCAAAAATCAAAAAAGACAAATAAAAGCATTATGTAATGGTAAAGGCTTTACTTCAATAAGAAGACCTAACTATCCTAAATTCCTAAATGTATATACACCCAACACAGGAGGACCCAGACTCATAAAATGAGTTCTTAGAGACCTTCAAAGAGACTTATACTTCCACACAATAAGAGTGGGAGATTTCAACACTCCACTGATAGTGTTAGACCAATCATTGAGGCAGAAAATTAGCAAAGATATTCAGGACCTGAACTCTGCACTGGATCAAATGGATCTGATAGACATCTATAGAACTCTGTACCCCAAAACAACAGAACATACATTCTTCTCACATTAACATGACAAATACTGTGAAACTGACCACAATAATCAGACATTAAACAGTCCTCAGCAAATGCAAAAGAACTGAAATTGGGACCACTCTCTCAGACCACAGCACAACAAAATTAGGGTTTAAGACTAAGAAAATTGCCCCAAACCATAAAATTACATGGAAATTGAATTAACTGTTCCTTAATAAGTTTTGGGTAAATAATCAAATTAAGGCAGAAATAAAGAAGTTATTTGAAACTAATGAGAACAAAGATACGACCTACCAGAATCTCTGGGATACACCTAAGGAAAATTTATAGCACTAAATGCCCACAACAACAAAGAAAGGTCTAAATTTAACAACCAAACATCACAACTAAAAGAACAAGAAAAACAATAGCAAACCAAACCCAAAGCTAGCAGAAGACAAAAAATAATCAAAATCAGTGCTGAACTGAAGATTAAGAAATGAAAAAACATTCAAAAGTTCAACAAATCCAATAGTTGGTTTAAAAAAAAAAAAAACTAATACAATAGACCACAAGCTAAACTAATAAGAAAAAAGAGAAAACCTAAGTAAACACAATTAGAAATGACAAAAGGGGATTTGACCACTGACCCCACAAAATTGCAAAACCATCAGAGAACGTTATGAACACCTCTATGCACACAAACTAGAAAACATAGAAGAAATGGATACATTCCTGGACACATACACTTTCCCAAGATTGAGCCAAGAAGAAACAGAATCCCTGAACAGACCAATAACAAGCTCCAAAAATGAATCAGTAATAAATAGCATACCAATAAAAAATAAAACTCCAGGACCAGAATCACAGCCGAATTCTTTCAGAGGTACAGAGAAGAGCTGGTACCATTGTTATTGAAACTACTTCAAAAAATTGAGGAGGAGGGAGTCCTTCTTAACTCATTCATTGTATGAGACCAGCATCATCCTGATACTAAAACCTGGCAGAGATACAATAATAATAGAAAACTTCAAGCCAATATCCTTGATGAAAATTGATGAAAAATCCTGAAGAAAATACTAGCAAACAAAATCTAGCAGCACATTAAAAAGTATATCAACCAATATCAAGTAGGCATTATCCCTGGGATGCAAGGTTGGTTCAACAAACACAAATCAATAAATGTGATTAATCACATAAACAGAACTAAAGACAAAAAACATATGATTATCTCAATAGATGCAGAAAAGGCTTTTGATAAAATTCAACATCCTTCATTTTAAAAACTCTCAATAAACTGAAGGAACATACCTCAAAATTATAAGAGCCATGTATAAAAAATCACAGCCAACGTCATACTAAATGGGCAAAAGCTGGAAGTATTCCCCTTAAAAATAGGCCCAAGACAAGGATGCCCTCTCTCACCATGCCTATTCAACATAATAACGGGAGTCCTGGCCAGAGCAATCAGGCAAGAGAAAGAAATAAATGGCATCCAGGAAGAGAGAAAGTCTAACTATCGCTGTTTGCAGATGACATGATCCCATATCAAAAAAAACCTCATAGTCTCAGCCGAAAAGCCCCTTAAGCTGATAAACTACTTCAGCAAAGTTTCAGTATAAAAAATTAATACACAAAAATCACTTGCATTCCTATAAATCATCAGTTCCTAACCTTTTGGCACCAGGGAATGGTTGCATGGAAGACTATTTTTCCATAGACAAGTGTCAGAGAGTGGGGAAAGATTTTGGGATGAAATAGTTGCACCCAGATCATCAGGCATTAGATTCTCATAAGGAGCACACAACTGGATCCCTTGCATCCACAGTTCACAATGGAGTTTTCACTCCTATGAGAACCTAATGTTGTTGCTGATCTGAAAGGTGGTGAAGCAGGTGGTAATACTTGCTCACCTGCTGCTCACCTCCTGCTGTGTGGCCCGGTTGCTAACAGGCCAGGAACCAGTACATGGTCCAGGGGTTGGGTACCCCTGCTATAAACCAACAACAGCCAAGTCAAGAGCCAAATCAGGAATGCAATTCCATTCATAATTGCCACAAAAATAATAAAATAACCTAGGAATACAGCTAACCAAGGAGATGAAAGATCTCTACAAGGAGATCTACAAAGCACTACTAAAATAAATCAAAGATGACACAAGTAAATGGAAAAACACTTTATTCTCATTGATAGGAAGAATCAATATCATTTAAATGGCTATACTGCCCAAAGCAATTTGTAGATTCAATGCTGTTTCTATCATACTACCAATCACACTCTTTACAGAACTAGAAAAAAAAAGTTTTAAAATTCATATGAAACCATGAAGGAACCCCAATAGCCAAGACAATCCTAAGCAAAAAGAACAAAGTTGAAGTCTTCACACCACTGTATTTCAAACTATACTACAGGGGTACATAAACAAAACAGCATGGTAGTAGTACAAAAACAGACACATAAACCAATGGAACAGAATAGAGAGCCCAGAAATAATGTCACACACCTACAACCATCTGATCTTTGACAGAGCTGACAAAAACAAGCAATGGGGAAAGGATTCTTTATTCAATAAATGGCGCTGGGATAACTGGCTAGCCATATACAGAAGACTGAAACTGGAACCCTTCCGTACACCATCTAAAAAATAAGATGGATTAAAGATTTAAATGTCAAACCCAAAACTATAAAAACTCTGGAAGACACCTAAGCAATACCATTCTGGACATAGGAATGGGCAAAGATTTTATGGTGAAGACACCAAAAGCAATTGCAACACAATCAAAAATTGACAAATGGAATCTAGTTAAACTAAAGAGCTTCTGCACAACAAAACAAACTGTGAGCAGAGTAAACAGATAGCTACGCAATGGAAGAATATTTTTGCAAAGTATGCATCTGACAAAGGTCTAATATCCCACATCTATAAGGAACTTAAATGTACAAGAGGAAAAAATAAGAGCCCATTAAAAAGTGGGCAAAGGACGTGAACAAACACTTCAAAAGAAGACATACACTCAGCCAACAAACAAACGAAAAAAAAAAAAAAACCTCAACATCACTGATCATTAGAGAAATACAAACAAAACCACCATGAGATACCATCTCATATCAGTCGGAATGGCTATCATTAAAAAGTCAAAAAATAACAGGTGCTAGTGAGGTTGCAGAGAAAAAGGAATGTTTATACACCATATGTGAGAGTGTAAATTAGTTTAACTATTGTGGAAAACATTGTGATGATTCCTCAAAGACCTAAAAACAGAACTACCATTGGGCCCAGCAATCTCATTGTTGAATATATACCCAAAGTAATAGAAATTGTTCTATCATGAAGACATATGCACACATATGTTCACTGCAGCACTATTCACAATAACAAAGGCATGGAACCAATCTAAATGTCCATCAATGATAGACTGAATAAAGAAAATGTAGTACATATAAACCACAGAATAGTATGCAGCCATAAAAAAGAACAAGATCATGTTCCTTTGAAGGAACACAGATGGAGCTGGGGTCCATTATCCTTAGCAAACTAATGCAGAAACAAAAAACCAAATAATGCATGTTTTCACTTACAAGTCGAAGCTAAATGAGGAGAACATGTGAACACATAGAGGGGAACAACACACACTGGGACCTATTGGAGGGTGGAAGGAGGGAGAGGATCAGGAAAAGTAACTAATGGGTACTAAGCTTAGTTCTTGGGTGATGAAATAATCTATACAACAAACCCTCATGAGATGAGTTTGCCTATGTATTAATAACAAACATGCACATGTACCTCTGAACTTAAAAGATAAAAATAAGAAGTGGTCCCCCTAGTCTGAGCTGATCTGTGTGAAGGAGACAGAGGCAGAAGGAAGGTACCTCGCTCCTCTCTCTATGGTGCTATCCTGGGCTCTTATGCTCCATCAGGATTTCACCACTCCGTTGGTGCTCCTCAGCATACTTGCTTAGTCACTCTTGTCAAAATACAGTTGTTTATTCCTTCATTTCCCTATAGTTGTTTTGTTCCTTTTTTGTCGGGAGGATGGTTGCCAGTCAACTGTACTTGGCTCTGTTGGTGATATTAATCTTTAATAGCATTTTAACCACCTTTCCTATCTTCATTTTTACCTCTCTACTGTCCATTTCCTATAAAGAAGTTAAGGAATAATTTAAAATTCAAGTCAGATCAAGTAATTCCTCCAAAAACGTCCCATTTCACTCAGGTAAAATTCAAAGTGCTAACTATGTCTTGCAAGGCCCTTGGTGATTGGGACTATAGACCATATCTCTTGTCATTCCTCCTATCTCCCACATTGCTACAGGCACCCTAGCGTCTGTGCTGTCCTTAAAACCACTGCCATGCTCTCCCTTCAGGGCATTTGTCATGTGGTCTTTTTCTGAAACGTTCTGCCTTAGATATCAGCATGACTTTTTCCATGCTGTCTTCCATTGTTTTGTTTTGTCCCTCATTTAGTTTACACTTTATAAAAGCAAGGTAACTTTTTGATATTTTTTGAAATAACATTCTCCATTCTTTTTTTTTATTGCCCCTTTTCTTTGCTGTAGTTTTCCTTGTAGCATTTATGGCCATGTGGCATATTATACATGGATGTGGTGATGCACTAGACTATTCCATTCCCTTTATTTCTAGAATGTAAGCTTGTTGAAGACATGGACTGTCTTAGTCTCCTTGTACTGTGATAACAAAGTACCATCCACTGGGTGACTTAGACAATAGAAATTTATTTTCTGAGAGGTTTGGAGGCTGGAATCCAAGATAGAAGTGCCAGCCTGGTCAGATTCTAGTGAGGGCAGTCTTTCTAGCTTGCAGACAGACACCTTCTTTCTGTGTGCTCACATGGTCTTTTCTTGGTATGCACATGACAACTTGGAGTCTTTCTTTTTTCCTTTTATTGTAAGGCCCTGAATCCTGTCAGCTTAGTATTCCACCCTTATGATCTCATTGAACCATGGCTGGCTCCTAAAATCCCTTTCGCCAAATACAGTCACACTGAAGTTAGGGCTTCAACATACAAATTTTGGTGGAGAACTGTTTAGTCTATAGCAGAGACTTTATTAAATTGTAGAATGAATGAATGAATTTTTTCCACGTACCTCTTGGCTCATGTGTAAAACAGAGAATGTGCCTGGACATCTATATAATATATGCAAGCATTCTGGGACAGTTAGGAGCCCTTTTAACATTCTATAACATTTAAGTGTCTGTGTGTGCTTCAATTTTTTCTATGTGCTTTCTGTAACATTTAAGTGTGCTTGACTCACTTATATGCAAACTCGCGCGGGCGCACACACACACACACACACACACACACACACACACGACTCTAAGGGTAGGGAAGGTTGCTGTTCTATCTGTAGAGCAGATGTATGCCGTCATCTCTAAGTTTCAGCTCAAGCCCAGTCAATATGCTCCCTTCCACTCACCCCATGTGAAAATTTTATAGTCTTTTCCAAAGTTCAATACCATTCTAAGCAGTCATTTGGGAGGAAAATACAGTCTTTTAGTTGGAGCACTTAATGTTTTTTTGGGGCTGGGGACTTTATTTCCTAAGGTCAAATAGTATCAGTCAAGTGCAGAAATCACAGAAAGAGCCTAGATCTAGGGTGGCTTGCATGCTTTTACTTTGGGGGTGCCAATTCTGCTTCCAGAGTTGCTTCTACCTTACCACTCATCTGTTCAATGCTGTCATCACAGTAAGGATTCCCTTTGACTCTGGAACATGTATCAGGAATTCATGCTGGGCCTAGCAGATATATACCTTTTTCTTAAAAGGAATCCTGAAGTGGTTATAGTTCATTTGTATCAGTGGACTAGTGTCTGTGTCCTAAGCATGGAACCCCAAATCAGAAGATTATAAAAGCTGGTCCACAGCTACTCTTTGAGGAACTTTAGCCTTGGTCCCACTGGGGCCCTGGGTCATGGATATTTAATTGTTATATTATTTTCTGATGACTGGGAGGAAGGTTTCAAAATTGATGAATATTGCCCCACCCACTGTGCTATCATCTCATCTTAGGTTTTTTACTCCCATAGCACTTCCAGAATCCTGCCTGCCTTTGCAAACAAGAGGTTATTAAGGGTGGGAGTTGCTCAATTCGATGTATATTTTAAGCAGATTTTGACATAATTTTAGCTTTCAAACTTTTACCTTTCAAACCCAAAACTGAGTTTAATAACAAAATGGTTGGATTCACTGGTTTCCAATGGACTGCAACAGAATACTCTCCCTTCAAATTTGGGTCGTGCTGTCTCTAGACTTGTGGTATCCTTTCAGTTTCTCTGTAAAATTCAGATTTAAAGTCATTTGTTGCACTGACCTCTAGAGTTATTTCACCACTATTTTGTTTTTTCTTCTCATTGTCAAAAGTAGTTTGCCATTTGCCACCTCCTTTATTAAGTTCCCTCACTGGAACACCAACAGTCATCCTTGCATTTTGACTGCCTATATAATTTTGTTTATATATATACCGATGTCTATCTATATCTAGCTGTCTATCTGTCTGTCTATCCATCTATCTAGATAGATAAACACATATATTTATCTTTTTGGCATCCTGAGAAGTTTGGCATGTTTTATGTATGAATGTCTTCTCAGTATAGAAATTCATATATGAATATCATGGGCTAGCATACAGGCTCCCAGAGAACCTCACAGCATCTTGACACTTAGGGCTAAAGAGATATTCTTATACCAAATATCTAGCTCCAAAACATTTCCATTACTATAAAGTAAAACCTCATATCCATTAAGCAGTCAATTGTGATGCCACTGATAGCCCCTGGTAGACCCTAATCTATTTCTGTCTCTATGAACGTGCCTATCCTAGCTTTTTATATGGGTAGAATCATATAATATTTGTCCTTTTATGCCTGGCTTCTTTCACTTATATAATGTTTTGGAGGATCATCCATGTATCAGTACTTCATTACTTCTTATAGGTGAACAATACATACAATATTCTATTCCATGTCCATGCATGGACATGGATGGTATGCATGGACATAGAATAGTATTCAAGTCCATGCATACACATGTTCATAGCAGCAATACACATAATAATCAAAAGATGGATATAATGTCTTCATATTTCTTATGCTTGGAGTTTGTTGAGCATCTTGGACCTCTGGATTTAAGTTTTCATCAAATTTAAAATATGTAAAAGCTATTTCTTTTCTTGCTTCTCCCCTCCTTCAGGGAATCCAGTTATATGTGTATTTGGCTGTTTAGAATTACCTCACAGCTCACTTTTTTTTAAACTCCTTTTTCTCTCTGTTTAGTTTAGAATAATTGCTATTGCTGCATCTTCAATGTCACTAATATTTTCTTCTCCATTGTCTAATTTGCCACTAATTTCAACCAGTGTATTTTTTAAAATCAAAGACATTGTAGTTTTTATTGCTAAGAGTTTTATTTACATATTTTATATAAATTCTGTTTCTATTTAATGTTTGGAATAATAAATGTTTTAATATTCTTGTCCACTGGTTCTAATATCTGTGTCAGTTTTTGTTCAATTTGTGTTGATTGATTGATTTCTGTCCTCCTTATGGGTTCTATTTTTTCTTTGCAAACCTGATAATCATTGACTGCATACCAGACATTACCGATTTAGACTCAGTGGGGGTGGAGATTTTTGTATCTCTGGAAATATTCTTGAACTCTGTTAAGTTACTTGTAAATAGCTTGAATTTTGGGGGTCTTGCTTTTAAGTTTTGTTAGGTGAGACCATAGAAACAGTTAGTTTAGGTGTAATTATTTGTCATTACTGAGGCAAGACTCTTCTGAATGTTCTACTCAATGCCATGATTCATGAGAAGGTCATTTTAGCTGATGTGAACAGGCACTGTTCTTGGCCCTGTGTGAGTGCCAGGCACTGTTCAATTTAATCATCTATGGTTCTTTCCCAAATTCAGGTAGTTTTCTTACATACATGTAAGAATTAGTACTCTGCTAGATATGGAAGTCAGATGCTCTTTGTAGCTCTCTCCTCTCCGTTACTCTGTCCTGCAACCTCTAGTAACTTGATTCTTCCAGATTCTCAGTTCCTCAATGGAGGGAATCTGCTGGTGCTGCCTCAGTTCCTTTGGCCTGCACCAAAAGCTAGAAACCCTGTTCAGACAGTTATCTGGGGGAATCATAGGGCTTGCCTAATTCATTAACCATCTCTCAGGAATCACTGTCCTTAGTTGCCTGATACCTATTGCCTTGAAAACTGTTGTTTTCTGTATGTACCTGACTTTTTTTTGTTGTTTGTTTTCAGATAAGAGATTAAATCTTGTCTTTGTTACTTTATTTTGGTCAGAATTGGATGTCCTTTCTCATCATTTAGTTAATGATAACTATCCTTTGATTCTCTGAACTATTCTAGTTTTCTACCAAGAAGTTTCCTTTTTGTTGAAACTGGCTTGATTTAGATTTTCCAATTTATATCTGAAAAAATCATGATTGACCAACAGGCAATAATCTAATAATATATTTGAATTTATAAAGCAGATTGACAAAATTAGAATCCATTTAATATTATTAAAAATTAACTGTTAATTTTATTTTCTGCAATTTTTTAGTGGTAGGCCCAATTATGTATGGTTTAAGTCCTGATAAAAGGAAGAAAAATTATATTATTCCATTTAGATGAGTGGCAGAGGAAAACCTGACAAAGGTGGATAAGTCCACAGAAATCAGAGAAGATTTCCCCTTGGTTTCTTTGTAATAATTGAAAAAATATTTTGCTCCTTCTAGCAAATGTTACTGTAACATAAATGCTTCTTAAAAGGAGGATGTAGCATGAGATGCAGGTTCACTTCAGGCTTCAGACACTTCTAATATGACTACTGCCCACTGCTTGAACCCTTAAGACTTTTCTGACTTGAAAATAAAACATTGCTGTGTTATAGACAGTAGTTCAAAAATACCTTAATATGTAATCATTGCAGGTCCCATTTATTCCCTCTTATCTGTACATGAATTATCAACTCCTTTGGGAAGTGTTTTGTGATGTAGATGCTTTCACCTTTCTGGGCTATTTGGCATTACTGGGTGAGAGACCGTAACTCTGACCTCATACAGTGAAGCATCAGTAACTTAACAGATTGACAGGGCTGGGACCAAATGCACAGAAATCTTTGACATGTAAGAGTCTATTTAGGTAGCTTTCATTGTGCCTGACATCCTTTTGACCTATGTCACTATTTATTTTTTCTATAATGATGTTGTCATAAAGCTGTGTTACTAGGAAAATTTCCCTGGGAGTTTAAACATAAGAAAAAATGTTAATTTCATTACCTTGTCTTCTTATAGAATGTTTCTGCCATCTGGCTTTTAAAGAGTAAACTAGAAGGTAAGATTGTATTTTAAAAATTACCAACAGTGGTATATATCATGGCTGAAGAAAATGTTCAGAGTTCAATGAAATGTTTTTTATATCTGAAATTGGAACTTGGTCTATAGAAATAGAGAAATCTCCTTGAAATTTCTAGAGAACAAGAAATGAAAAAATAAACAATGAGAGAAGTAACATGAAGCCAAAAATATATTTATGGAATCAAACTCTGATTCCTATTAATAGAACCTTTATTTAATAAAATTGAATAATAAAATATGTAATAGCTAAAAAAGGAAATGACCATAGACTTGCTTAATAAATAATGATTTATTTTCTCAAAGATGACACACTTACCGAATTTGAGTTTGATATGAAGTTGAAAGAAATTGCGAACCTGTTAGATGACAGAATTTGGAGTAAAAAAGATCTTAACAGGGTAGAAAATTGATTTTAACATTGCACTAGATACAACTTAAGTGACACGATGCAAGGTTTGTTTTTTTTTTTTTTTAACTGAGATTTAAAGTAGGAGAAGCATATGTGTTTTTGTGTGTCTGTATATATGTGTGTGGTACATATACATATGGAGTGATAATGTGATCATTAAGTGTCAAGTACTATGTGAACAATTTATATGCATTATCCCATTTCATACTTATGACTACCCGAGACTATAATTACTCCTATTAACTCAATTCTACCAATGCAGACACTGAACTTTAGAGTGGTAAGTGACAGAGTCGAGATATGAATCTGATCCTGGGTCCACCTGATTATAAAGGCCAAGCTCTTATTCATATTCTATTTGCTTTCCTGTAGCTAAATATGAGTTACATTTTACATGACTACTCAAGAAACCCAAACTACATGAATGACAGTGAAATATCTAATAGTGGAGAAGTAAATGTTTTCTTTCTAATGTAAAACAAACAAAATCAAAGAAACAACAAAGCCATCAGACTTGTTTCTGCTCTGTAAACTGTTGTTCAGGTTGCCTCATACAAACATAGGTGGGAGCTAAAGAAGGTAATGGTTAAACAATGGTGGACAATATGTGGGTCTGGACTCTGCTCATACAGTTTACTTATGCCCTCTGTTCATGCTATATATTTTGTGTTACTAAATACCACAGACCGTGTGGCTTAAACAACAGAAGTTTATTTTCTTGCAGTCCTAGTCCAAGATCCAATTGTCAGCAGAATTGGTTTCTTCTGAGGTTCTCTCTCCTTGGCTTGGCTTAGAGATGAATGCCTTCTAGATACCATCACCTGGTCTTCCCTCTCTGTGTTTCTGTGTCACTGTCTCCTCTTGGCAGGACACCAGTCATACTGGTTTAGGGACAATTCATAAGACCACATTTTACCCTAATTACCTCTTTAAAGATCCTATATCTAAATCTAGTCACATTATGAAGTATTGGGGTTAGGACCTTAACATATGAATTTTGAGGGAACAAAATTTACCTCCTGGCATATGCTAAGGATTGATATGGTGTACCATATCATCTGATTTCAGATAGAGGCCAAAGGGCCTAGTTTTATCACTTGGAAAGGCTGAGGGAACTCAACTCAAGATGGGATATTTCAGATGAGTGTTTAAGTGGTCTCCTGTGGTCAGATAGTCTGTCTCTACCAGGGTCCAATAGCATGATGTATTCTGCATTTTTTTTTTATGGAGTCTTGCACTGTCGCCTGGGCTGGAGTGCAATGGCACAATCTGAGATTGCTGCAACCTCCACCTCCCGAGTTCAAGCGATTCTCCCTGCCTCAGTCTCCCCAAGTAGCTGGGATTATAGGCATACACCACCACACCTGGCTAACTTTTTGGATTTTTAGTAGAGATAGGGTTTCACTATGTTGACCAGACTGGTCTCAAACTCCTGACCTTATGATCCACCCACCTCAGCCTCTCAAAGTGCTGGGACTAGACACGTGAGCCACCATGCCTTGCCTATACTTCTTAATATAATAAGGGTATGGTTGGTCACATGACCCAAGTGGTAGTACCTCTAGCCTTAAAGCTTGAACCTGGTATAATACCCATTATTGCTGTAGGTCTCACTCAAAACTGGCTCTATCATGCATTGTGCTTCCTTAACCACAGTGGAAAGTAAAACATTAAATAATTTGTTTTTGTTTTGGAAGGACTGTTTCAACCCTCTTCTGACTGTTGTACCCCTAAAAACTTTGTAAATTTGGCTAGGCCCTGAATCTTCATGGGTTTTATCTCCAGTTTTTGAATCACATGTGTCTCTTTAAATAGTAACTACTTTTTCACCCAGCTTAATGAGCATGTAAACAATGTGATGGATCAATATGCTATTTATATTATGAAGATAGCCCAGATTTCTTTAGATTGTATCATAACTGCACTGTAGTTAACCTAGCTCTTGGGACACATAGTAAATGAACATTATTGCCCCTTCCACGTGAATGCAAACGGTTTATAATTTTCCCTTCTGGATAAAGTAAGAAAGTCCTCCTTTACTAAATCCATAGCCTTATAGCATACAGGAACCTGGGGCCATATTAATCTACTCTACATAAAACCACATCTATCACAGAGGCTGCAATTGAGGCCACTAGTGGGTAAAGTTTATGATATCCTAACATTTCAACTTCGAATAGCCATTGCTTTTACTATGCTTGTAGGAGCCAATGTTGTGAATTAGCAGCAGTTCTTGGAGTTTTCACTATGGTGCTGTATTTTTTTTATAATGGGAGTGTGCTTCCAATACCCTGCCACTCATAACTATTCAATTGTATGTATTAGACTTTGGAATAAAGCATTCCTGAAATCTAGTTCTACCTTATTCCTCTGGCCCTTGTTGGTCCATACTAACTAGGTCTTGATACTCTTTGAGGTGGAGTCCCTTTCCTCAATTGTTGGCACCAGAATGTTTTGGCTAGTTTGTGTTATAGGCCTAGGGAGTAGAATGGGAGAAGGAGGAAGATGGGGCAGATCCTAGAGGAGGATAACATGTTATATTGTGGGCAAAAGTCCTCTGCATTTTTTCTAAGCAAGTGGCAGTTGGTGGGGGGTAGCAATTATTAACATAGAGGGATGGGTGATTTCTGCAAGCTAAGAGTTGAAAGGATTCTGAATATAGAAAATTTTCAGAGGCGTATACCCAGATGTGTCTATCCAAAGTGCCAAGGTACCATTTATTTTTCAACTAGGCAAGAGCCAGCACTTTTGCATCACAGAACTGCCTTAGTTGGGCATAACCTTCTCTGGAGTTAAGGTACTCTATTAAGTACTGGTCCTCATTCTCGATTTTCTCTAATCTTCTGATCCGGAATATGAAAACCTTTTGTTAGGCTATCAGAGAGACCTACTGAATTTCAGTATTTAATTTTTAATTACCTGTTAATCACCCACAGCTTTTCACTCCTTTTCTAGGTTAGCAGTGGTGCTTAGCAGTTGTGTTCCCTTTCTCATACTATTTAAGCATCTGGTACTTCGCAGCAGCTAGAGCGTTTCCCTCCACTGGTATCTTATCTCAATTCACCACCAGGGAGAGTTTTAATAATTGTATCATCACCTTGAGCCAAGGATTTTTCTGTGTTCTACCTACTGCCAATAATTGTATCTTCATTGACAGATGGGTAGTAAGTGAGCTCCAAAACCACACCATAACACTTTCTTTCTTTGAATATCCTTGATATGAAATATCACAGTATGGTTCTCTGGAAGCATATGTTGAGATTGAGACTTTCTGCAGGATAATTATTGAATGATAACATTGGGGGTTGGAGGAATATGGTAGGATACAAGATTGAGCAAAAGAAAAAGACAAATTGCCACGAAATCCCAACAGAGCATGGACCAATGCCACGGGAAGATCTGGAATATTCCCCATAAAAATCTGATTGATTTGGCTTTTGGTTGGCTGAAATGGCTAGGCTTTGTATCACACTTCACACATCTGCCCCCATGCCATTCCATAAGGGTTCTTTCTTGACAAGGTATCACTTTGCAGCTGAGGAAATTGGAAAGAATTGACAGTTGGAGGGTATATGCCTTAGTAGCTGAGGCAACATATCCTTCCTTGAAGAATATGAGCTATGTATCTCAATTTGCAACAAAAAAGTTAAGTTATATTCTCTATTCAACCATGCATCTAGCAATAAAACTAATATCAGAGGAATCAAATAACCACATCAATGTCAATTTTAAGTGCATCATTTAAGAAAAAAATCTAATTTCCTAATACTTAGACTATTCCCTCTGTATATTACCCTAATTTTGTTTCACAAAACAGTCTCTTGTGTGCTATTGAGAATGTGTTTCATTCCAGTAGATATTTCTCTGTTTCTTCATTTTCTAGTGACAAATTTGTATAGTAATACAGTTCATTCTCTACATATGAGTACTGCTCTGTTTTTTCTGAGAAAGCAGATTATTTTAAAAAGCATTTACAGGGAGTGGAAATATGCCAACATACTCTTGGCTTAATTGTATTTATTTAAGAACCCAGTTACTTAAAATATTTATTTTAGAAGAAAATGAAACTAATACATAAAATAAAATGAGATAATAGATATTTATTTTAAGCCACTAAATTTGGGAATAAGTTATTACGCAGCAATAAGTAACTCAGTTATGTCTGTTTATTTATTTACTTGCTTACTTTATTTATTTATTTAAAGCCTGTGGCAATAATTCATAAAGGCAAGAACTCTATCTGGTTTATGAACTGCTTTATTTCTAGCACCTAGTACAGAACCTTGTGTGGCAGATATTCAATAAAAGCATGGTGAATAAATAAAAGAATAAATGAAAGAATGAACACATAGATACTAATAAAAGCTCTCCAAACATGAGGTGGGCTTTTTCAGGAAGAAATGTTTCTCTCATTACCAGGAGTGTTCAACAATAATCTTG
The DNA here is from genome assembly GCF_001698545.2 of Rhinopithecus bieti. Lineage (NCBI taxonomy): Eukaryota > Metazoa > Chordata > Mammalia > Primates > Cercopithecidae > Rhinopithecus > Rhinopithecus bieti. Next base: position 2,707,574 of record NW_016814088.1, read on the forward strand.
TTGAAAGTTTGGCAATGAGAAAATTTGAAAATGAGATTTTGTTAAGTGAACCTGGAGGCTCAACCTGGAGATTCGGAAACTCTCTTATATGGTTTTATGTCTCCATACATTCCTCTCTCAAATGAAACAAAACTTCTCTCTAAGCACCCTTGTGTAAGCCTTCAAGCAATGCAGTATTTTATAGTATCGAGCAAGAAATTCTTCTGGAGAAAAACCCTAGTTATATATATATTATGTACAATACACACACACACACACACACACATACACACCCCACACACCTATATATATATACACCTACTTAAAATGTAATTTCTGGTTATATCACATTCTTACTTAGAATGGAATAGCAGGTAATGATAAATACCTTTTCTTTGAAAAGATCCTGAACTTCCAAACCAGATATCTTGAACTTGAATTTAATTTAGTTTCTTTCTAGATATATTTCTATAGGCATATTATTTTGATTCCCTAAATGCCAGCTCAAGCTCGGACGTGCTTTAAAATCAGTGCTATTCATTCATATGTTGCTGTACATAATCAATTTCACATTTTACAAGCATCTTAACACAGCATATCCACAAATTAGCCAACAGTTTTCTTAAACCAGTCCTATTTTACCAATATCAAGTACCTCTTCCTCCTGTGTTCTAATGGTTAATGTTGCTGTCATCGAGTCACTGAAGTCATTCTAGATATACATTCATCTACACTACACTGAATTTGGATTGTTTTATAAAAGGCATCAGGAATTGTTCTCTTCCTGGATACGTCAATGGGCCTCAAGGCCAACTGATTGCCATCTTCATATCTTGTGTATATTGGTGCTGTGGGACTCATCAAATAATACTTCAGCTATATTTTTATGTATCTCTCTCTTCTGTATATCTTTGCTCTTTTGTGACAGAGAGGAATTTCTATTCACCTTTGTATTCCTGATACAAAGCACAGAATCTGACATAATTAAGCATTTGGAAAATTGTTTATTATAGTTGAACAAATAAATATTACATGTTTTGATATGTAAGTTAGAAATGAGTTATATATAATATATAAATTATTAGTATTATAATAAATAATACCATATATAGTGTATATATAAATATATAATATTTGTATATAGTTA
>NW_016814088.1:2708957-2715697 GCF_001698545.2 Rhinopithecus bieti
TATTTGTATATAGTTATATTTTATATATATATAAATATAAAGTTGTAGATATTTGAAAGCATTTAATGCAGTGCCAAGAAAATAGTGAACCTTCAAACAATTTGTGAAGATAAAATAGGGAAATTCTGATGTAGAAATTTAGGAACAAAAAGTTGTCAGTTTGAGAAATTGCCTTGTTCTGCCAAATGTGAGACATGTGAACCTGAACCAGGTCACTCCTAAGATCTTGTGTCATGAGAAAGACAGGACTCTCTTAAGTCTCTTTATTTCTAAAATTTTGGACCTTTATTGTGTCTGTGTATGTCTATATTTATGTACATAAGTATGGATTTCTGTAATATTATCTTACTTGCATTTTAAGATAATATGCTGTGCTTTACTCACATGTTATTGTTAGCATTTAGTATGATATCTATCACATAATAGGGAGTTAGTACATATATATTAGGTGAATACAACAGTAACGTTTACTTTACATTTTCAGTTTGATGCTGTTTCTAAATGAATATTCACTGGTATTATTTTGCTGTATGTTCATTCAACCCTGGTAAATCGGGTCTTGCAACTTGGCTTCAATCTGTATGGAAGAATCAGTTTTAAAAGGTATGTGTCAATCTTCATAATCCTTGTTGAAGTGGATTCAATGCCACCTTCAAGTCCTTAATGTATTTATGCCCACTTTTGCTGGAAAATAAATGATACACAAGCTATACTTTACTGATCTCAACCATTATTTCATAATGAAAATATCACAAGAGGAATTCATACAGCAATTAGATTGAGTATTTCAAGAACATATAGAACTTTAATCAATCCTTTTTTAATGGTCTGGGTTATTATGTTAATATAATATAAGTAGAGTGAAGCACAAAAACTGTATTAACTGATGCTTTTCTTTCCTGTTGGTCACATTTCTTGATAAGAATGTCCAGATGGCAAAGAATCCAGGGGGAGTCACTGTATAGAATATTTCCTGGACAAATTAGAATTTTAAAACCTCTATGTTAGAGTTTTAATTGATTGAGAACAGTTACCTTGATGGCTCTGTTCAGAGGATTTCTGAATCTCAATGGAAAAAGAATGGAGAATTTTAAGATCTGTCTTCATTGTGGAAATAGGGAGTGGCTAAAAGTAAAACACCTCTTTGCCTTTCCTGGACACTCTCCTACTATCCAACTAAGACAAAGAGGCAAATGGGAATGATATGATTTCAGGGTATTGTCATTAATGCTTGGATAAAAATAATCTAATTATTAATTATATAGCTAAGAGCAGAGCTTCTGAGTGTACCTAATAATAAGCTTTGTGATGTAAGAAGTAGGATGATGGACAAAGAAGTTATCTGTACTGTGTTACCAAGAAACAAGCGTCTTCTTATAAAGAAAGTCGTATCTGGTAAGACTTTTCATTGGAAAGTATATGAGTGAAGGGGAGATCTGGCCTGTTTTAATACATTTTCTGTTGCTATAGCAGAGTACTACAGACTGGGTAATTCATAAAGAACAAAAATTTATTTGGCTTATGGTACTGGAGGCTGGAAAGTTCAAGAGCATTGTGTTAGTATATGGTGAGTATCACCCCATGGAGGAAGGGCATAAGGCAGAAGAAAGCATGTGAGACGGAGACAAACAGGGGGCTGAACCCCTGCGGTAATTAACCCACTCTAGTGATAATGGTATTAATCCATTAAGAAGAGCAGAGGCCTCATGACTGAGTCACCTCTTAAGGTTCTAATTTCTCAATACTGTTGCATTGAGGATTAAATTTCCAACACATGAACTTTAAAGAATACGTTAAAGCCATAACATTACCAATATTAGAAAAGTGTCTATATTTTTAAAAAGTAAAAAACACTTTTTGCTCTTGTAAGCCCAGCACATTAAGTGTTCAAAATATTAGCCTAATCAGCATTTTTGCATATTATTCTGGAGGCAGTAAGACAGAATCACTTAAATGTTTCAAGGTACACAGGCTCACGGATAGGCTCACATTATGACTTGGGTTTGATGGCAGTGGCAGCCTGTCTGGAGTGGCTGCTGCCATGACCCAGGCTGCAGTGGGGGAGGCCTGGCTGAGACTGTGTGCCTCAGGAAGCGGGTGGGAAATAGGGACAAGTAGAAGTCCTGTTCCCTTCCCAGTTAGAGATGTGGGATCCCGCCCTCCCGGGTGCAACTGCAGCTGCCCAGCTGTGACTGTGGACTGAGGCATCAACGCACTCTTGAAGGCCTGGGAAATGCCCCTGTCCCTGCAGACTCACAAGTGCCTGTTCCCACTTCCTGGCCTCTCCCCACTCCCGGTGCCTGCTCTGATTTTGGAGCAAAGTTGTGGACGATCCAGGGCACTGTCATGACCCAGGTATGCACATGCTTGGGGCAGCATTGACACACCAGGGCCCTGCTGCTGCGGCTCCCTCTGGACTTTGGGCACCGACCAACATGAGAGGGAGACCAAGAGCGGGTAAAGGCAACTCAGCGCAGGCCTACAGGCACCCCTTAGAACGAACAGCCTGGGTGCTGTGGGCACCATGGATAGCAGGTTAATGGCAGTAGGAGGTAGACAGGCTCCTGGGTGGAAAGGGATGGGTCGCCAATGAAATCCCACCTTCAGGCCACAAAGGGCCTGAGACCTGGGGGCGTGGCTGCCAGTTCTGTCCTCAGGAGTGAGAACTTACGGTGATTTTTGCGGGTCTGCCAGTGGCCGCCCATGGACCAATCAGCACACACTTCTCCCCTCTGAAACCTGTAAAAATCGCCAGACTCAGGCCAACTCCAGCAGGCGACGGGAAGACATGCCTGCAGAGAGGAGGTACTCACTGTGGGTTTCCTCTCTGCTGAAAGCTGAGCAGACGATGGGAAGACCTGCCTGCAGTGAGGAGCTACCCACTGTGAGTCTCCTCTGAGCTGTTCTGTCGCTCAATAAAACCCTCTTCGCCTTGCTCACCCTTCGCTTATCCACCTACCTCAATCTTCCTGGATGCTGGACAAGAACTCAGGATATGCTGAATGATGGGGCTGAAAGAACTGTAACGCAAACAGGGCTGAAACACGCCCCTTGCTCGCCACATTGCAGGTGATGAGAAGCGAGGAGAGAAGAGCTGCAGCCCTTTGGGGATCCCAGACCTAGGAGCTCTCCGAGTCATGACTGTGACACCCTCTTTGGAGCTCTGTGGTTCCTGGTGTCTCCAAGCTTCCAGGCACCACCACCACATTCCCTGGTGCCTGGAAGCTGCTTGTGGTATGCCTGGTCCAGCCACAGCCTCACAGGGAACGAGCGCCTGTGCGATTACCTGGAGCTGCCTGCCCTGCCACAGCGTGCCTGGTTATGTGCAGTGGCGGGACCCCAGGCTCTCTCACTCACACAGCCCTCACTGCGCCATGCCTGGCTCGCCCTTAGCAGGCGTGGGATACAGACCGGTAGCATGAGCCAAGCGCAGCCTGCCAGGCCAACTGTGCGGAATGAGCCCAGTGGGCCTCAGCAAAACTCGGGCAAAGGTGCCACCAGCCACAGAGTTTCTGGCCAGAAAAGTGACACTCCAAGGATTCTGTGACAGTTTCACACCGAACAAGCTGGAAAGTATTGTGTGTGCCTGAAACTGTTCAAAATAGGTATTAAATTTGATACTTAATAGTCACCAAAGATAGTTTTTCTTTCTTTTTTTCTTGATCATCTGTTTTGGCATTGTGTTCTTATTACCACCCAAGAGTATTTTTATATGAATATGTAAAATCCCTAACTTTCATTACAAAAGCCATTTCGTTTTTATAATTCTCTTTCTGAATGGGAACAAGAGTCAGACTCCCAAGAGAAGGAGATACCAAAAGTTAGCCATATATTCAGGACCCCAGAAAATGAGCTGTGTTTCAGAGAGGGGCTTCAATTCCAGCAGGGAATGGAGATGCTACAGGAAAGAAAGCATACAGACCATAGGGCAGAAGTGGTAGGAGCACAGAAAGAGGGGAGACTGTGGCTCTCAAAAACTCACTGCGCACACGCTCCTGGAATATCTAATTTATAACAAGACAGCTAATTCCAGACTAGTCAGTACTGGAAAAAAAGCATTAGCAGTTTATATCAGATTGATCTAGGAACTGGTTAAATTTGAATCCACAGAGGAAGTAGCTCAGTGCCTCTACAGTAGGTGAAGATAGTGGATGACAGTATCAATTTTTACAACAAATAATCATTGAGCACTCGCTGTGTGCTAAATACTGATAATATAGCACTGAACAAACAGAGAAAGCTCTTCTTTTAGTAAGTTTACATTTTGGAGAGTGTGATGAAAATAGGCAACAATAAAAATATAGTCATCATTTACAGACTGTGATATGCACTTTGAAGGTAATATACCAGGAAATGAGAAACAGTTTAAAAGATTTTAGGACAACAGAAATAGTCTGGGAAGGTGACAGTAGAAAATGGGTGAGATAAAAGTAAGTTATCCATTAATAAAGAGGCACTGTTTTCAGTGCCATATTCACAAAAACACAAATGTGCAGCACTAGCAATCTGCTCATAGAACTAGAACACCATGTGGACCCCATTTCAGCTAGACAATACGATGTTATTTGCCAAGAATTTGGCAGAGAAAATTGTTTCACAAAGCGTTAGTGTAATTGGAATACAAAGACTATTTTTTTAATCAAACTATTAGATCTTTAAATACTATAACAAAAATAGCTTTGTTAATGTCTACATATGCTGGAGGTGAATTAACATCTTGTTTGTTTCCTTTAGTTTTGCTTTTTCAGTTATACACAATCGCAAAGGTTTTCTCCCCAGGGAAACAAATACTAGACACTCGTTTTCATTGAAAACAAGAAAACAATACTAATACCTTCTATTTTATAATATTTTAAAGCAATATTCAAATTATCACACTTCAAATTATAATGTAAATACTGTTTTGGTCAGAGAAATCAATTTAATTGAAAAAAAGTACATTGTAGCTTGAAATTTTCATTAATTTTATAACCTCTGGAAGAAACTATCATTCTTACTAAGAATAGTTGTAGCCCCTTGGGTTCCTGGGGCAAATGTAGAAAACAGAAAGACAGATTATGTCAAATAATCTCATACAATTATGTTAGAGGAACCTCATCTAATTATATCACATTTTTTTGGATGAACTTTCAGGAACTTAATGCACACAGGACCCACACTAAGCACTAATAATTTTCTAGATGGAATCCTACACCTTGCAACGTTGACAGCAAATATGTCATTTGCATCATCCTCAATGTCTAGCATTCATTGTTCAAAGAAAAGAACTTTAAAAATTGTAGATACGACTGGGTGCAGTGGCTCACGCCTATAATCTCAGCACTTTGGGAGGCCAAGGTGGGTGGATCACCGGGGTCAGGAGTTGGAGACCAGCCTGGCCAACATGATGAAACTCCGTCTCTACCCAAAATACAAAAATTAGCTGGATGTGGTGGCGGGCGCCTGTAATCCCAGTTTCTTGGAAGGCTGAGAAAAGAGAATTGCTTGAATCCAGGGGGCGGAGGTTGTGGTGAGCCAAGATCAAATCATTGTACTCCAGTGTGGGCAACAAGAGTGAATTTCTGTATCTCTCTCTCTCTCTCTCTCTCTCTCTCTCTCTCTCTGTGTGTGTGTGTGTGTGTGTGGATAGATAGATAGATAGATAGATAGATAGATAGATAGATAGATACTACCTACTATGTCGGGAAAAAAATGAAGATGGAGCATTTTGTCATAGAAATAATGCAAATATTTTACCAGGTAGGTCTATTTGATATATAAGACCATAAGAATGTCATAATCCTTCTTAGCCATGCCTTCAAAATTATGAAAGTTAGATCAACTGCTAGGCTTCACAGCTTAAGAAGGTAGCCAAAAGGAGCTCTTGCATGTCCAATTGTGTATTCTTGTAAAAGATTCCCTCAACCAATTGATCTGTATATAGAAATCTATCGATATAAACCTTATTTTATCAAACCTAGAACTGAGGCATTCTTTTTTTTTTTTTCTTTTTCTTTTTTTTTCTTGAGATGGGGTCTCGCTCTGTCACCCAGGCTGGAGTGCAGTGGCATGATCTCGGCTCACTGCAACCTCCGCCTCCTGGGTTCAAAAAATTCTCCTGCGTCAGCCTCCTGAGTACCTGGGAGTACAGGTGCATGCCACCACACCCAGCTAATTTTAGTATTTTTAGTAGTAGGGTTTCACCATGTTGGCCAGGATGGTCTCAATCTCCTGACCTCGTGATCCGTCCGCGTTGGCCTCCCAAAATGCTGGGATTACAGGCGTGAGCCACTGCACTCGGCCAAACTGAGGCATTCTTTACAAGACATTGTACCCAGTGCCTCGTAGCTCCCTTTATTCTATCTAAGTTCAACATCAGTTGCTTTCACTGTTCAGCAGTCCCTTTGGTGACATTCCTCACCATTTAGCAAGACAGGTAAATGTATCCCTTTTTCTTTTATGGAAATGCATCTGACTCATGAAAAGTGCTACTGAATTGTTGAATATTTTATTTCTTAAGTCTTTCTATACTTTTGGGGACATTTCTTTCTTCTAATGAACTGAATCAGGATAATATCAATTTTTAGTACTCATTTACATGTAGCTCTTCTTGTAAAGATTTACATTTTATGGACGTTCTTTTAAAAACATGATAACTTGATTCAAATAAATAGATGCAGGATATTGACATTGAAGGCAGGCTGGGGCACCAGTAAAATTGTACCAGTAGACAATCACAAAAATGGCTGCATAAAAGACTC
>NW_016814088.1:2719773-2744229 GCF_001698545.2 Rhinopithecus bieti
TTTTTTTTTTTTTTTTTTTTTTTTTTTTTTTTTTTTTTGAGACAGAGTTTTGCTCTTGTTGCCCAGGCAGGAGTGCAATGGTACCAGCTCCGGCTCAATGCAAGCTCCGCCTCCCGGGTTCAAGTGATTCTCCTGCCTCAGCCTCCTGAGTAGCTGGGACTACAGGCATGTGCTACCACATGCTCATTTTGTATTTTTAGTAGAGATGGGGTTTCTCCATGTTGGTCGGGGTGGTCTCGAACTCCCAACCTCAGGTGATTCCCCCCACCCTCAGCCTCCCAAAGTGGTGAGATTACAAGCATGAGCCACTGTGCCTGACTACTGCTTTGGTTTTTCATCTAACATATAGTAACACACAGTAAATCGCTCCAACATATTGTAATACAAATAGATCTCTAATCTTTTACACACACAAATAAATACTCTTACCCTCTTCCCCAAATGAGGTGTGCACAAATCTCAACAGTAATTGCATTTAGATTTGTTATTTTTTGTTCACTGTCCTAAATCTGTCGTGACATTGAGCAAACTATGGACAAAATTGTAAAGTTAACTCTACTAATGCAGCCTACATAAAAAACCAGACTGAAAATTACTTAAGATGTGCAAATGTGTGCGTAGCCACCTTAGTCTCTCTTCATTTCTACAAAACTTGTCTGTGTTATGTCATCATCTTTCCACTTAACTGTCACAAATTCAAAACATGATGATATCGATTTGTATTGAATTAATGCATTGGCCTTCTAAAAATTTATGATCTCTAATATGAAACTTCTTGGCAGTATTTATGAAAATGGATCAATAATAAATAGTATAAATTTAGTCACTGTGCAAACAAGTATGAGTGAGATAATTTGTAAGGAGAACTTCTTAACACTTTCATATAACATTATGTAAATGGCAACCATGTGTAAGATTGGTCTTTAAAGAGTTAAGTTGTTTGAGGTACGCAAATACTTTACACCAATCAGAGAAAAAAGAACATAACTTACTTTCCTCATTCTACCTCCACACTCCATACACCTTATCTCTTGTGTAGTATTAATCTGGGCTAATGATCTTTTGTTTTAAGCTGATACAGGTAGTTTAATATGGTCAATAGTAAACATAGTCTGAATATCTCTGTTATGCAGATTTCATGACACATTTAAGAAACACTGGACAGAAATTGAAAGCAATACCTTTCTCACATTTGCTTTCTATTAGTGTCAGAAGTCATCCATCCATTTCATCTATATCCGTCTATCTAGCTACCTATCTATCATCTATGACTATTTTTACTCTCTTCCTGGTCTTATCTTTGCCTTATCTAAATATGTCAGAGATGGCAAATGTTTAGTCACAGAGTGATTTATAAAAATACAACCAAACCACAGTCCTGTGTTAAATGGTGAGGCTGGCCAGCATATGCAACTAATTCTTACGGAGACATTCTGGAAAACCAATGACAAGATTGGGACTCTGGGCTAGCCCCAGGGCAGTCAGCAGTGGTAGACTGCTACACACAGCCTCATGTGTAAAGTTTCTGAACTGACACAAAGCTTAATGGAAATGAACCTTGACGATGTGGCCAATCGAGTGTAAGTGACATCCTGCTTGGCATGCCATGATGATTTTTTCTTTCCTCACTTGAAGGCATAATGCTTCCTGTGGGAAACCCTGACTTAAAATGCCATTGTGTGCTTAGACAGGAGATTTACCAACCCTGAATAGGATGTAAGTGAAATAAGGACCCTAGGAAAAGGCTCTTCCTTATCCTCACACTACCCTGAATAGGATGTAAGTGAAATAAGGACCCTAGGAAAAGGCTCTTCCTTATCCTCACACTCTACCACTCCCACCAACCCAATGAAAGTGAGAATAACTACACCTGTTTCATCTGATACAACGTTTAAATGATGGAATATCTCATATAAGTTAAAATATGAGAAGTCTGTGAAAAATGAAAATTGACACCAGTAATTTCACATTTATTGGTTATCTATTATAATGAATCATTTATTGTTTTAAAACCTGTGGAGAATTAATGAAAAATAAGGCAATCTGTACCTGCTGTCCAGGATCTGCAATTAAGTTGAAAAAATAAGATATATAAGAAAACAACCACAATGACTAGGATAGCTACTGATGTCTAGGAGTGGTATAGATAGACAATGCTCTAAAAAAATTGTTTTAATGTAGAAGCAAACGAGTAAATAAACTAAGTTTGAAATCTCCTTCCTTTCAATGAAAGTGATTCTATTCCAAGTGAACATGTTAGAATTTATGCATGTTCAATATTACCTGCACTTCTATTTGGATTTTCAAAAAAAACAGTAGAACTAGATTTATTAAACCTTCTGTTACTCCCTCTTTTAAAATGAAATCTGAAAATATGAGGCTCAGGCTCAAGTGAGAAGGATAAGCTGTGAAATGGAACATGTCAAATCAGAATAGACTGTATGCAAGACACTGGTAGATGTAAGAAACAGATGAAGTTTTCAGTGAAAAGCTCTTGACTTTAATTCAAGTGAGAAATAGTTTTGAAGAAATCCTATGCTCCCAGGCACTTTTTAGCCAGTGGACCAGAAAGATATGTGTGTGGTTTGCTGGGTTAGACATACAATTAAACTAGTCATTAAAACACAATGTAGTAAATATTATGATAGATAAAATATGAAGTATTAAAAAAATTTAGGACAGTAACAAAATCACACATGGAATCAGGAGAATACCTTGAGGCTTTACAGAGTGATATTTAAGCTCACTTCTAAAGCATGAGTAGGAAATGCCTGAATTTGTGTTGCCTTGATTGGTGTATAGCTAACAATTACTGCCTTCTTAGTGTGAATTCAGTTCCATGCCTTCACAATTTAATCCATAAAATAATTCTTTGGAGTAGCTAATATTATCTATAATAATGAATGTGCGCAGAGGATGAGAATGTGCTCCAGGTCATGCAGTTAGTGACCAGCTAGACTTGATTCCCAATCGATCTCACTCCACAGCCTGAAGTTATACTGCTCATCCACATCCACATCTAGTGCTGAATTATACTTCTCATCCACATCACTCTGGTGCTAGGCACAAGTGACAAAGGAAGTGGAAAGAAGCAGAGACTAGAAAGAGCATCCCAAGCAGAGGAATGGAAAGTGTAATATTTTAGATAGAGGAAAGATAATGCATCTGCAAGAAATATTAAACTGAGAGATGGAAGTAGCGAGAAATGAGACTACAGAGGTGTATAACTGCCAGTTAATACAGTGTCATGCAAGATATATTAACCATGTTTAACCTATGAGCAATGGGTCCCTAAAGAGCTGAGAGCAGACACGTGATAAGCTTAGGAATATTTTTCCAGTGGCAGTTTGGAGAACGGATTGTGTGATGAGTGAGATAACTTGTGATAGAAATACCACTGAGAACTTATTATGAGGAATCCAGGTGTGAGATTATGATGGGCAGGGCCCAGGTTGTGGGAGTGAGCTACTTAAAGAAGTGCACAGACCAGGCACGTTGGCTCACACCTGTAATCCCAGTAATTTGGGAGGCTGAGGAGCGCAGATAGCTTGACCTTAGAAATTTGAAACTAGCCTAGGCAACATGTTAAAACCCTACCTCTACAAAAAAATACAAAAACTTAGCCAGGCATGGTGGCATGGGCCTGTAGTCCCAGCTACTTGGGAGGCTGAAGTGGACGGATTGCTAGAGTCGGGGAAGTCAAGGCTGCAGTGAGCCATGATTGGGCCACTGAACTTCAGCCTGGGTGACAGAGCAAGACAGAGTCTCAAAAAACAAACAAACAAACAAACAAACAAAGGGTAGTGCATCAGTGCTTGGCTTTCAGAATGATTGGAATTATTTAAAAGGTATAGTAAAAAGAAATGCGATGTTGTATGTAGTAGGAAAAAGAATAAGAAAAAGAAACGCACAGCATATTGGCTGGGGAAACCGCATGTAAAATGGTGCTGTTTACTGAGAAAGGAAATGCAGAAGAATGAGCTAGCCTCAGCATTATTATTTTCCCCATAGCTGCTGTCCTATGGGGAAAGCTTGATTAATTGAACCACCAGTTAGTTAAGTTTGGATGCATGGATACGTCACCTTAAATGTATCCAAACTTAACTAACTGGTATTCAATTCATCAGAACCCTAGTTTTAAACCAGGGTTAAACTAATCTCCATATTACACCTCAACAGCTAACACAGCTCCCCCTTTGAAAATAAATAGATTATCTTGTACTAGTCTGTGAAGCCAACATAGATATTGTGAGGAAAGTCTATTTGTCAACTTCCCAATGGTAGGTGAGGATGTGTACTGGGAGTGGGGCCTTTCAGGGAGTGCTCCCTGCCCTGTATGAATTGGGATAATCTGCAAATGGGGTAGTCATGCTCCTGGATAACTATCTTGGAAGCATTAAAATAATCGAGTGACCCTCTAGGTGCATTTTAAGAAGTGATTGATTTAACCTTTGAACAATGACACAATATGACTATTTCATACACTGTCATACAAGAGAGAGAAATATCTGTGCATATAGCAGTCTTTGATTGCCCTCAAATACTGCTTTGTTTTTTTCATTACATTTATTACATTTTTTTCACTACATTATGTATACATTATGTGTTTCTGAGAGTTCAAAGAAGTAAATTCAACAATGATTTAAAAATTCTACACTTTTATTTTAATAGCTAATTTAAGAAATATAGGATAAGCAACTGTGGACTCATCCAGATGACCACCTAATATCCCAGTGCAGTCATGCATTTGTCTTGGGCTAATGAGAAAAGAAGTGGGGGCATCTGAAGGTCAAATGGTGACATGTCATCAGGTACAAGGAAAAGTTGCAAAGCAATTTAAACAGTGAAGAATGGGTGAATTGATTTTCTTCATGACACATGGTACTATAGGTAGTATTAGTGATATGAGATATTATGAGTAAATATTTAAAATGATCCTATGCCATTGTAGGAAGAAGCATATTCACAAAGCTAGTGTTGACTTAACGTTAACTCAGTGCATCAAATTGATTAAATTGTAGTATTAAATTGAACTCTATTTCTGTAGTAATTTTGGTAATAATTTGTATTTTTTAGATTTATTTTGTAATATTATCATAAAATAGCTACTGAAAAAAGTAGTTTATACCTACTTTTGCTATTGTAATAATTTCATAACCTGTATAATAAAAGTGACTTACTTATAAAATTACAACTGTTCTGCATTACTCAAGTTTGTGAGGTACTGTTCGATATAGCTAACGTATTGACATAGTATGAAGACTTTTGGAGATAATCATTTAAGAATTATTTTGTTATCAAACACCCCGCAATAGAAACCTTAAACTGAACCCAAGGTAAATGCAAAGAATGAATTACCAATTTTTGATAATTTTAGCCTAGAGTGACTATATTGGTATTTACAGCATTGAGCAGTAGACATTTGAAAAAAATAGTAATTCTTAGAATAACATGGGAAAATATTTAATCAATTTGTTGTTGGGAATGGTAGCACACATAGTGGTTAACTGCAGAATCTTTAAAACTGAGACTTGGGTTTGAATCTTTGCCCCACCACTTAATAGCTATATAACCTTTGTCTGTTATATAGCTATATATAGTTGTCAGAGGAAAGCTGGTATACTCTTACTATCTGACAAATGACTTTCTCAACCAGAGATGATCCTGAGCAGTCATATTTGTATTACATGATTCTACTCCTGCCCTGGAGTGGAATCTAATACTAATTGGACCAGGAGTATGCACATGTCTGAAACTGGCCTAATTGTATTCTTCCTTCAGAGAATGTGGATTTGGGACTAAGACAGTACATTACAATGAGCTCTACGCAGTCCAAAATGTATACTTTGGGCTGTGGAACTCCATCTTATCCTAGTTGTACTACAAAAAAAGGAGAACGTTGATCTCCTGTTAGAAAAAACAATAAAGCAAATATGCTGAAAATGAAAGAAGAAAATCACTATGTGGTATAGAGAGAATGTGGCTGAAAGAGATCTCATTCTCTCTACTTAGAGGAGAATGAGATATGTAGGTCTAGTTGATTTAGTTACAACCAACACTGATTAAGTATCTCCTACATATCAGGCTCAGTGCTAAGCTCTATACAACTCCCTATATTTGAGTGCAATATCATGCCTTGCATTTTTCTTACATAATAATGCTTTTAAGGATTTTTACATTAAAATAGATCTTCTATATAAAGCACCTACTATGTGTATAACCAATGTGAATTTCCTGCTTCTTTCCAGGTGGTGGTTTCCGACACCACAGTTAATTATGTTTTATCTTTTTGTAGTATATAATACATGTTTTCCTTTTCAGACATTAAAAATTCTTCTACACAGTCATTATTATCTCATTATTTGCATGTGCTCTTCTCTCCAGGTGCATTTGGCAGAAATCATGACTTGTCCTTTACACTTCTCAAGCTCATACCACCATTCTTCACCATAAAATGGGTTCACTATCCATATATGTGGATTGATCACATTGGGGATGTAAATGACAGCAGAACTGGAATGGTTTGCAAAGTTTTTCAGGTTAAGTAACTACTCTTAGGCTCTGCCTACCTTTCCAAACACCTTTCCTCTTTGGTTTATCCGACTCATCTTCCCAATGTCTTTCATCCAGAAAGGGTTACATATTTAAACCACAGTTGTAACCACACCTCCAGGATACAGAGGAACATAGGCTTACATGGCTATTCCTTTTCTTCCTGACTTCAACATTCCTGGATTTATACATGGGAGGGATCTGGGGGAATATAATCTCGGTAAATATTTTGTAACAAATAAATGATAAGAAACTTGAAACAACAAGTTGACAACTTGATTAGTAATATATTTCAAAAATAAACATATATTCTTATATAATAGATCAACCAGTAATTGTATCATTTAATAGACAAAGTTCTAATTTGGAAGAGAGGAGATTTGAACCATGGATTTTGCTGCTAAGCAGCTGTGTGACTTCATCCAAGTCCCTTAGCATCTCTGTGTCTGTTTCCTTACATGTGAAGTACAAACCAAATTAGATGACCTCTAGTTTTCTTCTAGTTACAATATATGATTAGTTTACTTCGAACTCTGGCAATCTGCAAGCCAATATTCTGGTACATTACTTAATTTTGAGTGATGATTTTGCAGGAAATCATTCCTTTATTCATTGCTAACTTAAATTACAATATAAATAAGTCAAGACTGAGATATGTAAGAGCTCATCCATAACCCATATTTAGAATTAATTTAGTTTAATTGTTTACCGAGTGCCAAACATAGATTAAGCCAGCAGTAGGGATTTCAATGTTTCGGAGATGTCAAATACCAACCCCAGGAAATCAGATTTGTTCATGTTTATAATTACTTTTTAGGTGTTAAATGATTCCATTAAATGAAGTGCCACAAATTAAGTATTGAAATGAACTGACCTGAGCAGCACGCTGAACATGCCTGAGGCATCAAACAGGTTTCTACTTTATTTTTATTCCCTTTTATTTGGGCGAATGATGTGACAGAAGAATCTTTACAGATTTTTGAATACTAAATAAATTAGACATGGCTGAAATGGCACTTCAATCACTTTCAAGCAAGCAGACTCTGCCCTCAAATCACCTGTTCATGACTTTACTCAGAACTGGAGCAAACTGGGAATAATTGTTTCCAAATTGTGAGGAATTCAGGAGTGCCTAATAGAGTACAAATACGGGGTTTACCGCATGAGAACCAAAGTGTACTCAAAGATCTTTGTTCTGGAATGCCTCACATTCATCCGCCTTTATGAACCCAATGGTAAGGATAAAAGGAAGAGAGATAGAAAGAAAAATACTAACAGATATTAAGCTGGTGACTGTGCTAGCTGCCCTTATGTTTATTACCCCACTTAACATATTACCAACACCTTGGGAAATGGGTAATTTTACACATGATGGAAGTGATTTAGGAAAATTGGGTAAATTATATAAAGACATTACTACACTTACAGAACTGTAGAAGACATTACTGAGTTCATGGTTCTAAGCTGAACAAATTATAAACAGATTACAGTTGTCTCCTGCTTGTTTCTGAGTAGGCATTTAAAATAAGATGTAGACATGAAAGAAGAAAACTCCCAACTTGTCACCAGGAACCTTGTGTTTAATTCAAATATATTTGAGTAGAGTGTTCTCCTTTATTTCCTTTGTAAACTATAGGTATTTTGTAACAGTCAGCTCTACATCTCTGTATTTGGTTCTCTACCCAGCATCAGCATGATTAGAAAGATTAGGTGAGTACTGAAATTGCATAGCTCAATAAGGAAAAGGTGACAGCAAAATATTATAAAACAAGTGGACTCAGATAATTAGTGACTTGTTCCCTTTATTAGATAAGGGAATGCCTAAAGGCAGAGAGATTACAAAACAGTTTAATCCTGGAGTACAAGAAATATTAACTGCAATTTTTGAGAATCCAGACTAAGGATTACAAAATATACGATTAGTATCAACTGAACTTCTCTCAATAGATTATTATTCTCATATTGCAGACCAGGTAAGAGGAAGTTATTTACATACTTAAGAGAAATTTAGCTGCTAAGTGAATGAGCTTGCATTACAATCAAAGTGTCTATAATTCCAAAGGTCAGCCTCCTTTCACTATCCAAATTCTCTTCTAACTGTTCTGTCAGTTTGCAGGATTTCTAGTCATTCAAGGTAGACTCACACTCTAAATCCTTCACTCTTAGGCATAAAAAAATGGAGAAAATGAAAAGAGCAGATTATATTATGGGCATTTTAGGTGTTTAAGATAGTCTGATGAATAATTTTAATGTGTGACCTTAAGAACACCCAAATATCGAAATAGCCCCTTGCATTGCCATGACCAGTGTCTGATACTGCCAGTCTTTGGTGATTTAGTACTATTTGCAAAATCCCTGATATGTTGTTCCATAACGACTTGTAATCATTTACTTAAATTTGCTTATTATGAGCTCTGTGGGTATGGGAAACTACTGAGCTTCTATGAGTACCCATTACCTCATTTGCAAAGCCAGGTTAGTAACACCAGCTTCATCGATTTGTTGTGGAGATGAAATAACCTATACTCTCTGATGCCCTTGACATGGGGACTGGCATGCAAATCCTATGCATTAACAAGTTATTAGATTATTATTGTGAGAGAACCTTGGGGACAGGAAGGTGAACCAGGTCCCAGGTTGGGTACAATCGGGCATTGGATAGGGGGTGGGATAGCAGCCTCCCCCTTGGGATCATGTGATCACCAATGGTAAAGAGAGGGCAATGGAAGAAGAGGTACATTGCTCTGGGGATATACAGCCTTCTTCAAAATTTCTTTAGGCTCACCTCTGGGCAAAACCTAGAGTGTCAATTATGTGGTCAAAATTTAGACAATAAAAGATTTCAAAACACTGGAGATACTAACTTCAGATTAAAGGGATTGAAGTAACACTAGAGAGGTGCAAGGGAGTAAAGAAGGGAAAGATTACTGAGCTACAGTAAGGATCTATTCACTCATCTGCATTGTAAACATGAGAGTGCTGCACATTCTTGACAAAGACCCCAACTGGGAGCTTTGATATAGTTGCAAATATCTGGGCAGATGCAACATTCAAATATAAGTGGGGTTTTCTTTGTCAGTTTTGATTTCTATAGCTGCCTTAATTTTTTGGAACAAAGTGTGTTATACATATCACTGTAATCATTGCGTTTTGCTTATAGAGTACATTTTACTCATTGAAACTATGGCCAGTCAATAATGAATAAACAGTGTGTTCTTTTCGCTGGAAAAAAAATGTTTAAGGAAAACAAAATATTTAACTTGACCAATTTATGAGGCATTGGGGTGATAAATTAGTGTGAAGACTAAAGCTATAAGGAAAATTAGTACAGTCTTTTGCACCTCTCAATTTTGGTGACATTTGAAAATGAGGGGGTGTAAGAAGAGAGGCAACTGCAGAACCACTTGCAGTAACCATCTCCTTTCTAAATTCTCTCTTGTGTCCTTTCCTTCTTGTTTTTGTTTTAAAAGCTTTGGGGCAGTTAAAGGAACACTCAGGGAAAAGTATAGGCATTTGAGAGAGAATGCAAAGTAAAACTTGCTATGTATATTTTATGATGTTTAATTTGCCAAACTAAAATCATCAAAATAGTTTAGTGTGTTGAAGCACATGAGTTTGCTTTTTGCAGTTTAATTCAATTAAATGTTTATTTCTTCAACCAAACATACTCATTATAAGTACCTCAAAAGAGTAGTTTGATGTAATTAAGTCCTTTGGTACAACTTTTGTTATTTTCTCAACAGAGAGATGTTAAAATTCCAAAATTACGTGCTTTGGGTAGTCCTGTTTGAAATGTATATTCCCTAAAGGCAAACTCCAGCTCTTGTGATATTACAAGATTTCTTAGCTAAATATATGTTCTTCAAGCCTCAATTTGTCAAAATACAACCTAATTATTTTACCAGCTCCTCCTAGTGAAACATGTGCCTAAGAGAAATGAAAAGAATAAGAAACAGAAGAAAGGGGCTGGATCCATTCTAGTGAGATCTTCATGGGTCTTTTTGTGGGTTCAGAGTTCCATTGTTTTTAGAACAATGGTTTATCCTAAGCTTGATGATGGGTACCTTGGTTCATTCAACCTGGCAATATGTGCTAATATACACTTTGGCATATTTCTATACAAAGCCAAGTTAAACATTTAAAGTGCATATTTATGAATGTAATTTGTCTGGAAATGCAATAAATTAAAATAGAATCCAGGTTTTTAAAGAGCTAAAAGGCTAGCTGAGAATACTCATATTAATATTCTGAGTGTTAAATTATGTGACAATTTTTTGCATGGATTGAAAATGCAAAAAATTATTCTAATTACTATAACAGCTTAAAAGAATATTTCTGCCAAATATAGGCAAGTATTTCCTTACATAAATTCTCCTGGAATTTTATACATGTTTTATATATTCATATTTATAAGATGAATAATAAAAAAGATAACAGTTTTAAAACTGTTTGCATGTATGCACATGTATATAGAAAAATATATCTACTTATCTTTATCTACATATATAGATATGTAGTTGATGTATATGAATGCATTATCAATAAAATATCAAATAACTAATTTCACTATACTGATCACATAATTAACTAGATATTCTATGTTCTAATAATGAATTTTCTTTGCGAATTGAATTTTCTCATTTTGGATATTAGACCCGAAGTAAAACAAGTTAAGATTAGATTTTCTAACTTATAAAGCCTACTGGAAAAAGTCTGCGTATTAGCCAGCCTCAACCACACAGTCCCCCACTCCTGTGAGGCCGTTTCCTTCATCTGCAAAATTAAAATGCAGCTCTGAGGCCATGTAGTGGTCTGTGCTCTTGACAGCTGCCCCAAGACTCCAGGGAGCAAAGGGCCTAATTGCTGATCCCACAAAGAGGATTCACAAAGGAGAAGGTGCTCCATCAAGAAAATAAAGAACCTGGTGACTAACTCCCCGACTACCCACCCTCTTGCTTCCCCTGCCCAGGCCAAATCTCCCCCACAAAGATGGACAAAGCCCTTAATAGAGAAGTTGGAAAAACTGACAGTCAAGGGGGGGAAAGAGGGCCTCGTGGAAGGTGAATCTGCCCTTAGGCAAATCTACTTTACATAGTCATGGTCATTATTTTATACGATTATTTCTCTTTAATCATCATTAGTATTAGCACATTGTAATATAGAAAAACAGTGTTTTGTTTTATTTTTTAGAAAGAGCACTGTAAAATACTTTCAGCAACCATTCGGAAAATAATATTAAATATGTTTTCAACTAAATTTCCCTAAGTTAACTTTTGTATGTGTACTTTGTTTTATTTTCTTAAAGGAAAACAAACCCTCATTTCCCCATTTATTATCTGGCACCACAGCCTTATGTGGGGTGAGATAATATGTGTAATATGAATGGTTAGATGCTGTCCAGGGAAGATGGGATAAATTTATTTCTACATAATTTAATTTTCCACATTTATTTCTAGACAACTCCACTTTCTTGGTTGCTTATACAATTAATGTTCTAGAAAATAAATATTCCTGTATAAAATAAATACTTCTGTACAACATGAAAGAATTCAGGCTTTCATTATTCAAGAAGATCTACTATTGGATTATTGTTTTAACACCTATTTTAAAAAGTATTCTGAAAAACATTTCAAAGGCGGTACTTCTTGCAACTTTTATTAGCATCGCTGCCTCCTGAAGTCCATGTTTAAGCCTCAGGTAAGTCGACATTAAGCACCTGCCTCACAGTACCTGGCATGGGAAAGTCCGAGTCATGTTTCATGACCTAAAAGAAGCTCACATTTGAAACTTCATGTTGGAGATTTCTACTTCCAATAGAGCCATAATATTTTATTTTTTAAGCTTCCAAAAGATTTCCTCAGAAATCTATGTCACTACTTCCACAGGATGTTTTAATCAGATCATGTCCTTACAGATTGACAACAGCAAGCACACTTGGGTTGATAGACAGTGGCAGTAGAGAATGATGAGAACTTAAAAGAGTAATCCTACATTTAACACAAACAGGAGAGGCAGAAGCCCAGCATTTTCCTCTGAGCGCTCTGCTGGCCCCAGTTCTTTAACTTCTTCTGTTGCGATGCCTCCTTTAGGTCTGATTTGGCTCTTGGCTGCTGGGTACAGAATTTTTCCTCCCTGTGGGTACAAATAGAAATCCCCATTTTTTTCTTCTCTTTATTTCACACCTATTCGCTGCTGTCTGGAGTACATCTGTCCACAGCATTGTCTAGATAAGTCTCCCATGTGTACATATTCTTGGCCTGCAGTGCTTCATAAGTTAAACACAGCAATTAAAGAAGGCCAAGAACTCCTACCTGATGCAGCCAGTAGTGTGTGTGTGTGTGTGTGTGTGTGTGTGTGTGTGTGTGTGTATTTTTATTTTATTTTATTTTATTTTTTTTTCCAGAAAGAAGCCCAAACTTTTGCTCTAGGCTACTGGAACTAAACACTTCTTTTGATGCGGCTGCCCTATCCTCTTACAACACCATTTTCCCTAGTGTTCTGGATAGCAACAGATTGAATTTTCAGAGGGTAACAAGTGCTTGGCAGCAAGTTTACTGTAATGTTAGCATCCTTTGAATAGTGCTAGATGGCATCGGAAGGTAATACCCTTCTTGACCATGGATTTCTATATCGTTCTGACCACTATTCGGATAAATATACCATAGCACTGGTACTGCAAACACAGTCACCCTGACTACCAGTGACAGTGACAGGACTCCAAAATACCATCACTTCTCATTCTCCGTAGAGCTGTCCAAGGACAGCGCAGATGCACATTTCTACAAATTGAAGTTACACATTATTTGGGAGGAGATGATTTACGCAATAAGCTAGCCTACACTGACAGTTTTGCAAAAGGGTAACTTCTACTTTTCTTTGCAGCCTATTAGCCTTAGGTGAATTGGTCACACCACTGAAACCATTAGGTTGACTAGAGCTAGCTCGGTTGAGATTAGAAAGACATTGTAAATGACCGATTTTACTGACTATTAGTTGTATGACCTTCAGCCAGTTATTCACCCTTTTGAACTCCATTTCTGTGTCTATAAAAAAAGCTTTTTAAAATTCTAACTTAGTAAATTGTGATAATCAAAACATTAATTATTAAATACATCGGTTAACAGTGTTTGGGGCACTGCATGTTCTCACTCATAGGTGGGAATTGAACATTGAGATCACTTGGACACGGGAAGGGGAACATCACACACCGGGGCCTATTGTGGGGAGGGGGGAGGGGGAAGGGACGGCACTGGGAGTTACACCTGATGTAAATGACGAGTTGAAGGGTTCTGACGAGTTGATGGGTGCAGCACACAAACATGGCACATGTATACATATGTAACAAACCTGCACGTTGTGCACATGTACCCTAGAACTTAAAGTATAATAAAATAAATAAATAAATAAATAAAATAAAATAAAGAAAAAAAGCAGTGGGGAATTGTGAAACAATGCAAATATTAATTTTATTGTTGTTCTGATTAAACAATTTATAAAGTGTTATTAACCATTCCTTTTCTTGAATTTCTGTCCTGCTATTGTCTGCTCTTCACATTTTTAATCTTTATGATTATTTGTATTGCCCTTGAGGATGCAGGACTTTCTCTGCAATTGCATCAGGCAGTTATCAGGCAGGGTGATTCCAAATTGCACGTTATTAAACCAGGTCGTGTGCTAGATGGTCAAACAAATCACAACATGAAACTCTTGTATTTAGAATTAGGAAAATTAGAACATTTTATTGTAAGCTATTTCAGAAAAAAAGTAGCTTTATCTTATCCTCCTTGAAGATATTATGACCTCTTTCGCAGGGTTAAATAGATGACTAATAAAAATTATCGTAAAGCACTTTGCAAAAATAAAGTGCTATATAATTGCTTAATAATAATTATTACATTTGAGTCCATTATCACACAGAATAATTGCTACCAAAAAGAAAATAAATACTTATTCTGCATTCTCATCTTAAGACTTCTCAAATACTGTCTTGGGACATTTACCCTGTTTATTTCTACAGGAGTCTCTTATGTGCACTGATATCACAAAATCCCTGGAGGGTTACGAAACAGCTGCCGATCCTCCTTCTTCCTGCAGCACTTGCTCAGATGCTGCAGGATGGATCTGAAATCACAATAGACCTAGGTGCTGAAGTTCCCTAGGCTAAACCATAAAGCGGAGGAAAATAGCTTGCTTTATGAGGTAGCCATTTCCTCTTGTTTCAGTAGAGAATGTCTTTTGTAATCCTACCCATGTACTGTTATAAAGAATGTATCAATTCATCTGATTACCCATGGAAGTCCCTATTTTTAATGCACCTGTTTGTAATGGACTTAGGCAGAGTGGCAGTCAGACAAAACTGTTTTGCTTGCTCTGGGAAGTAGCAATACCATCGACACCACTGCCAGTAGCAGCTGATTTTTATCGAGTGCTTATAAATATTCTAGGTTCTGTGATTAGTGCTTTATAACCATTGCCTATTTAAGTTTTACAGCAATCTACCTGGTAGGTAGCATGCATGGCTTAGTTACATTCCTATCCCAACTTATACAGATAGAATAAAGACTTGAACCAGAGAGTCTGTCCCAGACTCGTTACGGTAAAAATGATCTCCGGGCCTGGTGCGGTGGCTCAAGCCTGTAATCCCAGCACTTTGGGAGGCCGAGACGGGCGGATCACGAGGTCAGGAGATCGAGACCATCCTGGCTAACATGGTGAAACCCCGTCTCTACTAAAAAAAATACAAAAAACTAGCCGGGCGAGGTGACAGGCTCCTGTAGTCCCAGCTACTCGGGAGGCTGAGGCAGGAGAATGGCGTAAACCAGGGAGGCGGAGCTTGCAGTGAGCTGAGATCTGGCCACTGCACTCCAGCCTGGGCTCCGTCTCAAAAAAAAAAAAAAAATTATCTCCCTGCAATTGAACACCATAAACTTTTGTTTTGAATATAAATCTCTCCATTTAAAAATTGAATATTTGTAAGAAGTCTTCACTTTGTGTTGCCAATTGCCTTAACTACCCTCTAACGACTTTTCTTCTGGATGTACTGACATTACACAGGTATTTCCACATGGTCAGGGGATAGATATATCTGCTCCTATAAATACCACTGGAGTTTGTAAATTAGTGTCCATTTTCAGTGACTTCCTGAAAATTTATATAGATTATTACGTTCTCTCTCCTACTAACATTCTTAAGTACAACTGTTTTTTTCTGGATATGCTAAGGTACAAATTTAACTAAAAGACATATACCAAAGCATCCTGCAGTGAGAACTCTTAACTTTTGAAATTATTATGTGTCCTCATAAAGTAGTGAGTAATATTGCAAAGAAATAATACAAGTCATTATTGGGCACAAAATTTATTGGTAACAAATAAGCCAGTATTCGCATATCTATCACGAAACCTTAGGAAAGTTAACTTACTTCAAGTTTATCTTCTATAAAATTGGTAAAATAATTGAAAAATAATAATAACTAACATCTAATAAATACTTTCATGCCAGGCACTGTTCTAAGGGAGTCACATGCATTAACTTATTTCTTCACAGCAATTCTAAGAGACAGGCATTAGTATATTATGTCCATTTTAACAGGGAGATAGGTAAGGCACATACAGGTTAGGTAACTGGCTCAAGATCCACAGCAATGGATCAGGAAGCTGGAAGTCAAGCCCCATAGTCAGACTCAAGAGCTCAGAATCTTAGTTGCTATTTGAAAACACACAGTTGAGATCCTGGCGTGCAGCAGGCTCTCAAGAATAGTCCTCTAGTGGCACTGAATAATCACAACAATGACCATTTATTGACTAATCACTGGGGAAAAAAGTAGCATTTTAGGCACTGTGAATTTTCAGATACAATCACCATCTTAAAAAAGCATGGACAGAAAAAGCTTGTTTGTTTGTGTCCAAGAAGAGTTGTTCTAAATGTGGCTTTAATGTATGAGTTAGACATGTCCTTATGTCCTCAGGTTAAAATATCTCACCCTCCATCTTGCAGAAATTTGTCTATAGAGGGTGATTTATAAATCATTCAGTAACAGATGATGTTATAACTAAAGCAGTGGGAGTTTTGAAATATCTACATCAGATTAAGCTTGTGTTTATTTCAAAAAAGGCTCTGATCTAACTTGAATTTTTGGCAGGCTCAACATGAGCCCAACATGAACTATTGTAATGGAAGTTTTTTTTTTGAAAGTCAAACTTGGACTATTTCCAGTCCCAATTAAATATCATTTGATGTGTTTGGCCTTCCATATTTTTTTAGAAAACACTTTCTTTTCCCCTCTCATATTTATGGTCATGAACTCTGCTTAGAATTCTGCTTTTAAAAGTTGCTCCAAAATTATAAAACCTCAGAGTTTTACAAATTTTGTTTCAATAAATGGAGAACTGGAACTCATAGATAAATTTAAATATAAATGTAGGCATCAAATCTACAAATAGCATTTTGTCTTTTTCTTCAAATTATTTCTAACATTTGAAGATTTTAAATCCCAATATTGTTTTGCACCTCCTCTGCACATTACTTAAGTATTTTTCATATTAGACTTATAAAGTGATAAATAGCTCATTCCTGATTTAACCAACAAAAAAATATCAGACAGCAGTCACACCGAGGGAAGTTACTCAAGGGAAGACTCTTTAAAAAGTCTCTCAAGAGATTTTGTTAACAAAATAATTTATGATTATCTCATACTGTGCATGAATAACCCTCATAAATATGGCACAGTACAATCCAATTAATTATGCATCCTAAATGGCTTGATAATTTATGAAATTGTGGAATTCTGTTTAGTCTGAGTGGAAAATGAATACATATTGCAGAAAAAGGAAAATTTATAACTTCAAATCAATATTTTTAAAAATATAGATCATACAACAGCATTCATCTTTCTGTGTACATTTCTGGACTGTTGGATGGATTAAGTTACAGAGATTTTGGCTCAACGTCTATTCTTGTGGAGTGTTTGAGGCTTTTTTTTCTATTTTTCTATGAGCTGACTTGATCCTTAAGTGATTTATTTAATAAAATTAAAAAAATAAACTAAGGAAGGCTGAATATGTTGTCACCAAATCTTTATGTTAGAAAAAAAAAGCATATTGAATAAAATTATCAGCAAAATGACTCCTTACTTAAAAGAAATCCCATTTTATGAGTGAAAGATGACCACAGAGATATGAAAACTGTGGAAAGTTATGGTATTATCTTATTTATTTTTGCAATAAGATATGTAAACATGTTTTCTTTTTAGCTTGTGGCTAAAGCTAGGTGTGACCCTACAGGAATTAAAATAAGCTCTGTTTCTTTCATGAGATCTAAAAGTTGCACTTTGCTCTAGACTCTAAAAATGAAAGCTCAGATTGATAATTTCCACAACATAGTATTTGTAAGGAGATTTTATTACATTTTCAAGGTATTAAATTATTGTGATTTCCTTTAGAAATTATTTAAATTGTCGGTGGATCAGAATTTCATAAATGTCTTCACTAGCAAAGAGTGGTAGAGAATTGAGATGTCCTTGTAAAATATATTTGTGTAAATGATGAAAAGTTACTGTTACAGCTTTTCCTTCCCTATGTTATATAGACATTTGAATAATTATTCAGATTTTCATTGAGAAAAAGACTAATGAGCCTTCCAGGTACTTCAATTTATTTTTAAGGAATAAGGATAGTGAATACAACCTGGAGAGGCAGCAAGTTATATTTGTATTTGGGCACCATTCTGCATATATTTCTCAAGTTACTATTTTCCTGTAACTTAAAGAAAGTTTTATTTTGAAATAATTACATATTTACATGTAATTTCAAATAAATATATAGGGGGATCCCATGAACTATTTATCTAGCCTCCCTAGTATTAATATCATGCTTAACTATAATACAGTATTAGTACCTGGAAACTGACATTGGTACAACTCACAGAACTTATTCAGGTTTCTCTGGTTATTCATGCACTCATGTGTGTGTGTATGTGCAGGGGCCTTTGAAAACAATATGCTAAGAATAGATAGGGCTCAAGGACAGTATCTCCAGTTGAACTTTTAATGAACTGCAGTAGGCGCCAAGAAGGCAGACAAATAAGGAAGAGCCTAGAGACAAGGAACTAAGCAGAAGGTTACATCTGGGTAGAGAAAGTTTGTTTTGCATTGTGTTATTTCTGCTGACGTGAGGTTTATGGAGTATAAATAAAGTGAGGCAGAGGCTCTGCGCGCGGCCGCCGTGTTCTCTGTTTGTCTTTGTCTCTTGTGTCTGTTCATTCTTCACCACCCCCAGCGTGGTCCTCAATATGTATGTATGTGTGTGCAATTCTGTTCAATTTTATCACACGTGTATGACTATTTTCACAATCACAGTGTACAATTATCATCACAGGATATACTCAGATTCTGTTGGTTGATAGTATTGTTTAGTTCTATATAATTGCTTGTTTTATCTCTTGTAGTTCTACCAGTTACTCAGAGTGAGGGTTTTAAACGCCTGACTACAATTATAGATTTGTACTTCTTTTATTACTTTTTAATACTTTTTATAGTACTTCTTTTAGCTTCTCAGATTTTGCTTCATAAATTTTGAAACCCTGTTGTTTGGTGCATGCATATTCAGGATGACTGTATTTATCTTACAACTTGATCTTTTCGTTATGTAATATCACTCTATTTCTACTAATTTATTTTGCTTTATAGCATACTTTGTATGGTATTAATATAACTATTCTTGATTTTTAAACAAGTTGATGTTTGTGTGATATATATCTATCCTTTTACATTCAGTTTTCTTATATCATTTTATTTAAAGTGAGTTTCTTTTAGACAATGTATAATAAGGCTATGCATCTTAGCGTATTCTTTCTTTTTTTAATCCACTAGGCTAATTTCTGTATTTTAACCTGTGTATTTAAAATGGTTAAAGTAATTATTGATATGATAGGTCTCTGACATTTTATTTCTTGTTTTCTGTTTGTTTTGTTCATCATTTCTAAGTTACTCTTTTCTTGACGTTTTAGAAATTATTGGAATATGGTTAAGAGTTTCATTTAGAATTATTTATAATGTATTTGAATATATTATTCTGTATAATTTTCTTAGTGATTCTTCTAGGTATTACCATATATATATGACATATGTAACTTTTCACAGCTCATCGATGTTGACATTTTACCATTTTAAATGAATATTAAAATTTTATTTCCATTTAGATCCTTCCTCACTTACAAAAAGAAGTATTTCTTCTTCATACATTGAGCACCACATCAACTGGTATTATACTTTTTGCTTCAACCATCAAATATTAAGGAAACTTATGAGTTAAAGATTAGTCTATTATATTCACTGCTATTTTTGCCCATTCTGTCCTTTCTTTTTTAAAGTTCCAAGGCTTCTTTGGTTATGATTACTATTTTTTTGTTTTTTTCTGGAAGCTTCTTTTGGCCATTCTTTAAGAATAGATCTGGTAAGAAAACTTCTCTTTATTTTATTACTCTGAGAATGTTTTGATTTCTTTTCATTTTAAAGGATATTTTCACATGATACAGAGTTGATAGCTGACAGTTTTCTTTCAGCATTTGAAAAATGTACTCCTTTGTTCTGGTCCCCATGATTTTAGATGAGAAATGTACTATTATTTGAATTTGTGTTGCTCGATAGGTAATGTATCATTTCTCTTTGGCTGTGTTTTACTTTGTCATTCATTTTTAGAAATTTGACTATAAAGGTTTTGGCGTAAGTTTCTTTGGTTTATTGTATTTCGATTTGGTCAGATTGTGAATCTACAGGTTAATAGTTTTCATCAAATTTGGGAAGTTTTCAGCCATTATTATATATATATTTTTAGTATCATTTAGCCCCACATTTTTATCTTCTTGTTCTATATCTTTGATGATATGAATGTTGAATCTTTTGTTTTGGTCCCATAAGCCTCTGAATCTGTGTTCATTGCTTTTCAGTATATTTTATTTCTGTTGTTTAGTTTGAGTAAACCCTATTGCTCCCTTTCAAGTTCGCTCTTTCAATCCTTTCTCATCTCACTCTCCTCTGAGCCCATCCAATGCGTTTTTCATTTTGGTTATTGTATTTTTAACTTCTATAATTTCTATTTGTTTTTTTTTTAAATGAATTCAGTGTTTTTGTTAAGACTTCCTATTTTTTTCAATTGTTTTAAGATAATTCACAATTGAAAGCATTTTTACTGTGGCTGTCTTAAAGTTCTTGTCAATAATTTCAATATCTACTTCATTTTGGCATTTGTCAATTGATGTTTTTCCCATTCAAGTTCCTTCTCTTGATTCTGAGGATGATGTGTGTTTTAGCAGGCAGTCATCTTGTTTAGGTTTAGTGTGTAGGTACTGACCTACTGCTAAAGCTGTAACTGCAGTGACAACTGAGTTTTCAGATTCCTTGCAATGCCCTTCTGTTGTTCATTATTCTGTTGACTCTGAGGCTGCTGCTCAGTTCCTTCAAGTGCTACTTGGGCTGCATGGGGCCATCATATTAGAAGTTCAGGAAATTTGGCTGGCCTGGATAACTTCTGCCACTGATTAGAGGGCTAGGAGATGTCAAGCACCCTGCAAATGCCAGCATATCCACTTTGCATATGCTATGGGTTTTGGTCTGGAGTTGGAAGCTCCTGGTAAGGTCTCTGCTTAGTTTCTCCTTTTCTAGTAATTTGGCTAAAGAAAATAGGCTTTTCTTATTTTATTTTTTGTTTCTTTGTTGTGCTTATGATGCCTGTGGTCAGTTCTGGGTTACAGGCCTCTCTTGGAAATATATGGAAAATTTTAAAAAGCTCAAGAACATCACTGTGGTGTCATTTCTTAAATCTTGGCATTACTAGACAATCTGCCTTCCCTTTTCATATATTTGAGTCCTTTTATTATTTCTGTTGAATTGTTTACTAATAATTTGGTTGTATTTAGAGGGAAGTAGCAGGGAAAATGGATTTATGATATCTTGTCCTGAAATCAGAAGCCTGTTAATTTTTCTGCACCCCAGTTATTTCATGTGGAAAATTGATATAATGTTACCTATTAGTCAATGTTGTTGTAAAATTTAAAATAACCTGTGTTGAACACTTGATATAATAATTTGCTGTTGAGACATCCATAAACTATGACTTTTCTTTCTCTTTCTATCACTTCCTTTAGTTGTATTATAAACATGTGTAGGAAAATTCCTCTAATATTTTCAGAGTTTTGGGAATAATGAGGCAATACAAAAACCACACTCTTCTCTCCCTGTTAGAGGGAAACTTACAGTCCACAGTTAATTTTCACTAAGTTTATTCTCAAGTTCAAATTTATAGAATAGCACCGTGGTGTCCCAGTTTGAGAAAACAACAAGAAACAGATGAGTTTTTTTTTCTTTCTTGTCAGGCACAAAATGGTCACTTGTAAGGTATGAAGAAGAGAAATGCCTCTGGAAAAATAAATAAGGTGTTTCTCCTTCCTCCTGTATCCTTCTTCTTAAATGAGAGAAGTGATCTTGTTATCTGACTGTCACTGTGAATTAAATTCAAGAAAACTCATCTTTCCTCAATGTCACCATTAAATCATGTTTATTCTTTCTCACTCGATGAATCAAAATAGTCTTATGCAAGAATAAGCGCATTGAGAGTAGAACAAATGTGGCAGTCCAGAAGCAGATAAATTCAAATTCGGTTACTTAATTTATAAACAATATGACACCTTTGTGTGTGATGCAATAAGAAAAGGTTTCTTTTTTCCAGTATATGGCTCAGGTTCAAGTCCATAACCGTATGCAATGAAAAAATTAGAGGTTTGAGGCAAAACTTATGTACAAAGAAACTTATGTCTGGCAGGGTGGGTGGGTGGAGAGATAGAAGATGATAGATGATGATGATGAAGATAGAAGATAGATAGATGGCTAGATAGATAGATAGATAGACAGCATGTACTTCCAAGGCAGCTTAGGCATGATAGCATATAATAAATGCTAAGTAAGTAGCCATATGAATAATATGACAGTTTTGAGACAAAGGTAATCACACAGAAAAGGTGGAGATGAAAGTAAGCATTGAAGGAGGAATAGGGTTTAGATGAATGGAGAGTCTGTAGGTTTGGGGCATGGGAGTGAGGTTGATGGGGGAGATGCAACAGGGCAGCCACTATGCCATAGGGCATCTCAGTGATAATCAAAGACATCTTCCTACAAAGTTGACTCTGCTTCCAAGAGGATCCAAGGTTTGGGAAAAATGGGATGACATGGATATGTAAGACAATGCTGAAATATGGAATACAGAGAGAAAAACCTCTTGAATTTGTGAACTCATAGGCTATTGGTTACCTTACCAAGAACAATTCCATGCATCTGTAAGCATAGAGGTCCAACTGGAGAGGATGAGAAATGGATGAATGTTGAGGCTGTGGGGATAAGGGAAAATAGATACATGCTTTGATTCGTTTTGCTGTCAAAGAGAACAGAGAAATGACACAGTAGCTACGAGAAAATGTGAAGTAAAAAGAGACATAGAAAATAGCAGATAATAGATCATGCTTTTCGTAATGATGGAAATGATTTAGCAGGGAGAAGGCATACATGAAGTGAAGAGAAAAAATCGTATGAGCCAAACTAAGAAGATAAAAATGAGAAAGCATCCATAATGAGGAAAGACTTGTGAGGAAGAAAGGAATCTCAGTAGTTTGAACATTCTCTTGGTAAAGCCCAAATATCTCTTCCAAAGAAGGAGGTAGATTTTCTTTATGTGTTTGAGCTCTTTTCCTCATTCATTTGGACATAATAGTGAACTCATATATTTTACTGGGATCCAGGTCTACCTAGTACTTTCATCATTCCCAAGTAGAAAGGTGTTTAAAGTCACTACAGGAACTCTCATTCAGGGTCTGCATAGAAGGAAACTCTTAAATACATATAAGTTATTCTTAATAAGTTCTAATGTTCAACAGCACAGTAGGGTAACTACAGTTAATAACAATGTACTGTATTTTTTTAACTTTTATTTTAAATTCAGCACTACATGTGCAGGTTTGTTACATAGCTAAATTTGTGTCATGAGGGCTTGTTGTACAGATTGTTTCATCATCCATGTATTAAGCCTAGTACCCATTAGTTATTTTTCCTGATCCTCTCCCTCCTCCTACCATCCACTGCCTAATATACCCCAGTGTGTGTTGTTCCGCTGTATGTGTTCATCTGTTCTTATCATTTAGCTCCCACTTATAAGCGAGAACATGCTGTAGTTGGTTTTCTGTTCCTGCATTAGTTTGCCATGAATAATGGCCTCTAGCTCCATCCATGTTCCTGCAAAGGACATGATTTCATTAGTTTTATGGCTGCATAGTATTTCATACTGTGTATTACCACATTTTCTTTATCCAGTCTATCATTGATGGGCATTTAGGTTGATTCCATGTCTTTGCTACTGTGAATAGTGCTGCAATAAATATATGCATGCATGTGTCTTTATAAGAGAACACTTCACAGTCCTTTGGGTACATATCCAGTAATGGGTTTGCTGGGTTGAATGGTATTTTTATACTCCCATCAACAGTGTATAAGTGTTCCTTTTCTCCACAACCTCACCAACATCTGTTGTTTTTTGACTTTTTAATAATAGCCATTCTGACTGGTGTGAGATGGTATTTGACTGGTTTTTATTTGCATTTCTCTAATGATTAATGATGGTGAGCATTTTCTCATGTATTTGTTGGCCACATATATATCTTCTTTTGAGAAGTGTCTGTTCATGTCCTTTGCCCATTTTTAAAATGAGGTTATTTGGTATTTGTTTGTTGAATTGTTTAAGTTACTTATAGATTCTGAATATTAGACCTTTGTCAGATACATAGTTTGTGAATATTTTCTCCCATTCCATAGGTTGTCTGTTTACTCTCATGACAGTTTCTTTTACTGTACAGAAGCTTTTTAAG
>NW_016814088.1:2744790-2748483 GCF_001698545.2 Rhinopithecus bieti
TTATTTTAAATACTACCTATTCTGATTGGTGTGAGAGGGTACCTCATTGTGGTTTTGCTTTACATTTCTCTAATGATCAGTGATGTTGAGCTTTTTGGATATGATTTTTGGCCACATGTATTTCTTCTTTTGAAAAGTGTCTGTTCATGTCCTTTGCCCACTTTTTAATAGGGCTGCTTGGTTTTTTACTTGTAAATTTGTTTAACTTCTTTATAGATGCTAGATATTAGACCTTTGTCAGATGCATAGTTTGCAAAAGTTTTCTCCCATTCTGTAGGTTGTCCGTTTAACAATAGTTTCTTCAGCAGTGCATAAACACTTTAATTAGATCCTATTTGTCAATTTTTGCTTTTGCTGTAGTTGCTTTTGGCATCTTCATCGTGAAAGTTTTGCTCGTGCCTATGCCCTGAATGATATTGCCTAAATTGTTTTCCATGTTCTTATAGTTTTGTGTTTTTCATTTAAGTCTTTAATCTATCTTGAGTTAATTTTTGTATATGGTGTAAGGAAGGGGTCCAGTTTCAAAATAGCTAAAAGAAAGGACTTTAAGTTTTCCCAACACATACAAATAATAAGTACTCGAGGTGATAATACCCTAAACTTCCTTACTTGATCATTACACATTCTACGCATGTATTGGGTTTGTGCAAAAGTAATTGCAGTTTTGCTGTTTTAATGGCAAAATGCAATCACTTTTGCATCAATCTAATAACAAAATACCACATGTCCTGCATAAATATGTACCAATATTATGTATCAATAAAAATATGCTTCTTTGTTATTCATGTGATGTCTTTTCACTAATAACATTCTTTTGCATTCTGCTTTTTTCTGATTAGTGTTATGTCTTGCAAAATGTGCTATAGCAATACATAGAGATTTTCATCATATCTTTTTACCTCCTTATGTGGATGAACCACAGTTATTTAATCAGTCAAGGGTCTTTCAATGATCTTTGCATCTCTACTGAGGGATGTGAACATTTACTCTGTAAGTGGAGGGTTCTGCTTATTTTATTTTAGTCCATGTCCCTATTCCCACTGTGTAGAGAACCAGCACAATTCTCTCAAAGGAAAAATAAGTCAATATGGATAAGGGCAGAATTTATATTACCTAATGGCTTAGAAAACAATTAAATAATAGAATCTTAGGAGATTGGTACGTGGTGGTCAAATTCCACAGATTGTTTTTCATTGCTAGTAGAACCAGGAGTAAAACCCAGGATGACTGATTTCTATTTCAAGCTTTCTTTACTATTCCACACATTACCTTATGCTTTATTTTTTGTTGTTTGGTTTTGTCACGTTTTTCTCCTACCACCTAACCCGTTGTCCCTAACTTAGTTCCCCAGCTCATACTCAGATATTCAGAAGATTTTGTTAATCTTCTGTTTGTAAAAGCAAAAGTAATACATTCTCAAGTTAGGCCTTCTCATCCCTATGCACCATTCCACAAGCTCTATTTACCCAAGATCCAGCTTAACCAGATGTGTTGGTGCCTTTTTTCTGGGCTACATTGCTGAATGCTCTGGCAAAAAGGAGGATTCAGAGGAAATGATAGCTCATTCTAGAGAGGATTCTCATATCTCACAGTTTTTTTAAAGAAGGAAGCCTTTAACCAAAGATAGACTTAAGGAAGTCTAAATTGTATATTTCTAATTTTTAGTTTCAAACATGATAATACCTATGTACATGTATGTACAATGACACATACACAAGCAAATGTTGTTGGGTTTCAAGGACTCTGCATGTTTTCATCTTATCCATCATCTCTTTCCACTTTCTTTTCCAGATGTTTTCTTTGAAAAACGTGGTGAGAAATTCCTCCATTGCATTTTCTTCAACAGGATGTTGATGGTATCAGATAGGAGATGATGCAGTCTGAGCCAACACAGCTGCCTGTCTTTGAGTCCGGAGATGCTTTTTGGTGGTTAGCTCAGGGCTTTTGAAATAATTAGTAGGTTATAATAAGGGGCTGATTTGGAACAGACGATGGGATTGTTTCTGGATATGAAGAGTTTTAGGGGGGCAAGTAGAGCATCAGGAAGAAACTCTGGATATGTCCAATCAGTCATTGTCATTGTCGTTACTGCTCTGGAACTTGGGGAATAAATTTGGGCTAGAAGTAAATTACTAATTTAAGATTTGTATTTCCATTTATATAATGCTCTGGAAAAATATATACTTATAAAAAAATCTAAAAAGAAAGATGAATTCTAAAAGTTAAATTTTGAGAAAATCTTCATTAAGTGGGAGGGGAGAGTGAAGAAGATGAGATGGAAAAGAGAGAGGAAAAGAAAGAGTAAGTCAAAACAAAGGTAGAAGAGGTGAAACCAGAGGTTTAAATATCCATTACCACAGCAAGAAAAGCCACATAAATTTAACGAAACTCTTAATGAGTATCAATCATCTTTATTAAAAAACCTCAAGCAAGAAAAAAACTGTGCTCTACTAATTTGCTTTTCCCTAAGAAAATATGTACTTGGGAGGCCAAAGACCTTGGAAACCATTTTAAACCTTGAAAACTTTAATTTATTTAAATAAGCTCAGTGTAATTTTATATGTCTTGATGAAACAACCCTAATATTTGCCAACCAGGAGACCATACAAAAGATTTTAGGTTAGTGGTTAAATTTTATTATCTTAAATATTGCTTATTTACTTCAGTTTTCACCTTTCTAGTCACCTTCCATTTTGATTATCAAGATTCCAGATATTTTAGAGGGCCAAGAATCTGGGACTTTTTTGGTCGTTTGTACATTTGTTTTTAGTTTTTTAAAATTCTACTGGTAGAAGAGCAAAGTACTTTCTTATAAGAGAGATAATTCTGCATCTCACAAAACCTTTTTTTAAACCAATTAAATGGGAATAAACCATTTTCCCAGAAAATATCTATCATTCTGAAGAATTAAATAATTAACCTTAACTGTACTTAAAATTGTCCGAAATCCATGTAAAATATATTTTTAAGTGTATGTTGTCAAATATCTTGATGATTTTAATTTCTAACTAGCTTTCTACTCTGTTACACATTTTGAAACACTTTTGTTGCAGTAATAGTATTTGATTTGGGCCTTCCTTTAGTAGGTGTTAAGGGTATAAGATTGTCTTTGCAGTTATGCATAGTCTAGGAGTCAAGGGAAGGAAATTATGCCTTCTCTACTGAGCTAATTTGGAAATAGCAGAAATTGTTTCAAAATCCAGGGTCAAACACCTAAAGCTAAATCATGAAACAAATGAAACAGACCAGGAATTTGAATTACATTTGTTATCCAGGACGTTAAATAATGGAGAAGGAACTGAAAAAAAAAAAAGTGAGGTATATCTATGGTCAGAGTAAACAGGGACGTGATAATTCAAGTTCATGGACATAATTATGTAGGGTAGGAGAAGAGGCTAACAGTAGAGACAGTATTGTTGAACTAGTCCTATGAATCTTATTTCATCTGTGTTTTCTCCAGCAAGCTATGGTCTCTACTCAGTTCTCTTCCACAGTAAAATTGTTCTATAATGTCGATGCTTATCCATGCAAATTTCAGGATTTGGGCCTTCCCAGATTTGACTATGATTTCCTCTTACTATCACTTGCCAAATAATATATTTTCTGAATAGCTTATGACTTTACAACACTCAGTTGAAAACATTATTAAAAAGCTGAAAATAAAAATGTCCATTTGTAGATACAACAACTTAA
>NW_016814088.1:2750637-2777688 GCF_001698545.2 Rhinopithecus bieti
AAAAAAAAAAAAAAAAAAAAAAAAAAAAGTCTTAGCCCTAGAATCTGCTTTAGATTTTCCTAAGGTAGATCCACACTTCTTTTTCCAAATTAGTGAAGTCAACAACTCTGCAATCCTACAGAGATCTCTAAATTATGCTTATGTGAAATACATGAAAGGTGACTATTTCCTTAGGCATAATAAAGTCACTTCAATACAACTAGTTTGATCTTGTTAGAGAGAAACATAGACACTTGCTCTTTGCATGTTTATGGATGAAATGAATAAAGAGTAAAGTTAAGAATGAAGAATTAGTTTGAATGTTAAAAATGAAGTTCACTGACTCTTTACCTAAGAAGAATAATCTGGTAATACGTAAAATTTACCTCAAATTAGGACTGTGACCAAAGAAGGAAAGAAGCAAGGAAACATCATTATCCAAACTCTCCTTTTATCATGGAGGTTTTAAAATATGGCTGCAAATTCTTTGGCACTTCCCCCATTAAAAGATGGAGTCTATGTACTTCCTTTTGAAGCAGAGTGGGTTTGTGACTACACAAACAGTACACAGTTGTTATGGAAATGATGCTGTGCCCATGTTGCGAAAGACCATGCAGCTTCCATTTTGTTTAGGGAAACATTCACTCTTAAAGCAATGAACTGCTATGTAGAAATGCTGACCAGTCTGATACCACCAGCCAGCTACAGGGGCTTAGGTCAGCTGATCACAGCCTTCCAGTACTTTACCAAGAAACAAATCCTCTGCCATTCAAACAACCCCCTGCTGTTTGGGTCTTTTCAGCTGAGGCCCAAGATATCACAAAGCATAGAAGTCACCTATTCCCACTGTGTTCTGTCCAAATTCTTGATTTACATTATCCATGAACATAGTAAAGTGGTTGCTGTTTTATGCCCACAAATAGTATTTTATCCAAGGAAATAGATTATCTAGAAAAATGCTTGAACTAGTTACTTGAAAATCAGCGTTGGCGAGGGAAGTATCGTTACCAAGATTTTACCAAGATTCCGTCAACAAAATTTATTAGGAGTCAGCTAATTTTTAACTGCACAGCAGAGCTATAGACAGGTGAGGTTGATTCTTAGTGAGTTTTGGTGTGTAGTAGAAGGAAGTAGGGAAGAACTGTTTCTATTAGATCAACTCTGTTTCTATCCTTTCCATTCATTGACGTAAGTCTTTAAAAAACAATGAAAATCAGTTTTGCATTTTGCACACAGCTATTTGAGCCCTTTGTTGGTGTCTTTACCTACAATTTTATCTAGTTTTACCTCTCTTTCTTTTCCTTTCCCCTTTTATTAACTGTAAAGTAAAATTAATATTATTTGACTATTGATGATTAAGCATCACACAAGTACTAGAATTCAACAAAATCTAGTGACTTTAAAGTAAAATACAATTTCTGTCAAATAATAATTAGGTAAGTCCTGCTGCTTCTCTTCTAAAATGCCAGAGTGCACTTTCTTCTGGTCTTCCATAGATATTCAGTTAATAAACTTTCACTGAACTGTTAAAACACTGAAATGTCCAGGATGGAGAAGTCCTATCCCTGCTTTCAGTTATTCAGTGGAAATGCAAACACAAAAGAAGTAACTTTGATATAAGGTAAAAGATAACTAAAGTAAAGCGTGCAGCTGTGAATAACATTTCACAGGAGTACAATATAGACCCAGAGCATGCTTGGCATTTTCCAGCTGTGGATCACTTCAAGTAAATAAAAAGTCTCCAAAACAGTTTGAATGTAAAGTAAATAAACTAGAGACAAATTCAGGGAATTAATTCAACTTACACAAGTAGAGAAATAAGTAAATTTTGAAGCATAAAACTGGACAGTATTAAATCATTCAGCTGTTTAAATATCTTAAATAATTCTACATTATTTTGTAGAATAAAGTATAAATTTGAATGTTAAATAAATACAATATAAATTAAATAAATTTCAGTTTATTTGAAATGTAAATATCCTAGCATAACGTAACATGTTTCCCATGTCAGCCCGTTTTATTCCTCAACTCACTCAGTTAGTGCTCCCTTCTAGTTGCCTGGGACATGCTCCTCAGTCATACCTCTCATCTTTGTTTTGTTGGCTCTAAACCCTACTCTTCACTTATCTAAGTCTCGTGCTTTCATTTAAGACCCTACAGCGGTAAGCCTCTCCAGGCTCCCCATGCCTGCTTTACAGCTCTCTGCCCTGCAACATTGTCAAGCCTTCTTTATATCACTAAAATGGTACTCTTTGCATGTGACCATGTATCATTGTTTATCTTTGCCTTGTTTCTGCATTTTCATCTAAAGGGTTAAAAGTTTTAGAGAAAGAGGAAAAAAGTGATTTATAGTACTTTGAATTACCTAGTTGTGGCACAGGGTTGTCTTAATAGAGGAAATACTGGCACTTTGAATTGGATAATTATTTGTTCTTGTCGGGTGCCAGGGGCTGTTTTGCGTATTTCAGAATGTTTATTTAGCAGCATCCATACCCCCTGCTCACGAGGGATGTCAGTGGCATCACTCACCCCCTTATCAGGACAGTAAAAAATCTCTCCATCCACTGCAAAACTCTCTATGGCTTACATCAACCAGTGCAGTACTGAGGACACAGGAGTTTACGGTGTATGTGATGGCAATGGTATGATGATGTTTAGTGGGATAACATATAAAGTGTTGGGTATAAACTTCATACATCTTTAGTATCTAATAGTACGTTATATAGCTGCCATCTGATCATTTTTAAGTATGACCCTTGATGAATAAGTTTATATTTTAATTTGCACTATTACCTAACATACCAGGTACTTTTAGAGTTATCTTTTCCTTCGTTCTCTCTGCCCCCTCTTCCCTCACTCCACTTTTTTCCACATGTGTAACAGAGGATATATTGCCAGTAAGACATTTCCAGTTGGACTTCTCCTAGTATAGCAACTATGGTCAGTAACACAGACTTTTTTTTTTAAGTCTTGTCTTAGGACTATTCCAGTAATGCTCACCCTGATACAGGTTTAAGCTGTTAAAGCTAATGATAATATTGTTTAACTTTGCTAAATTTCCAAAGTTATAAAGTTATTTTTTTAGGCACAAGATTCAGCTACAGGTATTTTAAATCTCATATAAACCTCTATGTGGACCAATTTGTTCTTCTCTTGAAAAAATGTAAAATACATTCACTGTAGACTTGAACAGATAATTTTCAGAGGGCCCAATTATTCTTAGACCCACACTCTCTCTGAGTGTCAGGAGCCAAGGAAGGATATTAACTCTTTCGCTTGGCTAAAGAACATTTTAATGAGTTACTATTATAAGAAGTTTTCTCTCAAAGCCTAAGGCAGAACTGTTACATGGCATAACATGGTACCTTAGTGGCCAACAGATGACTATGTCTTTATGAACAATCAACTTTTAACCAAGGAGTGACAGGCACTCAGGGGATTCTACCTTGTTAACATACAGTCTTTTTCTACACACAAAAGGGAAACATACTGGAGCTTATGTAGCTAAATATATTTATGTTCTTTCCTTTTTAATCATTTTTTTTAATCACTTGGGTGTATCCTACTTTAACCATGCCTAGAAAACCTCTGCCCATTGTGCTAGCCTTCCTCTTCTAATTGTACCCTAATATCTCATCTAAAATGACCTTGGAAATGTTTGAAGGAACACATGCTTACCTCATGATGGACAAAGTTACAATTAAAAAATTACTAAAATCAGAGCACAAAATAGACAATTCTATCAGAGTCTATATTACCACCTATTTGTAAGTTAGTGGAAGTGCTTGTAAAAAAAAGTTATAAAATTCTGTGGGTTCTCAAGTCACAGTTCAGTAATAATTTTTTAATATAAAGCATAGGTTACAAAAAAATCAAAAAGTTATATTTCATCATGTGTTTGTTTTTATTTAATCACTGGATGCCTTTTCTTTGACTGGAAGTTAGGGAGATAAGAGGAAGTGATAAGAAAGTTAAGTCGAAGAAACAATGAGAAACAATTATGACTGTCTCATAACAACAGAGTTTTTACATAAACTCTCTGGTAAATTGATGAAGATTTTCATTTGTGCTGGCATAGGCTAAGTGCCTCTCTACTCTCTCTCTCCTTTTCAGATAAAGATTGATTCACAGACAGTTTTTGACTTCCATTGTAGAGAACTTCTACCCTTACCATAAAATAAACTCTTGTTCCAATTTATTCCAAATAATTTTTCTATGCATCTTAAAGAGTTGAAGGCATGCACACAAACAAACACAAAAACACCCATACATGTCTGTAAGCTCTTGGAGAGCAAATTCTAAATATTCAAATTTTAGACCCCGAACTTGCATTGTCTTTTCATATTTTATAGCTTTTCTTATGACAGTATTTATTATCATATTAGGCAAGTAATTAATGTCTAACAAAAAACAAAATTATTCCCCAAATATCAGATAACTGAGAGTTTACTTTAATTTGGCATACCCAATAAAAGTTAGCAATGTTGTTGTTATCATAATATTTATTATTATTAGGAAGTCAGAAAACACAGTGGCCATAAACCATAAGCCTATCTAATCTCTAAATTTATATTCCTCACATGGCAAAATTCACCATGGATAAATTATTGAATTTTCCACAATGTTACTTTAAGTGGTATAGATAGTAGACAATGAAAAAGGAGAAAAATGGTAATAAACTTTCAGTAGGGCTGTAGCAATGGTCTTCAAGCTTGGGAAACAAAGTTTACAGATTCTAGGTGGAATTATGATGTCTCTGTATCTCCAAGAGTAATCATATTAAAAAAAAATTCTCTTTTGTTTGAAGCATAACACCATGTCAACATAGATATCCGCAATCACTTTTAACTTGAAAAATATTAATATGACAACTTTAATGTGCTATCATGCCACATATATATGCATATTTTGAACTCTAGGGAAGCTTCCTTCATATCACTTATCAGTGAACATATTTTCGCTAAATTCAGAGACTCACATGTTAATAATGAAAAAATTCATTGAAGAGGCATTTTCATTTGTATGAAATTTCAGTAGCAGACACTATATGGCATTTTCTTAGTTCATACTTTGTGGTTGGTGGATGTATTAGAGCTTCAGTAACAGTGGTCTGGCCTATTTCTCTGCTTCTCCTTGGAACCCAAACCCTTAATTCTAATCTCCATTGTCAATAGTTTATCACTCCTTTTTCTGTATTATAATGTCCATAAAGTATGATTATTCATGTATTTAACAAATAATTGTGCTATATAAATTAAACTGATCTGGGTGAGGAAATACTACAGTATTTGTTGCCAGTGGAAGAGTCTGACAAGCTAATAAGCCATTGTCATGCATGGTAAAGAACACTTGGTTAAGCTATGGATTCTATGAGAACACATATAAGGAGCAACTTGCCTCAAAATTAGGAAATATTTCCTAGAGGAGGTGGCATATTAGCCAAACCCTGAAGTGAGATGGTTTTAAGAGGCATGATGGGTAGCCTGAATATGATCTGCAAAGGCTTATAGGCTACAGATAATCAATTGGGCTGGTAATGGAAATTTTTTTATTTTTATTTTTTTGAGACAGGGTCTTGCTCCGTTGCCCAGGCTGGAGTGGTATAGTGACACAATCTTGGCTCACTGCAACCTCCTCCTCCCAGGTTCAAGCAATACTTGTGCCTCAGCCTCCCAAGTAGCTGAGACCACAGGTGCATGCCTCCACGCCCAGCTAATTTTTTGTATTTTTAGTGGACACTGATTTCGCCATGTTGGCCAGGCTGGTCTCGAACTCCTGACCTCAAGTGATCTGCCCCCTCGGTCTCCCAAAATGCTGGAAATACAGGCCTGAGCCCCCAAGTTGAACCGGTAATGGAAAGTTATTCAGAGTGGTCTTTGGAAAATAAAAGGTTGGAAAATGCAAGGCTACATGAGGAATGTCAGCACAAGAAATGTTTCTATGGTTCAATATAGCAAATTTAAGTTTTAACTTAAATAAATAGGATATAGGGTCCCACTGAAGTTTTCAAACAAAATATACTTAAATTTGTACTTTCAAAATGAGTAAATCAAAAGTTTGGTTGTAGGGAGGAATAATTATTATGACAAGAAATGTTGGTGTGATGGGAGGCAGTAGAGGCAGGAAGATCTGAGACAAGACTACAGCTTTAGTGTCGTTGAGAGATGATATTCTATAATAAAGTAACTGATAAGGATAGTATGGCAGCCCCAAGGATGAAATTCCCAGATCTCCAACTGCAAATGACTGAGGCCCCTAGTGGCTGCACTCTAAAGTTTATCTTTGCTTTCACTGAGACTAGGTATCTGTAGGCCACCACCAGCTAAAAACTTAAGTGCCTCAGGGTTAGTGAAGCAGGCCAGTGCCTGGGAGATGTAGGGTTCTTTTCCTGGTGCAACTTTGGCTCAAAGACTCTCTGACAGTCTTGCCAAAGTTTCCTTAGGACTACACTACCATCTAAGATGCTTCCGTCCAAAGTCTGCCTTCCTTCCCTCCTTTCTTCCTTCCTTCCTTCCCCACTTCTCTCTCTCTTTCTCTTGCAATCATAGCTGCATGGATGCCTGATAAATTTCTCGCCCTCTAAACTCCATTCACCATTTTCTAATACGTATTTCCCTTAGTGTCTTACATGTTTAATCCTGTTTGGTGTATGCTTCTTAGAGAAACTAGACTAGCACAAATAGAAGGAAGTTCACAGATGGAGAAATTGAAGATATGACCCACATTTCTGACCCATATTTCTAAATGACTAGTTAGAACTTTTTTTCGTAGAGATAGAAAATAGACAAATAAATCTGGGCCATTGATAATGATTTCTATTTTATATGGGTTAAATTTTTTGAAATAATCTTGTGAGACTCCAGTCCTTGTATGTGTGTAGTGTGCATGTTCATCTGCATTAATGGTCTACATTGTCTACTTTTATAAATATCTAGAAGAACAACTAACCTACCAATTAGCCTTTGAATATCCTAGTCAAAAGTTATTTTCTTCTGAACTTTCACACTTTTCAACTGTTGATCCTGAATTCCCAGTGCATAGCTCGTAACACTTATATTTGATGGATTATGAATGAATACTCTCACTGCAGGGATAAAGGTCCTTATGGATGAATAGAGCTTTACAAGGGGAAAAACTCAGGAGATTCATAAGGCCTAAGCAAGTGTGTTTTGGTGTTCAGCTCCCTGACTTAGTGGAGAGGAAAAGAGAAGATCCCAATTGAGTTGGAGTTAAAGGCTAGAAACCAGGAAAGTGGGGTATCCTCAATAGTGCTGATAAGGTATATTATAAACATTTTCCTGAAAGCCATTCTTTCTCAGGCCAGAGGGAGATGACTTTTCCATTATTATATTGTGGAAGCTATTATAATAACAGCATGTCTGTGTCTAATTACCTCAAGTTATCCTGGAGTGTTGGTTATTGATCCTCCTGTCTTTTTCCAGGGTGACCAGGGAAGTAGAGATTATTCAAGTAGTTATTTTAGGGAGCGAGGTATTTCGGACTTAGGTATTTTGGATATCCAAGCACATTGAGCATATTTATGCAAAAAACAATCATGAGTCTTTTAAAAATGTATGCCTAAAACCGAGTCACACCCTTTCATTGCAAACATAACCTTGATGTCTCAATTCATTTTATAGCATCATAAATAAGATGTATTCGTTGCCTTTACATTTGAGATCTATAAGCTTTAACTCTTTATTAAGTAGTTAAGAATTACTTGTAACAAAATAGTCATTAGTTGATAGGCCCTAACCCTTGAGTGATGATTAATTTGGGAAGTCCTTACCTGAATAATAACATAGTACTTAGAACATAATCAATATTTGTGGGAACATATTTTGTGAACCTAGAAGATATAATATGTACTGCAATATGATTAGGCTATACAATATTGAGTAAACAGGTATTATTATTTTCTTCATTGAGATAAGAATCTAATGGTAAGATAGATGTAAAATAAGTAAACAAATAAGTATATAATCACATTTTTGAAAATTGTTAGTTAAAAAAATAACGATATTGTGTAAGAGACTAGTAGGGGGGAAGTATTGGAAGACATAGCTAAGTATTACGTTTTCAAACCTAGACCTAAAAGATGCATAGGAGTTCACTAAGCAAAGAGTGAATTAAAGATTTTTAGTCAGTGAAACAGCCTGTGCAACATTCATGTCAGGAAGGATTGAATCACTTTGAATATCTTATATGGTTTAATTTTGCTGTAGTTTTGAGAGAGAACCTAGGCATATGAAATGATATAAAATCTGATTGATATGCAGAGTCAGTATCATGGCAAACATTGTAGGCAATATTAAGGAGTTTGATTTTTATTTTAAGGTCAGTGGAAAGTTTTTGAAGGTTGTCATTTATCCTTTTTTTCATTTTTTTGCAGGATAAGAGCATAATTTGACTATATTTAAAAATAGTTACTATGGCTGTTGCATAGATTGGAATGAAATTAGGAAAGGCTATTGAAGT
This sequence comes from Rhinopithecus bieti, assembly GCF_001698545.2. Lineage (NCBI taxonomy): Eukaryota > Metazoa > Chordata > Mammalia > Primates > Cercopithecidae > Rhinopithecus > Rhinopithecus bieti. The sequence goes on from NW_016814088.1 coordinate 2,759,095, forward strand.
ACAAGCAGGTAGTAGTGATTTGATCTAGGGTAATGACAGCAGAGATAGAAGAGAGTCATCACATTTTAGATCTGCAAGGCAGAATTGATAAGAGATATTCACAGAGATAGAAAATACAGAACAAAGGAATCCCGGCCATTGATGGTGATATCTAATTCACAGAGAAGGGCAAATCAAGGAGGGAGAGGTGTCAAAAATGCATAGAAAGGTCTCAGACTCAAAATTTCTGTGCTCATAGAATGTATCATCTAAAGAGTGACACTTTTCAGAGTAAAAGAAGTGATACTAAAGACAGTATTGGGACAACAGGTATAAGCTGTGACAATCCTGAGCAATCTGAGAGAGTGGTTATTGCTCCTATGCTAGACTTCTGGGTCCATTCCAGTTTGCCTTCAATACCTCCCACTGATTTAGTAGTGCTCACCAACCAATGGGACCCATGTCGCACAATTCAGTGAATGTTTAGACTTCTTTGCACTAGATCTCTCTGTGAAACTGCTGAACACACTTTGTCTTTTTTGAGAAACTTTATTTTCCTGACAGCAAACATTCCTCACGATACTTTTACCATCCTCTCTGGCTAATTCTCACTTTCCTTTGCAATTTTGTTTCTTTTAGCCACCTGATAAATATGGATATTCCTAGTTCTTCCTTTATTCCTTTTAATTCATGTCACCAGTTTCCCTTGGTATCAATATGACCAAAGCACAGATAATTTACATATATCTTCAAGCTCATCTTCACCTCTGGCTACTAGACCGTATCAATAGTTACTCAATACCTTCTCACTTGATTCTTTGAAATTTAAAATTTCAAAGTCATCTCACATAGCATGTCCGGAGCCAAATTTAAGGATTGCTTCTTCCAAAATTGATCTTCTTCCAGTGTTCCTGTGTTAAAAAAAAACTGAGCTACTGTTCATTCATTTTACAAATCAGAAGCCTAGAAATTACCCTTGGAACCTCAGTCTCTCTCACTATTACTAGCTCCTGCCAATTTACCTACCACTTATCTCTTAGCATTGTCTACTTCTCTTCAGCTTCTTTGTCATCATCCAAGTTCAACCTACCATTATCTCTCGTTGGATCTCTGCAAAAGTGCCCTAGCTATTTTTGTGCTTCCACTCTCACATCTTTCCAATTTATCCTCCATATGGAAGTGAAGAGACTTCTTACTACTGAGAAATGGATTATAAAACACCTCCCACTCTCAAACAAAGCCTAAAATGAAAACCTCTCAACAGTAGAAGAATCTTCAGTGCTTTTAGGATAAAAAACAAAAGCTTTGATAACAAGACCTCCTAGGCTATATGAGCTCTGAGCCCTAGCTCCCCAGGAAAACCTTACAATATCTGTCTATCTGATATTTGTGCTTTAACCACATACTATTTTCTTAGAAGCAGCAACTTGCTTCTGCCAGAGGGCCTTTGTACATATGTATCCAAACACCACCACCCTACAACACACATATATACGAACGACTTCACCTAGTTAACTTCCTCTCAGGGAAGCCTAATCTGATTCTCCAAACTGCCTCAAATCCTCCAAATTAAGGCTTTTATTAAACTGTACCACTTCCATCCAGTAATGTCTGTCCTCTCTGCTAAATTGGAAGTTTCATGAGAGCGAACATAATGGCAATTTTTGCTTTTGATTTTTTACCTTTAGCCAGCACATGAAATAGCATGTAGTAAGTGCAAAATAGGGGACTCAGTGAATATTTATGGAATGAATGAATGACTTCTAAGTGAAAGCATTTCTGTTATACAAGGTTATTGGGCAGGTTTTTCAAAGGAAATAGAATACAATATTTTTCTCAGCTGCTGATGTTGAATTGCTGTATCATCTTGAGTCAATTGCCTCTTATTATGCTATTATTTACCCCATCCATAAAATGGGGGCATGACACATTTCCCCTGTGTCAACACTCATGATAAATAGCTCTAAATACATCCTGAGCATTTAATAGATCTGTTATATATAAACATAAATTTTCCTCTGCTAATTAGATATCACCCTTGACACCAGAGTCTGACCACAATGACTGCTGAACTGTGTTTAATTTATTCTTGCTGTAGAAATAACAGGTAATTAAGAATGAATTATTTTGTTTTAAATACTCTCCTTGTATCACAAATATACTTCAAACACATACGCTCCCTCCGCATGCATACATGGAGGCACAAACTCATTATCTTTATTATTTTTACCATTACCACCGCAACCTATGTTAATTTCCATTTTGTAGTCAAATCCACTCTCCAGAAAGTATATTACATATATAGTATATAAATAGTATACAGCATTCATTAAAATATATAATCCCATGCTGATTTTCTCTTTTAATAAATATGTAGTTTTAAAAATTGAATGGCATAATTTCCAACTGGTCCTGCAATGTGTATACAATGCACATTATATATTGTTGGTAATTATACAAAACCTTGTATACGGGCTCTCCCAAATGAAGATTTCATGCAAATGAGTAATGTAAATGCACTTCCAAAATGGGTGTGTTGATGCTGAATATGATTCTTCCTAATAGGATGGAAGTATGCCCCAGTGGCATTGATTTAGCTCTCCATTTTGGCCTGCCCCATCCCTTTAAACTCCCAGTTAAGTAGCACAGTGGCTTTTCACCTCTCTGCCTGGTTCATCTGGCCCAGTAGGGCTCCTTCTCCCAATTTGCCCACACTGAGCCATGAGCACTAAATGAAGCGAATAATTTGGTGCATTGTTGGGGGGGTGGCAGTGGGGGTGGGAAGGGGAGGGGGCAGCTGACAGTGAATGGTGTCAGCTGCAGAGGCAGCAGAAAAAGCCGACATCTTAATAAAACAGCCTCAGGCGAAATCCCATTAAAGCCTTCAGAAGCTTGTTTCCCTGCAGTTGAGCAGGTAGGCGTTGAGCAGTACGAGGCAGCCCTGAGTGCTCTCAGGGAGATCAGTTCAAAAAAAATTTTTTTGAGGGCTTTTTTTTCTTAATATAAATCATCCACCAGCATAGCTCCTCAGAGTCATTTGCAAGGCAGAGAGAGAGAGAGCGAGCACAGGAGAGAGAAAAGGAGGGAGGAATGGAAAGAGCTAGGGAGAGAGAGATATAAAGGGATGAAGTTCCTCTGCCACAGCAGGAGCAGTGAGCAGGCTGTGTGTGCACCCATTAGCGTTGGAGTGAAGACCTCAGGCTGACCTTTGGAGAGGCGAGGGAGCAGGCAGTGCTCAGGCAGAATGACAATGAGGATGGTGCATCCAAGAGGTGCATTGTCTGGCTGGCTCCTAGGCCAAAAGGGTGATGGCACATCCCTTACAAGTAACACTGTCTTGTGAACAGGATGATATGCAGCACATCAGTGAATAGCATAATGATCGCACTTGAAAAGCCTGACAAGGCACACCATTGACTCTACAGTAAAACAGAAGAACATACATGTGCACATGTATTTCCCTCGTACTTATACATGTAGTACATGCAACACAGGTTAGAATAACTGTCTAAAAATATGTTTTGGGTTCACATAGTACATCTTTGAAAGACTCTATTTACAGCATATTTGTTGATGAGCATGAATTCAACTTTTAAAAGCTTCCAGAGCCTGACCAACATGGGGAAAGCCCATCTCTACTAAAAATACTAAATTAGCCAGGCGTGGTGGCACATGCCTGTAATCCCAGCTTCTTGGAAGGCTGAGGCAGGAGAATCGCTTGAACCTGGGAGGCAGAGGTTACGGTGAGCTGAGATCGTGCCACTGCACTCCAGCCTGGGCAACAAGAGTGAAACTCCACCCAACACCAAAAAAAAAAAGAAAAAAAGAAAAAAAAGCTTCCAGAAAAGCGACCTGGTACCTCTCCCAGTATTTAAAGCCCTTCTCTGTCAGGAAGTTCATTGTCATATCTAGCAAATGTTCCTCATACTACAGCTTTAGACTACTTCTAATAAGAATGAATATATTTTGTTAATGAGCACTAAAAATTAACTTGAACACAAGTTTTACATTATGCAATTGGATACTCTTTAGTTGATAAAAATGAATGTTCCTCTTAAATGATGACCATCTGTTCAATGTGCGCAATTAAATGAAAGCCTCAAGTTCACAACATTTCTAGTTATTAGTTAAGTGCAGGTTTATTTCACTAAGTACACTCTATGTGGTCCTGAAAAGTTATGTGAATTAAGAGCTGTTATAAATTGAATGACATCAGGAGAATATGGAGTTTTGACACTTAAATAATACAAAATGTAAAATACTTATTAAGGTCAATAATCTTTAGTTTTTAGTCATTTTAATGTAGGTTTTGCTTATCAGGTTTTTGGAAAATTCATTGATAACTGAATTGTACTTTAGTTTCACAAGTCTAGGCTTTCACACTCAACAAATCTCAATTCACTTGCTAAGGAAAGTGATGTTGGTAATAGAAGTTTCAAGAGAGAAGGCTAAACTAGAGTTAAATTTAAATATGTTCTAATTAATCAAACTTCATACTCAATCTTTGGACAAACTATAAATAGGCCTAATATAAAGATGCAGATATTTAGTTGAGACAACCTACATGATATTATTGGATTCTAGGTAAAATTCAAGGCTGCTCTCCAGCCCAGTGCTACTCAGTCCCTCTTCTACCGCTCCCTCTGATGTCTTCAGCTCTAAGAAGGAGAAATGGGATTGGTCAAGTCTAAGGGAATTTAATAGAAAAGGAACTGGTGTTCTAATTCTACGTGGACTATTTGTCTTCTCTATCTCAGTAATTATTTTCTTTTCCTCTCTTCTTTTTAACACACCTTAGCATTTTTTTTTTTTTCTGATTGACAGAAGTCCCTCTTTAGAGTGCCAGATGAAGACCCTTATAAAATAGGCTTGCAGTAGATGGCTAGGTTTAATGCTCTAGTCTAGGCCTTAGGTAAACATCTTTCTTTCCCTCTTTATTTCCCTTGGGGTTGTTTTCCACTATCTCAGAATGTAAAACATATAAGGCAGAGAATGGTGTTAACATCATAGATTATGGCACAAGGACCTAAGGTGGTCACTCAGTGTGCTGTTACTCTAGATATGTGATTTCCCGGCAAAAGGAGTCTTTGTGACGTCGTTGGGTCCAACCAGCCTTAGTGACTCTTTTTTGGATTTAGTGGGAGCAGATTAATAGAATTGATGGTGGTGGCTTGTTTGTTGCTATTGTTTGTGAAGTTTCCTTTTTGTGTGTCTATCACAGAATGTGTCATGACTCCAGCAAGAAGGTCAAGGTTTTTAGGTTTCAGGACTCTTTCTCTTGGGCATTTTCCAATCTTAGCACGGTTAACATTTGGGATAGATATAGCAGATTAGGTTAAACATAAGAACAGCAGGCTGGGGTTGAGAGGCAAAGCCTTGTCTGCGGGGGATAAAGGCTCATGAGTAGGGAGAGACCTCTAGTGTTAATACCTCAAACTGCAAGTGCAACTGCAAACTGGTTGAGCAGAAGTCCTCAGGGAGGATGGGAAGGTAAGTTAGGGGGCGTATGGATTCATATATTCGATCTGGAAAGACTCGGATACCAGATGACTTTCCAATGGGGTTTCTGATCCTGGAAGCAATATTCTTTGTGGGAGACTCATACCTGGATCTTCAGAGAATAGACCAGAGTAAATTCAGCCTGAAACACTTTAGTTTCCCAGTCCTTAGAACGTTACTGCCTGGAATTGGTAGGTAGCATGCTCTTCAGCATCCTGGGTTGTGTTTTCTCTTTAACCAATTTTTCAGCCACATTGAATGATGATGACTATGTCTTTCTAGGACCCAAACTGTAAATTTACCTACATTGAGACTATCAAATTCATAACCTACCAGCTTTTTGACTGTTAGAGAGAAAGGAATTTTCCCTTTCTTTCCACAATGAAAGTTCCCAGGTAAGAACTGGGAAATGAAGTTCCATACAAAATGGTTCACACTGTATCACATGCAGATCAGACAAGGCTCAGTATTAGAAGAAGGAGTTCTCTCCTCAGCCCAAGGAAAGTCAGCGCCCTCTCTGTGCAGGAGTTAGTGGAGAGTATGGGGTGTATTGGTTCACAGCTCTTCTGGAACTACATGGTTGGAATGAGAGAGTAGCAATTCCCAAAAAGAAGAGGAATATTATCCAAGGATGTTATGATAACAAATGTTCACTCTAACCTCTTTCTCCACTCCCAATTTTTCTATAGGCTCATCTTTTCCTTTAATAGAGACATTACATTTTATATGAGGTTGCCTACTTGCTTAATAGTAATAGCCAACACTTATATAGTCCTGACTATAAACCAATACTTTTTATAATCTCTCTCCCCTCTCTCTCTTTCTCACCCTCTCTCTCTCTCCTGGCGACCACAATCTTACGAGATAGATGTAATGTGCCGCCCAGTTCTCCTTTCTAGGAAGGACATGTTGCCCATGGTGAAAGAAATATAGCAGTAGGCAGGAGTCTTCGGCTGTCAGCGCCTACAGTAATTGACTCAGCTGTAGACAGTTGCCTCATACAAGGCCATGTCTTTTCCCAAGATAACTCTCATTTAATAACTGTTTAATGCCTGCATAAAAAGTTACGGTAATTTCAGCCCAACTTTAGAGAGTTCTGTAAAACCGTTCTAGCTCCAGAGGTCCCCTCGAGCTTGGTCAAATTTAACCTTAAATCTGTGTCACTTGCCTTCTTCTTCTGCTCACTCCTGCTTTCTCCCCACTCTTTTTCATAGGTATTGATTCCAAGGGCACTCTTCAATAAATCTCCTGCATAGTAAACTCCTTCTGGAAAACTGTTTCCCAGGGAAGCAAGCTGTTATATATAGATGCCATTATTATTCCCAGTTTGGAAAGGAGAAGTGAGCTCTGTACATTTTTATCTATAGGTCAGATACTTTACAAACAGTATAAATTTCACAAGAGATATCTTCTATTAGATAAAATTTCCTCAAAGTTGAAGTGTGAGCTCACTACTTTAACTTCTTTCTCTTTATGACACACACACACACACAAAAGGCAAAAAAAATACTTTTTAAAATTTATTCTTTGCCATTTATGCTTTTGTCTTGTGAATTGCTGCTTATATTCTTTCCCCAATATTCTATGGGTTTATTGATTTGTTAAAATTGTTTATGTACTCTATATTCTAATTCTTCAATAATTATTTGCATTGCAAATACCTCTTCTTGTGATTTGTTTTTTCATCTTCTTTTCAAGTATTGTTTAGTGTGCAAATGTTTCTGATTTTATTGTGGACAAATTAAGCACCCTTTCCTTCATCGTGTGTGCGTTTGGTACCTTAGCTAAGAAATAATTTCGTAACATAGGGTCATAATAGTCTTCTTTATTTTCTTCTAAATATTACGAAGTTTTGCTTGTTTATATTTAAATACTTAATCCACTTTATCTTCATCTCTTTTAAGTCCAATTTTATTTGGACTTATTTTTGTTCCATATGGACAACCAAGTTCCCCAGCGAGTACATGAAGAATGCATGTTGCTAATTGATTTGTTTACCCTCATTTTGTAACAAGTGTTTACATATTCATAGACTGCTAGCATTTAAATTTAAGTCCATAATTAAAATTTAGACTTTGGTAAATCATGAGGCAATTTTATAATTGAACAATAATCAGAATTTATATTATGATTTTGTAAAGTGTTCTCTACAGAGCAAATAACATGTGCTGAGTGCATATTTATTTTTTATATTTCTAGTTTTATCACCTCCATATTACTCAGAATAAATGTTTCCTTTTAAAAAAAAACACAATGTTTAAAATAATGCTATATTTTTGTGTTTTGGGTATTAAAACCATACCTTTTCTTGTGTTTCTGTTCGTATTTCTAATTCCAAAGTAAAAAGTATTTGACATGTAACTACTCTTAGAATTTAAATGATAACTTTGACATTTATTAATTATGTGACTTTCAACAAGTTATACGAGACATTTGTTTCCTCATCTTATAATAAAACAGATTTCATAGGACTATTGTGATGAGAAAATAAATAATCATAAATAATTGATGAAAAAAATAATAAGTAATTTATACCAGTGTGTGGAAATTTTTAATTAATATATATTAAATGTTCTAAAATTTACATTTTTATCTTATTACCAGCAACTTTCAACTTTCTACTCATTCTATTGATAGATTTCATGAATTCTTCTCGCTGAAATTGTCCACCTTCCCTTTGAGTTTTGGAATCCTTGAGTCGTCTTTTCATTTTTTTTTTTTTGTTTGTTTATTTACTTATTTTTTTTGAGATGGGAGTCTCACTCTGTCACTCAGGTTGTAGTGCAGTGGTGTGATCTCAGCTCACTTCAACCTCCTCCTCCCGGGTTCAAGCAATTCTCCTGCCTCAGGCTCCTGATGAGTAGCTGGGATTACAGGTGCAGACCACCAGACCACGCTAATTTTTTATATTTTTTGTGGAGACGGAGTTTCGCCACATTGGCCAGGCTGGTCTTGAACTCCTGCTTGAGTCATCTTTGAATCCTGATTTGCATAGGTTTTTGGAAGACAGGGGGTGAGTGGGTAGTTTCATTAGTCAGTTTTCACACTGCTATGGAGAATTTCCCTGAGACTGGGTAATTTATAACGGAAAGAGGTTTACTTGACTCACAATTTCACATGGCTAGGGAGGCCTCAGGAAACTTAGAATTATGGCTGAAGGCAAAGGCAAGCAAACACCTTTTTCACGAAGCAGCAGGAGAGAGAAGTGAACAAAAGCAGAGAAAACTGCCTTATAAAACGATCAGATCTTGTGAGAACTCACTATTATGAGAACAGCATGGGGGAACCACCCCCATGATCCAGTAACCTCCCTCCTTTGACATGTGAGGGTTACATGTCCCTCCCTAGACATATGGGAATTACAATTCAAGATGAGATTTGGGTGGGGACACAGAGCCAAACAATATCCGTAGTGTTTCTATTACACTCCTCCTCTTTTTTAACACACTTTTTTCTTTGTCATATTTCTAAGTTCCTCTAATAAGTCAATAATATTCTATTTGATATAGTACCCTCTTTTTCCAGAGTCCTCTTTTCTTTTTTAATTTTTTTTAGATGGAGTCTCGCTCTGTCACCAGGCTGGGGTACAGTGGTATGATCTTGGCTCACTGCAATCTCCGCTTCCTGTGTTCAAGCGATTCTCCTGCCTCAGCCTTCTGAGTAGTTGGAATTATAGGTGTGCACCACCACACCCAGCTAACTTTTGTGTTTTTAGTAGAGATGGGATTTCACCATGTTGATCAGGATGGTCTCAAACTCCTGACCTCGCGATCTGCCTGTCTCAGCCTCCCATAGTGCTGGGATTAGAGATGTGAGCCACCATGCCCAGCGCAGAGTCCTCTTTTCCTTTGCCTTCTGTTCTCCTGCCCATACTGAGACTTCCCTTTTTTATTTTGCTGAGATAGAGTTACATTTTTCCAGATCTCGTCATCCTCTTTTGTGGTTTACTCTCTCATTTCCCTGGAGTATATTTTTGAGTAATGTCTTAAGAACAGATGCATAGGAAATAAAACAGCTGAGCCACTGTGAGTCCAAAAATGTCTCTTTTCTTCTCTTTTTTAGTAATAGTTGGTTTAGTCAGAATAGAAGAGTTTATTCTGTAGTAGCGAGAATAAGTTCCAAATATCAGTGTCCTAAAACAACATAGGTTTATTCTCAGTGTTACTCCATGTCCATCATAGATCAATCACAAGAGAAGGTAGCATTGTTTACCATCACTGAGAACAAGACTGCAGGAGCAGTCAGCAGCAGAGATTTGGCCAGTTGCCATGGCTAGGGGAGGAAAAGAAGTCACTGGATGGTTGTCACCAGAAATTAAATGTGTCGCAATAACGCCTTTCACTTCTGTTAGCAATACTCTTGCCTGAGCTGGTTACATCCCCTCCTGAACTTAAAGGAGGCCAGGAAGTGAAACTCTAACAAGTTCTTAGAAAGCAGAATGCCTGAAATGTCTCTTGATTAGCATTAATGACTATCGTAATAATGTGGCTGATATTATCTTGGAACTTCAATGAGTTAAATGCTAGGTTTTGAGGATTGGTTCTCCATGGGTTTTGCCTCTCTTTCTGTCTATATATTTGTTTCCTTAATTACTTTCCTTTACATAAGTTTTCTATTTTTGTCCCCCTAAATATCTAATAGTTACATTCCACATTATATATCCAAAACAAGTATCATTTCTGCTAGCAGTTTCACTTATGATTTTCCCTATTACCAACAGTAACACAAATTTAACCTTACTGTTTAATTAACAGGTATAAATAGTATTCTTTGTTTTCTCATATTCTACATCTGATCTATGTTATCTCTACATTCAAAAGACTGGCATCACTTATCTATGTCACACTTATCCTATTGCTAACACCCCAGCCCTAGTCACCATAATTGTCACCAAGATGACTGCAATAACCTTCTAATTGGTCTTAACATTTCAGCTATTGCTCACCTACTGTCAATTCTATATACTGAGGCATCTTTTAAACACAAACCAGCAATCAAAAATTATTTAAAGTAAATAAAAACAGAGACACAACATATCAAAATCTCTGTAATGCAGCAAAAACAATGTTAACAGGAAGCACTATAACCTGTGCTGTCTTTTGGGTGCTACATACCTACCCCAAAAGTAGAAAGATATCAAATTAATTATATAACAACACACTTAGAGGAACTAGAACAACAAAAACAAAATAATCTCAACATTAGAAGAAGAAAAGAAAACTAAAATCAGAGTGGAGCTGAACAAAATTGAGACCCAAAACCCATACAAAAAATTGATGAAACCAAAAGTTGGTTCTTTGAAAAGACAATCAAGATCAATAGACCACTAGTTAGATTAACAAAGAAAAAAAAAAAGAGAAGATCCAAATAAGCACTATCAGAAATGACAAAGGTGAATTTACAACTGATCCCACTGAAATACAAAACACCCTCAGAGTCTATTATGAACACCTCTATTACATAAACTAGAAAATCTAGAGGAAAAGAATAAATTCCTGGAAACACACTATATCCTAAGATTGAATCAAGAAGAAATTAAGAAATTAAAACACTGAATAGATTAATATCAAGGTCTAAAATTTAATCAGTAATAAGAAACATGCCAACCAACAATCACAACATCACACTACACAATTAGATATTATATAATTGTCCCAGCAGTTTTCTGGGATAAATATTTGTGTACAAATCTTCGTGCCAAGTTATGTCTTTATTTCTTTGGGGTAAATACTTAAGAGTGGAATAGTTGGATTGTATGGTGTGTATATGTTTAATTTTGTAAGACATTTCCAAAGTGTTTTCAGAGGGAATTGTCCATTTTATATTAGCATGAAAGTTTCTACTCCATGTCTTTACAAACACTTGATTTTGCCCATCTCTTTAGAGGGATTACCCATCTTTTTTGATTGATAAATTTGTTAATAAATATATTAAGCTTTTGGCACTGCTAGAAATATTTTTTTATTTTATTTTATAATTGCGTGTTTCTTGTATTAGATATATAATTGATATTTATATGTTGACCTTGTATCCTGTGCCCATTGTTAAATTCTTTTATTACATCTAACAGATTTTTGAGAGTCCTTGGAATTTTATGCATATATGATCTCATATATGACCACAAAATCTCTTCCTTTCCAATATGTATATTTCTTACGTATTTTAATCTTTGTCACACTGTTTAGGAACTCCAGTGGAATATTTAATATAACGGATAACAAGGAGTATCTTTGCTTTTGTTTTTAGTCTTGGGTTGTACAAGGTCACACTGACTTACACCATTTCATAACAGTGTAGGTCTTTTGTAAGCACTGTTTAACAGATTTAGGAAGTCTTCTGATAACACTAGTGTGCTAGGAGTTTTCATCAACAATTGATATTGAAATTTGTAAAATTCTTATTCTGTATCTATTGAGAGAATCATATGATCTTACATTTTAAATATGTTAATATGGTCAGTTACATTTTTTGAGTTATAAATTTTAATCTGATGTTACATTTCTGTGATAAACAGGACTTGATCATAGTATACTATCCTTTGAATATGACTACTAGATTCGATTTGCTAATATTAAAGATGATTCTATGTATTCTATATACTCCTTCCTGTAATATAATAGCTATTTTACTATTTTTTTCTTGTATTGATTTAGGTTATTTGTATCTTTTACAAATATTTTCATATTGTATATATTTATTAATATAGTCCTATATTTATTTTGTATTTACTATATTTTGTTTGTATATGTGTGGTGAGAACACTTAAGATTTACTCTCTTTTCAAATTTAAAGTATATAGTACAGTATTATTACCTGGAGTCACCATACTATACTTTAGATCTCCAGGACTTACTCATCGTGCATAACTGAAACATTGTATCCTTTGATTAGCTTCTCCCAATTTGCCCCTTTCCTAACCTCCTGGTAACCATCATTCTACTCTCTATTTATATGAATTTGACCATTTTAGGTTCCACATTCAAGTAAGTACATACAATATAATTTGTCTTTCAATATCTGTCTTATTTTACTTAGCAGTATATTATTCAGGCCCAACCATGTTGTTGTAAATGGCAGGATTTTCTTATTTTTAAGGCTGAATAATATTCCATTGCATGTACATACCTCACTTTATTTATTCATCATTCATAAACATTGAGGTTACTTCCATATCTTAACTATTGTGAATATTGCTGCAATGAACATAGAGTGCAGATATCTTTTGGAAATACTGATTTCAATTTATTTGAATAAATACGCAGAGGTAGGATTGCTGAGTCATATGATAGTTCTATTTTCAATTTTTTGAGGGAAACTTCATTCTGTTTTTTTATACTGATTATGCCAATTTACATCGCAACCAACAGTGTACAAGGATTCCCTTTTCTCTACATCTTTGCCAAGACTTTTGGTTGAATGTTTGTTTGTTTTGTAATAGCCATCTTAACAGAGATGATACCTCCTTGTGATTTGATTTGCATTTCCCTCATGATTAGTTATGTTGAGCACATTTTATATACCCATTATTTATTAGTGTCTCTTCTTTGTAAAAATGTGTATTCAGGTCATTTGCCCATTTGTTAATTTTATTATTTCTTTTTGTGCTACTGAGTTCTATGAGTTTTATATGTTTTGAATATTAACCCCTTATTAGATATATGGTTTGAAAATTTTTTTCTGATTCTGTAGGTTGTCTTTTCATTTTATTGATTATCTCCCTGACAGTATAGAAGCTTTTGAGTTTGATATAGTCCTACTTATTTATTTTTTCTTTTGTTGCCTGTGCTTTTGAGATCATATCAAAAAAATTGTTGACAAGAAGAGTCAATATCAAGGAGGTCTTTTCTTATGTCTCCTTCTGAATGTTTTAGAATTTCATATCTTATATTTAATCTTTAAATTATTTTTAATTGAGTCTTTTGTGTTTGGTGTAAGATAAAGTTCCAGTTTTATTCTTTTGCACAAGGATATCGAGTTTCCCAACACTATTTATTAAAGAGACCATTCTTTCCGCATTTTGTATTCTTGGTACCTTTGTTAAAGATCAGTTACTGTATGTGTGAGTTTATTTATTGGGTCTATTATGTTTCATGGGTCTATGTGTCTGTTTTTATGTTAGTACCATACTGTTTTGATATAATAGCTTTGCAATATCATTTTAAATTAGGAAGTGTGATGCCTCCACATTTGTTTTTCTTTCTAAGATTTCTTTGGCTTTTCTGGGGCTTTGGTGATTCCATACAAATTTTTGGATTGTGTTTTCTACTTCTTTGTAAAAGCTATTGAAATTTTGGTAAGGATTACATCAAATCTGTAGATTATTTAGGGAACTATGGACATTTTTAAAATATTATTTTTTTTCCAATATATAAACATACTTTCCATGTATTTGTGTCTTCAGTTTATTTCATCAGTGTTTTATAGTTTCAAGTGTACAAATCTTCACTTCCTTGGCTAAGATTACTCCTATATATTTTGTTTTTATTTATGCTATTGTAAATGAGATTGTTTTCTTAATTTCTTTTATGGATATTTCATTGATAGCGCATTGTAATGCAACTGGTTTTTATATGTTGATGTTTTATTCTACGATTTTATCAAATTCATGTATTAGTTTTAATTTAGTAGTTTTTTGGTGGAGTCTTTCAGGTTTTCTGTGTATACAAGCAGGTCATCTGTAAACATAGACAATTCATTTTTTTCTTTCCAATTTTGGTTCTTAACTTGTAGAGTCTTTGGCTTTGGTATCAGGGTAATGCTCTCATGAAGAGAATGAGTTTGGAAGTACTTTCTCCTCTTTAAATCTTTATAAAAGTTTGAGAATTACTGGCATTAATTCTTATTTAAATGTTTGTTAAAATTCACCAGTGAAGTCAACTGTTCCTGGGCTCTTATTTTTAAGAGGCCTTTGATTACTGATTCAATCTCTTTTCTTCTTTTTTGTCTGTTCATATTTTTTATTTCTTCATTATTCATACTTACTATATTTCCATTGCAAATTAAGACATAGGCCAGGCATGCTGGCTCACACCTGTAATCCCAGCACATTGGGAGGCTGAGGCTGGCAGATTGCTTGAGCTCAAAAGTTCGAGACAAGCCTGAGCAATATGGCAAAACTCTGTCTTTACAAAATATACAAAAATTAGCCTCATGTGGTGGCAAGCAGCTGTTCTTCCAGCTACAGGAAAGGCTGAGGTGGGAGGATAGCTTAAGCCTGGAAAGCAGAGGTTTTGGTGAGCGGAGATCTCGCCACTGCACTCCCACCTGGGTGACAGAGTGAGACCTTGTCTCAAAATAAACAAACAAATAAATAACACAGATTCAGGGAAAAAGAAAAACGCTAAATAATGATATAACCTAATGAGTTATTATAACATAAACACCCCTGTAAACATCATCAGGTCAAGTAATAGAACTTTGTAATCTACCCTAGAATACCAATCCCTGTGCCTTATCCCAGTTACAAGCCACTACCTTCTTCTATAGGCAACCAGTATTCTGACTTATATAGTATTTACTTATTTGCATTTTTAAAATATTTTTTTAATTGAAATGCACCTCCCAGGTGTTATAGTCATGCCAAGTTAAAAAAAAAAATAGTATCTTTGAAATCTCTTGATGTTCAGTTTCCTTGCCAACCTTTTGTTTTACTAAATTGTTGAAAACCCCATGCTGAATTTCCTATACAGATTCCAAAAATATGAATTGATTATACACTCATCATGTAGTTTAACATATTCCTATCTGTATTTTTCCCAGCTTGGTTGTGAGATCTTGAAACTGTATCAGACTCAGGTTTAATCTTTTGGGCCCAACTATAGGTGACACTTGACAAAATATGAAAGTAAAAGGAGTCTAGTTTTCTTATTTTATGATGTTAGCAACCATTAATGTTTGTATCTATTCACTGGGGATTAAAAATGGTGATATTATAATTCTATCATTTATTTTTCTTTTATCAGTGAGAATCCTTTTACAAAAGCATACTTGTCCTAAGCTACTGTTTGGTTACCCTATGTGATGGTTTAAATTGGAAAGGCAAAATTTACAATTAATTATTTTCCAGACTTCAAGGGAATAAATGGGTTCCCTGTCTTCTCTACCAAAGATGGCCATTTTTAAAAACATTATTATAAGCATGGATTTAAACATCTTATTTGATTCCAATCCACTGCAATTTTTATCATTACTGAAGTTCAAAATCTCCTGTATTTGGTCAGTAGGAGCCTTTTTCAAGTTGGCCCGTAAGTTCTCCAGGAGTCATCAATAGTGTTCCTACTATCTGATAGGATAAAATATTCCAGACTCAAATTTTACATTTGACTTTCAAACTGGAAATAGACCTTTTTTTCTAATAAGTTTTGTTTTTAATTTAATGTCAATACTTCCAATCCAAATTCAGGAGTATGAATTTTTATCTCATAGTACTACATCTGCATTCTCTTTCTTCCACAGTAATGATCTTAGTTCTCAAGTATAGAGAGATGATAGGTTCAGAATATTCCATAATTACTCATAATTACAAAATGTACTGCCAATATGGCAGGAGTATTATTCCCATTCTTCCCTGTATTTTTCAGTTTTACTATGTCTGACTGTCAGAGCTATAGTCATTGCACATTATACTCTTACCTCTTAGCTCTTATGTAGCTGTAGGTCTATGTTTACAGTTAACTATGTATTTAATATTCATGGCTAGTCCTATGTTAACATCTCTCTAATTGTTTGGTTACCTGAAGTATTTTCTCTGGTATCAGGAATAATGTGAGTTCCCTGAGTTCTTACATCCTAATAGCAGTTTGTCTGTGCCACCTTTACACTTAAAAATCTGTTTTACTGATTGTAAAATCCTTTTTCCATACAATATTTTCTTGAATATTTAAATGTTTATTTTCTGAGATAAAATGTTAAAAATTCTTGTGTTAATGTAATTTTCTTTTTCTTATAAATTAGGTATTACTTTACAAAGAAAATAAAATACCCAGGAATACAGCTAACCAAGGAGGTGATATATATCTACAAGGAGAATTACAAAATATTGCTGAAAGAAATGAGACAACACAAATCAATGGAAAAATGTTCCATGCTCATAAATAGTAAGAATCAATATTGTTAAAATAACCTTACTACCCAAAGCAATTTACAGATTCAGTACTATTCCTATCAAACTACCAATGTCATTCTTCACAGAATTAGGAAAAAGTATTCCAAAATTTATATGGAAACAAAACAGAGCTCAGATAGCCAAAGCAATCCTAAGCAAAAAGAACAAAACTGGAGGTATCACACTACCTGACTTCAAACTATACTATAAAGCTACAGTAACCAAAGCAGCATGGCACAGGTACAAAAACAGACATATAGGCCAATGGAACAGAATAGAAAACTCAAAAATAAAGCTGTACCCCTGCAACTATCTGGTCTTCAACAAGGCTGACAAAAACAAGCAATGAGGAAAGAACTCCCTATTCAAGAAACAATGCCAGGATAACCATCTAGCCATACGCAGATGATTGAAGCTGAACTCCTACCTTTCACCATTACAAAAATAATCTCAGAATGGATTAAAGATTTAAATGTAAGACCTCAAACTATAAAAATCCTAGAAGACAGCCTAGGCAATAATCTTGGCATTGGCCTTAAGAAAGAATTTATGACTAACTCCTCAAAAGCAATTGAAACAAAACCAAAAATTGACAACTGGGATCTAATTAAACTCAAAAGCTTCTGCACAGCAAAATAAACTATCATCAGAGTGTACAGACAACTTACAGAGACGAAGATCTTTGCAAAGTATACAACCAAAAAAGCCGTAATAACCAGAATCTATAAGGAACTTAAATACATCAACAAGCAAAAAAAAAAAAAAAAAAAAAAAAAAAAAAAAATCCCATTTAAAATAGGCAAAGATATGAAAAGACGCTTCTCAAAAGAAGACATACAAGTGGCTAGCAAACATCAAAAAATGCTTAACGTCACTAATCATCAGAGAAATGCAAATCAAAACCATGATGACATACCAACTCACACCAGTCAGAATTACTATTATTAAAAAAAAAAGTGCCCCCCCGCCACCACCACCAAAACAAAACAAAACAAAAACCAGATACTAGTGAGGCTACAGAGAAAAGGGAATGCTTGTACACTGTAGGTGGAACTGTAAATTAATTCAACCACTGTGGAAGGAAATTTGGAGATTTCTCAAAGAACGTAGAACTACCATTCAA
Source organism: Rhinopithecus bieti (assembly GCF_001698545.2). Classification (NCBI taxonomy): domain Eukaryota; kingdom Metazoa; phylum Chordata; class Mammalia; order Primates; family Cercopithecidae; genus Rhinopithecus; species Rhinopithecus bieti. Next base: position 2,776,800 of record NW_016814088.1, read on the forward strand.
CCCAGCAATCCCATTGCTGGGTGTAAACCCAAAAGAAAATAAATCATTCTACCAAAAATACACATGCAGTCTCCTAGGGTCATTATTGTGCTATTCACAATATCAAAGATATGGAATCAATCCAGAAGCTGATAAATGGTAGGTTGGTAGGTTGGATAAAGTAAATATGATACATATACACCATGGAATATTAACGCAGCCATAAAAAGAATGAAATTATGTTCTTTGTGGCAATATGGATACAACTGTAGGCCATTATCTTAAGCGAATTAATGTAGAAACAGGAAACCAAATACCACAAATTTTTGCTTATAAGTGGGAGCTAAACATTGTAAACACATGGAGATAAATATGGGAACAATAGACACTATGGATCAGTAGAGTGAGTAGGGAGGGAGGGGGGTGTGTGTTGAAGAACTACCTATTGCATACTATGCTTACTACCTGGGTGATGGGATCAATACTCCAAACCTCAGCCTCACAGACTATTCCCATGTAACAAAACTGTACATGTAAGCCCTGTATCTAAAATAAAAGTTAAAATTTAAAATATTTATGTGAAAAAGAATGTAAGTACACACTTAAAGCTTCATAAAATATTTGTATATCTGATTATTATCATGTTAAATCGAATAATTAATTATGGTTGATATTTAACATACAATTTCTTGTCAGAAATTTTATTTCTATATTAGTATGTACTCTTTAAAGAGAAGTATATCTGTGTGGCAAACATGTCTTCTTAATTAAACGCCTTAAAATTTTACTTGTTTAGGAATATGTATTTGCTTGCAAATTGTTTTAATTAATATTAAAATAGTTTAAATTAATAAGTCAGACTTAACTGCCTAACAATTTAAAAAACTTTTTTTTGATGTAACCAAACAAT
>NW_016814088.1:2778470-2781937 GCF_001698545.2 Rhinopithecus bieti
GCTCAACCCTGGGTTATGAGTGCACGGCTTCCATTGCTTGATGGATCGTGTATCCCAGAGCAGAATTCTGGTCCTGACACTACACCTTTAGGGCATTATTCTGACATCGTTTGCACTCCACAAGTGTCAGCAGTTCACAGAATCCAAATGAAAGAGTGGGGGTTTCATGGCTCTGTGATTTGAATTATGTAAAATCTATAATCGCGAGTTCACAAAATTATATGCATCTTGGGGCCATTTTCATTGAAGCAAAAGACTGGGGGGAAACCACATATCTTTTAGAGGAGAGGAAAAGCAGTTCAAAAGAGAGTGAGTGACACAGATTCTTCTTTAAAAGCAGCAAATAAAGTTCAAGGAAGTGCACATAAGCTTTAGCTAACATTCTAACATAAAACTAACAAAAGTTTTGCCTAAACTCATATCAGGTCTTCAGGTACAGGCAATATAGTTTTCATTATTCATTACTGAGAATTAATTCAATTAAGTTTCTGCATATGGTCTTTGGATTGATTTGTTACCCCAAACCATACCACTTTCATTATACACCATATGGAGGAATTATTTCAAGTTTTCCTGAACAAACTTTTCAAATTGAATGTTTAGTATGATTTTACCACAACAACGAAATTTTTTTGGGTGCAACTGAAATAAACTGCAACTTTGATTTTCTAAAATACAAAATTTATTGTAGCTGTCAGTATCATTTAGGAGGTAAGTCCATGGCTCCATTCCCTGGAAAGTTGGCAGGGTGCTCAATGCACTAAACATGTTGCTCAATTCAGCCCAAGAAAGGCATTAGCATGATATGAGAACCAGAACCCTGATGGAAAACACTAAGGAAAGAAAAGTGAAAAGATATTTGAGAAGCAACCAAAGATGTGAATAGTATTGGTAAAACGTGGGTGTTCGTTGCCCCATTAACCTATAAGTGAAGAAACTTATTTATAACTGACTATATGGTAAGTGTATTAATTTTCAGTGACAGCAGATCACTTTGCTTATAAAGATGAACACATTTCCACTAGGAAATAATAATCAATGAAGGGTGGTTTTCACTTAGGTGGATGGCACTTACGAGGAAAAGGACTCCAAGAGAAAAAAAAAAAAAAAAAAAAAAAAGATTTCTTGAACTTGGACTGAAAACCAGGAAGGACAACCCAGTTATGGAGTAAAAAAAGTCCTTCACCAGAACATACCTCAAAATAATAAAAGCCATCCATATATGACATGACCACAGCCAAAAGCATGCTGGATGGGGAAAAGCTGAAAGCATTTCCCCTAAGAACAAGACAAGGAACAAGACAAAGATGGAACAAGACAAGGATGCCCACTTTCACCAACTGTATTCAACGTAGTACTGGAAGTCCTAGCTAGAGCAATCAGGCAAGAGAAAGAAATAACAGGGATCAAAATTGGAAAAGGAAGTCAAATCTCTCACTGATAAGGTGATTTTATACCTAGAAACCACAAAAGACTCCTAGATTTGATCAATGATTTCAGGAATCAAAATCAACATACCAAAATCAGTAGCATTTCTATATACCAATAATAATCAAGCTGATAACCAAATCAAAACTGAATCTCATTTAAAATAGCTACATAAAACACCTAGGAATATATTTAACCAAGCAGGTGAAAATTCTACAAGGAGAATTTGCATTTCAATAAGGAGAATTGTAAAAGATTGAGAAAAGAATCATAGATGGCACAAACAAGTGGGAAAAAATTCTATGCTCACCTACTGGAAGAATCAATATTGTTAAAATGACTACACTGCTGAAAGTAATCTACAGATTCAATGCAATTTCTATCAAATTACCAATATCATTCTTCCCATAATTAGAAAACAATCTCCAAATTCATATGTAACCAAAAAAGAAGCCTAAATAGCCAAAGCAATCCTAAGCAAAAGAACAAAGCTGGAGGTATCACATCATCTGACTTCAGGTTACACTAGAAGGCTATAATAACCAAAACGGCATGGCATTAGCACAAAAGCAGACACATAGATCAATGAAACAGAATAGAGAACCTAGAAATAAAGCCACATACCTACAACCAACTGATCTTTGACAAAGTTGACAAATATACATATTAGGGAAAGGTTACTCTATTCAATAAACAGTACTGGGAAAATTGGAGAGTCATTTGCAGAAGAATGGAACTGGACCCCTATCTCTCACCATATACAAAACTCAACTCAAAATGGATTACAGACATAAATATAAGACCTGAAACTATAAAATACTAGAAAATAAACATAGGAGAAATTCTTCTGAACATTGGCTGAGGCAAAATTTATGACTAAGTCTTCAAAAGGAAATGCAACAAAACCAAAATAGACAAAGGGGACTTAATTAAACTAAAACTCTTTTGCACAGCTAAAGAAATAATCATCCAAGTAAACAGACAATCTACAGAATGAGGGAAAATATTTGCAAACAATGCATATGACAAAGTGCTCATATTCAGAATATATGAGGAGCTCAAACAGCTCAACAAGAAAAAAACACATAACCTCATTAAAAGTGGGCAAAATTCATAAACAGGCATTTTGCTTTTTTTATTATACTTTAAGTTCTAGGGTACATGTGCACAATGTGCAGGTTTATTACGTAGGTATACATGTGCCATGTTGGTTTGCTGTACCCATCAACTTGTCATTTACATTAGGTATTTCTCCTAACGCTACCCCTCGCCCAGTCCCCATTCTCCAACAGGCCCTGGTGTGTGATGTTCCCCTCCCTGTGTCCATGTGTTCTCATTGTTCAACTCCCACTTATGGGTGAGAACATGTGGTGCCTGTTTTTCTGTCCTTGCGATATTTTGCTGAGAATGATGGTTTCCAGCTTCATCCATGTCCCTGCAAAGGACATCAACTCATCCTTTTTTATGGCTGCATAGTATTCCATGGTGTATATGTGCCACATTTTCTTTATCCAGTCTATTACTGATGGACATTTGGGGTGGTTCCAAGTCTTTGCTATTGTGAATAGTGCCACAATAAACAAACCTGTGCATGTGTCTTTATAGTAGCATGATTTATAATCTTTTGGGTATATACCCAGTAATGGGATGGCTGGACCAAATGTTATTTCTGTTTCTAGATCCTTGAGGAATCGCCACTGTCTTCCACAATGGTTGAACTAATTTACAATCCCACCAACAGTGTAAAAGTGTTCCTATTTCTCCACATCTTCTCCAGCATCTGTTGTTTCCTGACTTTTCAATGATCACCATTCTAACTGGCATGAGACGGTATCTCATTGTGGTTTTGATTTGCATTTCTCTGATGTCCAGTGATGATGAGCATTTTTTCATATGCCTGTTGGCTGCATAAATGTCTTCTTTTGAGAAGTGTCTGTTCATATCCTTTGCCTACTCTTTGGTGGTTTTTTTTTTCTTATAAATTTGTTTAAGTTCTTTGTAGATTCTGGATATTAGCCCTTTGTTAGATGGATAGATTG
>NW_016814088.1:2783595-2809810 GCF_001698545.2 Rhinopithecus bieti
TCCTAACATGAGGGAGAAATTAGGAAAACCTTTTCAACAATATATAACCCCATTTTCTGTTTTTATTTCCTTACTGTGTTTTCTCCATTTTGGTCTTGACCTTCTCTCCTTTTATCTTGAGTTCGCAGGAGCTAGAATGCTCCAATCCTTTTTGTCCTTCTTATAATGGACATATTTGCACTCACCTTTTGTAGGAGAGAGCAAATCTCTACTTAGTTCTAGTTCCTGTTTTCAAATTGTTGGTTATCTTATTCTTGAGTTCATGAGCCTTTGCCTCCATTACCTCTGTCTTCCCTACAAAAATATCATACTGAGTGGGCAAAACCTGGAAGCATTCCCTTTGAAAACCAGCACAAGACAAGGATGCCCTCTCTCTCCACTCCTATTCAACATAGTGTTGGAAGGTCTGTCCAGGGCAATCAGGAAGGAGAAAGAAATAAAGGGTATTCAAATAGGAAGAGAGGAAGTCAAATTTTCTCTGTTTGCAGATGACATGATTGTGTATTTAGTAAAACCCATCGTCTCAGCCCAAAATATCCGTAAGCTGATAAGCAACTTCAGCAAAGTCTCAGGATACAAAATCATTGTGCAAAATCACAAGCATCCCTATACACCAATAATAGATAAACAGCCAAATCATGAGTGAACTCCCATTCACAATTGCTACAAAGAGAATAAAATACCTAGGAATACAACTTGCAAGGGATGTGAAGGACCTCTTCAAAGACAACTACAAACCACTGCTCAAGGAAATAAGAGAGGACACAAACAAATGAAAAAACATTCCATGCTCATGGATAGGAAGAATCAATATTGTGAAAAATGGCCATATTGCCCCAGGTAATTTATAGATTCAATGTTATCCCCATCAAGCAACCATTGACTTTCTTCACAGAATTAGAAAAAAAGAAGTACTTTAAATTTCATATGGAACCAAAAAAGAGCCCATATAGCCAAGACAATCCTAAGCAAAAGGAACAGCATCATGCTACCTGACTTCAAACTATACTACAAGGCTACAGTAGCCAAAACAGCATGATACTGGTACCAAAGCATATAGATCAATGGAACAGAACAGAGGCCTCAGAAATAACACCACAAATTGACAACCATCTGATCTTTGACAAACCTTAAACAAACAAGCAATGGGGAAAGGATTCTGTATTTCATAAATGGTGTTGGGAAAACCGGTTAGCCATATGCAGAAAACTGAAACTGGACCCCTTCCTTACACATTATAAAAAATTAACTCAGATGGATTAAAGACTTAAATGTAAGACCTAAAACCATAAAAACCCTAGAAGAAAATCTAGGCAATACCATGCAGAACATAGGCATGGGCAAAGGCTTCATAACTAAAACAGCAAAGCAATGGCAACAAAAGCCAGAATTGACAAATGGGATATAATAAACTAAAGAGCTTATGCACAGCAAAAGAAACTATCATCAGAGTCAAATCATCAGATTTATTGATGTTGTTCGCATATACTCAGTTATGTAACTAAATATATATACTACAATTAATTGTTCAGTTGAATCATTTGGATTGCTTATGCTGCGTTTAACAGAGCACTTATTGTTTCATTGGATCTACTCTTAATTTTTTAAATACTAAATGTTGCATATTGCTATACATTGGTCTTAGTGTATAAGAAGAAGTATACCTTATAATAGCATGCTTTTCATAGAAAGCATAACATTTCTTGAAATTTCAAAAGCATAGGTAAGTACTCAAAAAGCATAGGCAACCTACAGAATGGGAGAAAATTTTTGCAATCTATCCATCTGACAAAGGGCTAATATCCAGAATCTACAAGGAACTTAATCAAATTGACAAGAAAAAAAAACAAACAATCTAATCAAACAGTGGGTGAAGGATATGAACAGATACTTCTCAAAAGATGACATTTATGTGGCCAAAAACCATATGAAAAAAAGCCCATTATCACTAGTCATTAGAGAAATGCAAATCAAAATCACAATGAGATACCATCTTAAACCAGTTAGAATGACGATCATTAAAAAGTCAGAAAACAACAGATGCTAGAGATGATGTGGAGAAGTAGGAACTCTTTTACACTCTTGATGATAGTGTAAATTAGTTCAACAATTGTGGAAGACAGTGTGGTGATTCCTCAAGGATCTAGAACCAGAAATAGCATTTGACCCAGCAGTCCCATTACTGGGTGTATATCCAAAGGATTATAAATTATTCTACTATAAAGACACATGTACACATATGTTTATTGCAGAACTGTTCACAATAGCAAAGACTTGGAACCAACCCAAATGCCCATCAGTGATAGACTAGATAAAGAAAATGTGGCACATACACAAGATGGAATACTATGCAGCCATATTAAAGGATGAGTTATTGTCCTTTGCAGGGACATAGATGAAGCTGGAAACCATCATTCTCAGCAAACTAACACAAGAACAGAAAACCAGACACCACATGTTCTCACTCATAAGTGGGAGTTGAACAATGAGAATACATGAACACAGAGAGGGGAACATCACACACCAGGGCCTGTTGGGGGGTGAAGGGCTAGGGGAGGGATAGCATTAGGAGAAATACCTAATATAGATAACTGGTTGATGGGTGCGGCAAACCACCATGGCACGTGTATACCTATGTAACAAACCTGCACATGCATCCCAGAGTTTTAAGTATAATAAAAAATATTTTTTTTAAAAAAAGAAATGTCATACTGTATGATTGAGTTTTTTTTTTCCCCACACCCTTCTTTCTAATTTTGTTTTAAATAATGTCTTGTGTTTTAGCTTTTGCTGTCTACTTGCTTTGTCAGTTTTACGTGAATTGAAAAGATTGAAAGGCTGTGCTGGTCAGGAATGGTGGCTCACGCCTGTAATCCCAGCACTTTGGGAGGCCAAGGCGGGTAGATCACGAAGTCAGGAGTTCAAGATTAGCCTGGCCAAGATAGTGAAACTCCATCTCTAAGAAAAATACAAAACTTAGCCAGGCGTGGTGGCACATGCCTGTAATCCCAGCTACTCAGGAGGCTGAGGTAAAGAACTGCTTGAACCAGGGAGGCGGAGGTTGCAGTGAACCAAGATCCTGCCACTGCACTCCAGCCAGGGCGACAGAGCGAAACTCCTTCTCAACTCTGTCTCAAAAAGAAAAAGAAAGAAAAAAAGAAAGGCTATGCTGTCACACTACCATCTCTCCAGGATCCCTTTATTTTTTAGTTTAAATAAATTATATTTCCTTTTGTGTTATCCCTCATCCACTTCCAAACTTTCCCAAAATATTATTTTGATATACCTTAGAATGCAGCTATGTGAATGTGTATAATATGGTCTGCAAAGCTTTATATCTTCTGCAGAATGAAAATTCTATGCATCAAGATTTATTGATGTTGTTCGCATATACTCAGTTATGTAACTAAATATATATACTACAATTAATTGTTCAGTTGAATCATTTGGATTGCTTATGCTGTGTTTAACAGAGCACTTATTGTTTCATTGGATCTACTCTTAATTTTTTAAATACTAAATGTTGCATATTGCTATACATTGGTCTTAGTGTATAAGAAGAAGTATACCTTATAATAGCATGCTTTTCATAGAAAGCATAACATTTCTTGAAATTTCAAAAAGCATAGGTAAGTACTTATTAATAAACAGAGCATATTAGATAATCTTGGAGTTATGATATAGGCAACAAGTAAACAAGGAGAAATGTGTTCCACTTCCCTTCTTCTCGGTTGTCTTTTGCTCTAATTCCTTTGTGATTTTCTGTTTCTTCATGACTTTAGTGCTCGCTTCGGCAGCACATATACTGTTTCTTCATGACTTTGTCTCAGAGTTCCTGTTGCCTTTGCATCTTAAGCTGCAAATACTCACAGAAAAGACTGGGATTCCTGCTGCTGTGACTGACATTACCTTGAATTTCTGTTGCCATACCTGTGCCTTGCAGTTTGGCAGTATGAGAGTCATCGGTAGGATGTTTTGTCTAAATGGGACAACCACATTTTAAGTTGCATAGTCTATAACCTCCAGTACAGTGTACATGTTGGATAGTTATGCATCATAGTACAAAGATATGTATGGTATTATATAAGCATCTGTTTCCCTTCATTGTTTCTGTGCTACCGAATGCATTTGTTGTTCCAAGTGGATTAGCCAGTCTAGACATCCTACCAAATGTCAATGCAAGCATGGATCTTCTGTGCACAGGTCTCAAGTCATCAGGGCTTGTCTGCAATGCCACTCTTAAACAGTCAGATCAATACAGTCACACTATTATTGTTTATTTTGGTTTTTTTTCACTTTGCTAACAGAAAATGTTATCTGAATACAAGATTTCTTTTTGTTTTCTAAGCAGAAAGTAACACATGACCAGAACTCAAGAGGGAAAAAGTTAGCTGGTGAATAAATGCCCAAGAACTTGGGAAGGAAGTATATATTTTTTATTACCCACTAAGCCACGATAAGGGTTATTATCATGAGATAATCATTCCTCTGGAGCAATACGAGACAGGGGACACAGCTGAGTGCCATCATGCCCATGGGATGTGATTAGCTCATGATAACAGCATCCCCTGAACTCATTGCTATTATGAAATGTCTATTTCCCCCCATTTTCTATATATAAATAAATGATTTTGGCGGACAGATTCAATTCCCACAAACTGCAAGTTTGCATTAAAATGCTTCAGCTGTGAGATTCACAGATATTAATTTACCCTTTTGGAATGTTGAACAGTCAATCAGAATCTTTCTTCGTCTCAAGCTGTTTTATGATATTATTACAATGTATTTTGCGACGGAACGGCGGGTAAAGCAAGTTTCAGAGAAATAGGCTTGTTTGGGCTCGATTTAGTTGCTTGAGGGAAACCTCTACATAAAATGACTCTGCCTGCTCACTAAGGCATCCTAACTTTCTCATTATTTTTTTCCTGCCTGACTCAATTTCTTTGCTGCATTTTAGAAGTCTGAAGTTCATTCCTCTAACTAGATTAATAAAAGCAGATTTCTCATTTCATGTTTCAGAATTGACAGAGGAAATACTGCCCTGGTAATGTCAGAGTGAAGTGAGAAAATGCTAGTCCCAAATTTGGGATTTTAAAATTAACTTTGAAATCGGATTGATTTTTGGATTTATCAATAAATGAGAAGTTTTGATATAATAACAAGACTGGCAGGTATGTATAATTTATTATAAATTTATTTGAAGTTTGTGAAAATAGCACAATTAATTTATGAAAATTAAAAAGTCAGGCTGGGTGCAGTGGTTCATGCTTGTAATCCCCACACTTTGGGAAACTGAGCCAAGAGGGTTGCTTTGAGACCGGGAGTTTGAGACCGGCCTGGGCAACATAGTGAGACCCCCATCTCTACAAAAAAATTATCTGGAATAGGTAGTATGTGCCTGAAGGCTACTCAGGAGGTGGAAGTGAGAGTATTGCTTGAACCCAGGAGTTCGATGCTGCAGTGAGCTAAGAAGGTGCCACTGCACTTTTGCCTGGGTGACAGAGTGAGACCCCATCTCTCTAAAAAAATAAAAAATAAAAAATAAAAAAATCAATGTGATTTCCATCAGCTAAAGAATTTTGGGTAATAATCTCCTTGGCCATGCTTATGAAAAGCAGAAACATAAACTAGATTATCGTAGACTCCTAAAGCAATTTTTTCTCTATATTAAAAAATATTTGTGGCACATGTGTTAATAGTATTAGAATGAATATCTGGTGTAAAAAATAAGGATTGAATCTAAAACTAAAGAAAGGAAAAGTGACATCTTCTTTTCTTCAAATATATTTTATGGTTGTGGTCAGGCAACCTTTTTCTCATTCCATACATGTATGTGTTGTTCTGATTTTTAGGAGAACATACAAGCAGTCATCATTTAATTAGAGAGTGTACTTAATTAAGCAATACAAAATTTGCTGCTTATCATTATTCTTCCTCTCTATGAATGTTATTTTATGGTGTGAATGATGAAAGACGCTTGCTTCACACCACATTAAGCCAGAAGAGGAAGGAGCTCATGCACTAACTTACACAGAGCATCTAATAAAAATACAAATTCAGTTATCAACTCTGGAATTATCAAATGGACATAAATGAATAGTATTATGATATGAATTTAAAGTATAAGTATTAGTAATGTTTCATGAGTTATTAGACTTACATTTTCTTTTGTTAAAAGTCTTGGAATGAAATTCTGGCTTGTGTAGTTCTGAAAAGGAAATTTCCTTCCTATTGTGACTGTCAGTTTTATATGTGAATTTGACTAGTCTGAAGTATTCAGTTATTCAATCAAGTAGAATATTAAATCGATTTTTATATAATTTCTTATATTAATATTTTAGAGGGTCTTGACTAGGTGTTCTTTTGTAGCATTGAATGGGATATTCATGAGGATGTTAAAATAAGTAGTTTTCTTTTCAGTGATACAATTGTCAAGTCGAAGATATTTTGATAATTTGATTGTCTAATTTTCCTTTCCACCTTTTATTTTCTCTTTCAAGCTGCATTTGGACATTGTACAAATTATTTTTTGGGCCCTATGATTAAAGATGTCTGAGGTCACATCAAAACAGGAGGTTGAAAATGCTAGTTAAAATAGTTGGGTAATAAAAAAGATGTTAAATACCATCTTCTTACCCTAAAAATAGGATTTTTTTTTTTTTTTGAAGACTGAAATTTGGAGAACTTAAAAAACGGTGCTAAGTTTGGTGAAAGTGGAAAGATATATGGAAGGCTAGGTTACAAGTATAGTATTTGATTATATATCATAGGTGTCAAGAACATTCTGGAATCATGGTTCTAACACAGATTCTAGACATTTCCTAGTCCAACCCCTTGAGGTAAGCGATGTTAAATACTAACAATTCAGGAGTTAATGATCACAAAGTCTACTTTTAAAATATTAAATTATTAAAGAACTTTTCTTTAATTATTAAAGAACTTTTAATATTATTATTAAAGAGAAATTATTAAAGAACTTTTCACGTTGGTTTTGCATGCATTTTAGCTACAAGTTTTATAGTTTACCTAAAGCATTCTGATGTTTATATCAAGTATGGAATAAAATATGAATTTGCACACATTTATATATAGATAGATAAATGTAATATGTGGTAATTGGAACATATCTCTACTTAGAGAGTTCAGTAGTAGGCAGGGTTTGAAAGCCAATAATTTATAAATGAAGCTGATAAATAGAACACATTCATTCAAGATACAGCAGACAGCTGAGAACTGAAAAAGCTAACACTTAACAACAGCTACCTTCTTTTAGTCACAGTATAATTTTCTATGCTGCATAATGTAGTCCTTCCCTCTCCCAGAGGTACTAATAGAGGCTGGAACTAGAAAGATTAAAATATTACTTCTAACAGTATGTAAAAGTTGATTTATAACCAAAAAAATTATTTTCATTAGTCAACATATTTCTGTTCTCTCATCCCACCCTCATCTCAAATTTTGAGCATGAATATTAGAAAATTTAAGTTAAAAAACCCTAGAAAGTATGAATAAATTCTGAATTATATGTTTTATTTTCATGTGTAGATATAACTATTACCATGAAAATATGTTAACCTAATGAATCCCAAAAAATAGGATGAATATAATGAGAATTTGTCATTGTACTAAAACTAAATTTATGACACCATACTTTCATCTTTAATATCATTTCCTCTTTATTGTCAAGGAATGTATCTCAGCAAATTTTCGTAGAATACTAGTCATGGTAAACAAAGCTTTCATAGCAGTAAGCTTGAAAAACAAAGCCTTTTGGTGTATATTCTTCTTACTTTTAGAAGTAAATATTAAAACATACTACAATAACAAAATGGGTTAACTTTGTTTAACATAGGGTTTCCTACATTTATTTGACTACAGAATGCCACACCTGTACCTCTCCCGCCAACACCATTAATACCAGTCAACTGATGTTTCCACAAATCACTTTGGGAAATCTAGTGTTGGCCTAGATTGTTGGTGGAATTAGAGGAAGAGTCAGTCCTATTTTTCCATAAAGGGTCAAATAGTGAAGATTTTATAATCTATAGGCCACATATGGTGTGTGTTTCATATTCCCTTTTGGAGTTACAACACTTCAAAAATGTAGAAAACGTTTTTTGCTTGAGAGTCAGTAGGATGCAGGTCTGATTTGGCCTGTGAGCCATAATTTATTGACCCCTGGATTAGAGGATACAAATAAAAAATAATGACTTAAGAAGAGAAAAAATCAGTTAATAAATAATTAAAACACACGTGTAGATAACCAAGTGGAATTTTGGCTAAATGGTCATAAATATTGATATGTAAAACAGTAGACGTAAACAATAAATGCTTTTATTTCATAATTATGCAATTAGAAAATAGATTTAGATATGCATTTAGTTAGAAATGCTTACACCATGAACAAAATATCAACTCAAGATGGATTAAAGAATTAAATGTGAAACCTAAACCTACAGAAATCCTTGACGATAACCTGGGAAATACCATTCTGGACACAGGCTCTGGCAAAGATTTCATGAGGAGGACACCAAAAGCAATGGTAACAAAAACAAAATGTGATAAATGGGACCTAATTAAACTAAAGAGCATCTACACAGCAAAAGAAACTATAAACTGAGTAAACAGACAATGCACAGAATGGGGACAAATATTTGCAAACTATGTATCTAACGAAGACCTAATATCCAGAATCTACGAGGAACTTAAATCAGCAAGCAAAAAACAAACAACTGCATGAAAAACTGTGCAAAGGACAGGAACAGACATTTCTCAAAAGACTTATATGCGGTCAACAAGCACAAGGAAAAAAATGCTTAAATGTTACTAATCATTTTATCTAATGCAAATCAAAACCACAATAAGATACCATCTCACACCATTCAAAAGGGCTGTATTAAAAAGTCAAAAATAACAGATGCTGATGAGATTGTGGAGAAGAGGGAACACTTCCACACTACTTGTGGGAATGTAAATTAGTTCAGCCACTGTGGAGAGCAGTTTGGTGATTTCTCAAGGCAGAATTACTATTTGACCCAGCAATCCCACTGTTGGGTACATACTCATAGGAATATAAATTGTTCTACCACAAAGCCACATGCATGTGTACATTGCAGCACGATTCACAATAGCAAAGACATGGAGGCCAGGCGTGGTGTCTCATGCCTGTAATCCCAGCACTTTGGGAGGCCAAGGTGGGTGGATCATGAGGTCAGGAGTTCGAGACCAGCCTGGCCAACAGAGTGAAACTCCATCTCTACTAAAACAAAAATACAAAAATTAGCTGAATGTGGTGGCGGGCACCTATTGTCCCAGCTACTCAGGAGGCTGAGGCCAGTGAATTGTTTGAACCCAGGAGGCGGAGATTGCAGTGAGCCAAGACCACACCATTGCACTCCAGCCTGGGTGACAGAGCAAGACTCCATCTCAAAAAAAAAAGAAAAAGAAAAGACATGGAATCAACCTAAATGCCCATTAACAGTAGACTGAATAAAGAAAATGTGGTACGTATACACCATGGAATACTATGCAACCATAAAAAAGAATGAGATCATGTCATTTACAGGGACATGGATGGAGCTGGAGGCCATTGTCCTAAGTGAACAGAAAACCAAACACCACATGTTCTCACTTACAAGTGGAAGCTAAACCTTGACTACATAGGGACATACAGAAGAGAACAACAGACACCATAGCCTATTGGAAGGTGGACGAAGGCAGGAGGGTGAAGACCTAAAAACTACCTATTGGTGACTATGCTTTCCATCTAGGTGATGATCTATGTTCCTAACACCTGTGACATGCAAGTTATCTATATAACAAACCCATACAAGTACCCCCAGACCTAAAATAAAAATTAAAAAAAATTAAAAATAAATTATACAAAGATGTGTTGATTCAAGATGGCTGAGTATCAAATGTCAATTTTACAGAGTCTTTATTGGAGCGCTTGGTGGTCCTTAGATTTTTACAGTATTTCTGCTCTATTTGAGTAAAGATAAGGTTATATACAAGTTCTTCTTGCTCTTAGGATTCAACTATAAGAAAATTATGAGTTAGTATGCAAGTTGGAATAAATGGCTTGGAGCCAATTAAGAACAAAGAAAAATTTGAATTTTGGGTCTAGATTCATAGTTCTCTATTGTTAGTGTTACATCACCTGGAGAGAAATAGATTAAATATGTTTAAGTGTATTTATACATATTAAATATATTTAAATATGTTGGGCAATGAGAAAAGTATGTACTAAGAATGCCTATTTTCATGTATTCATTAATTGAGAAAGCAAATGTTTATTTAAATCTACTATATTCAAGATATGTGTTTACAATAATAAATATTTGGAGAAAATATAAACTTTCAAGTGTTGACTATCTTTCATTGCTACAGTGAAATTATACATGCCTTATACGAAATAAAAAAATTAAAAAGCATTTTTAATTACTCACAATTAAAATATAAGTTGAAGAAATGAAAGTACAAAACAGAACACATACTGTGTTTGTGAACACAAGTTTATACACAAATGCACCAATATCTACACATGTACATGTTGATATATTTCTTTGAAAATGATGTAAACAAATTTGGAAAGAAATATTAAAAAGTAGTTTTTAACTTTTGGCAGTGGTATTGCTTTTTGCAGATTTTCTATTTTTAAGATATTTTATGCAACAGAGATTTTATGTGTCTTTCAAAAGAAATGCATGCTAGTGTTATTAATTTGTTGTTTGCTTTTAAAATCTATTCCCTGGCTTTGAAAAGCTTACATTCATTGTATTTCTGGGTTTGCCGATAGAGAATCCCCAAATAAACTGAATATAAAGTAGAAATTTCAATTTGCAAAATACCTGGGTGGAAATAAAGCATTTCTGGCAAAAATGAATAGTGAACTGCATCTCTCTCTCTTCAGATGATAGTGTGGTTGCGTGGTTCTGAACCTTTCATGTGTTGAGACCACGAAGCTGGCAGACTGAGGTGTTAAACATGCCCTCATTTTATGACTTTAGTAATTCACACATCCCTGGGCTTGGCCAGATGGGGATGCCTCTCTTTGTTTAATCTAATATCTCTATTGCATTAATTTTTTCTCCTTTTGTAGCCCAAACCAGATAGCTTTATTGAGCTGCTCACGATGCTTCCTGGATCCCCACCATCCAACTCCCTGAGAGTTGTCAGTCGGCTAGGCATACAACAGCCTGTGGAAGATGGCCTACCGTTCCTTCTGATGTTCTTGCTTTAGGACTGACACTGCCTGGCCTGAATCTGATGTGCCATATGATTGACTGCCTGATTACCTTTATCTTCTCCCTCCTAGGTATACCTTAACTTCTAACAAAAAGGGTTTCAACATCACTGAACAGAAAACAGTTTTGTTTTGTTTGTTTTCTAACATAGTTTATTATTTTTATTATTTTATTATTTTTTTCCAAGGGTTTAAAACCTCCAATCCTAAACAGCAGAATGTGACCCTCTGCAAATAGCTCAGGTCTTTGAGGTCGAAGGACTCCCTCACTGCACATCTGTCTTGACAGATTGAGGCCCTAGAACAACATAGCTTAGTCACACACTAACCAGCAGGGAGAAAGCCTGTGCCTTTTATTAAAGCCTACCTACTGGCTTAGTGTTTGGAATTCAGTTCTACCTATAAATCAACATCAGAGCATACAACCCAGCGTGTTCAAGAGCTTTGCTTAAACATCAAAGGAAGAACACAGACAAGCACTATGATAGAAATATAACTAATCACTTGCAAATACATCTTTCCTGTCAGTAGGAGCTTAACCTTTCTGTTTAATGTGACTAGGAAAGAAATTCAGTTATCTCCATTCTATATGTTTTCTTTAAAGAGGTATAGAATTTTCTATGAAAAGGTGTATTTGTTCTTAATACAGACCAGCGTAGCATTTCAGAAGTCTGCAGTTGAAGAGAGCAACAAAAAGCTGAAGTCTGTCCAATTGTAAATGCTGTTTATCACCTAATGAAAGACACATTACTTCTATGAATCTTATACCTGCTAGGAAAATCTCAGTTTTGATCAAGTGACACTAGGAAAAAAGTAAAGCATAATAAATATATTTATTTTTAAAATGGGGGAAATATATTTCTATTTGTTTGTTGGCTGGCAGTGAATACAATTTGATGCTTTGTGGTACATTCATTGGGATCAATTTAGCTTCATCCGCTGCTCATGGTTTTATCCATTCATGAGGGGCCTAGGAAGGATTTACTTGAGGTGCTCAGAAAATCCTAGAATCTATAAACTATTCCTTTAATTTGAATACTAGATTACGGATGAAAGTTTGGTCACCTGTGTGGATCAGTGGGATTAGAGACATCAAAGCAAGTAAAAATAAGGAAGACAAGCAGAGAAACAACAAACAAAAAGAACTCCATCACTGAAACCAAAGGTAGTGCCAAGGGAATTGGAAGGTTTGGGTAGAAATATTGTATTCCAAAGTGGATTTGTGCTCATGCTGTTGCTGTTTCTAAATCTAGGATAAATTGTGGAGACATGAAGTCTTAGAGTCAGCATATCTGAGAAAGGAATCTTCTATTATTTTCTGATTTGATATTTCTGTACAGTATACATAATCTTGATTTTCAAATGTTTATGTGTAATAAGTGTTTTTATGGACGCTGTAGCATATTTGGTATTGATATTTGTGAGGTTTTAATATGTACACATGTGAATGTTTGTGTATATGAGAGTTAGTATAGTCTAGTGATATTAAGACTGATATTAACCTTATAACAAAGTAAAAGAGTAAAATACTGAGTTTGACAAAACTAAGAAAGAATCCTGGATCCACTGGTGTAAGTTTTGGAATCATAGGGAATATTAATACTTATTTTATAGTTGTGAGAATTAGATGGGCTGTCTCATAGAAATGCCCAGTGCATTTTAACAATCCTATAACTCTTACCTAGTAATAGTAGTATCAAAAAACAACATAGGGGTTAGTACCTTTATGCCTTACAACTGGATATTTCAAGGTAAGATTTACTCAATCTCAATTTACTCTCAGTATTTTCTTATCTAGGATTTAATAATGATAAGCTGAAAATTAAAAAACAAGACCAGGTGTTTGTAGGTTACCTATTGGATACCATGTTTATTACCTGGGTGACAAAATAATTTGTACACCAAACCCCTGCACCACACAATTTAGCTATATAACAAACTGCATATGTACCACTGAACCTAAAATAAAAGTTAAAACAAAACAAAAAACTACCTTACTTTTTCTGATACTGATAGCAGAATTTTAACAAGAGTTGTTAGGTTCACCTATATCTGGAGTCTGGAACCACCTCTCCATTCTCCTCTAGTTTCAAATATACCAGCTATACTAAATAGAGCATGTATATGGTCTCTTCTCACTCATTACTCCCCTAGCCTCATGTTTTACCTTAGAAAATGTACTCTGTTTAGAGACATGGCTCCTATATGTGGGCGCATTCACATATATCAAGGTTAATAGCCACTTTCCCACTGGCAAATGCTAATCTGTAGTGCCAATGAGTCTTCATTAGAATAAAATATAACTCTTGTGCCCATTTAAATAAAGCATTTCTAACAACATCACAGAATGATTGCACTATAAAAATGGTAATGCACATCCAGTGTTTTGAGAGAGATTGTAAGATCCTTGAGGGCAAGGATTTGTTCTATCCTCAGGTTATGTACTCTATAGACAACAGTGGAACACTTAATGGTTTTGTTTTTAACAGCTAACTAATTCTCCTTGTTTTGAGAAAAAACTTAAGAGTGAAAATAACTTCCTCAGGCATCCTTCTTAGAAGAAGAAAATGGATTGGCAATTTTCAGAAATCAGGTCTGCAGAATCTTAAGACCATTACAAACTTCTGTGATATTCAGTTCAGAGTTTCCCAAGAAAACAGAAAATGAACAAGTCTCTGAGACTTGCCCCTTTACAGATGTCCTCTGGAAAGGAGGGTGGATAAGCCCTTGCTAAGTAATCCTGTCCAGAGCAATTTCCCTCTGCTCTCAATCTCCTGAGAGCTCCCCTTCTCCTTCCACATTTCATTCCTTTAGGTTTAGATCTTCTACCTTTGCATTGAAGGTTCATTCATGATTATGTATAGAATTCATTAAAAGCAATGCTCTGAACTTCATAAGCTGCTGAAAAGATTAACATTAGAAGATTTGGAATGAGTGGTGGTGGCCATAATAAGACGTCTGCTGAAAATAGCTATTCTGGTAATTAACTAAGTACTAGCACAGTACAGCTAAGTGTCACAGTGGGGTGGGTGAGTGTATTAGTTTGCTCTCGTGTTGCTAATAAAACATACCTGAGACTTGGTAATTTATAAAGAAAAAGAGGTTTAATGGACTCACAGTTCCATGTGGCTGGGGAAGCCTCACAGTCATGATGGAGGGTGAAGGAGAAGCAAAGTCATGTCTTACATGGCGGCAGGCAAGGAGAGCTTGTATAGGGGAACTGACTTTTATAAAACCAACAGACCTTGTGGGACTTATTCACTGTCATGAGAACAGCAGGAGAAAGACCCACCCCCATGATTCAATTACCTCCCACTGGGTCCCTCCCACAACATGTGGGAATTATGGGAGTTATAATTCAAGATGAGATTTAGGTGGAGACACAACCAAACCATATCAGTGGGGATGGAGGTTAGGAGTGGAATTTAAGAGCAACAGGTGAGCATTACCAGTTTACTAAAAAGCAGTCACAAAGCCTTCCTTTGTAGTCACTCAACATATAACAAGGTGAGAGAAAGCACTAAATGGGATATTCTGATTAATTCAGAGGCCATGAAAAAACTGATCAAGTTAGTAATATTTATTAAATGCAAGTTAAGCATACATTCAAATTTCATTAGTAGTTTTATAACTTCATCTTATGGAATTTGCAGAGTATTCTTCTGCTATTCAGAATCTATTTGTTAAACAAATGTGTGTGTATTTAAAAATATATATTAAGTATTTTATCAAAAATATGTCCTAATTGATTCATTAATGGTACTTGAATATGCAAAGAACATACAACTGTTTTCTGTGCATCAGTTTCCTTAGATGATATTTATTTTATCCTAGGTTTTATGTGTAATGTTGCTAAGTTTCTGTGGTAACTCAATCACTTTATATAAAATGGAGATTATTTCATTAACTACCAAGGCAGCTGCTATTTCTGGATGTTACTGTGTCATAGGAATGAATTGAAGCAATTTTCCAGTGACACAAAATGCTTGGACCACACTTACATGGAGACTCGAATCTCCTCCCTTTTGAAGGGGTTCTCACAATTAATAGATGTTATGAAACCTAGTCCTGCCTTCTCCTTCTCAAGCCCCACACATGTGCTCATCCAGACACGTACCAAGTTGCTAGACATGAACAAGGTCTGCATGACATTCACAGAAAATAAACTATGTAAGAGAAATAGACAGAAAACTGCCCCAATCTCTACTTTACTCAGGCAGAAGAATCTATAAATAAATACATTTGATTGTAGTAAGGAATACTACATGCTGTTCTTAAACTAATGTCTATTGCTGTCCTGGGAGGGAGAACAGTTATGACAAATTATCTTTAAGAATCTTGTGCTAGGAGCGTTGGCTGCTTGTTTGTATTCCTTTAACTGAGAACACCACAATGGTATTGTCAGTACCTCCTCAGACTGGCAAGCAGGAAGTGACAACTCACCTAGGAATTGTTCAAACTCTCAGAAAAGCATATTGGACTCTGTCAGAGGTCATAGCTGTTCTTTTCAAAATGATGGAACGTGACTGTCACTTTTTCCATATTTTTGTTCAGTTCCCATGATCTACATCAGCTCATCTTATTTCCAATATTTGTTACCTGCCATCCTCTCCTTTGTGGAACTCCAGACCTCCCTAATGTGAAAGCAGTCCTGGCCCTTGGTTTGTAGAAAACTCCAGTGTTAGAAAACTCCATGCCTTGGAAAGCTATTGGGTACTAGGCTTAGTATCTAGGTGACAAAATAATCAGTAAAACAAACCCATGGCATGAATTTACCTATGTAACAAACCTGCATATGTACCCTTGAAGCTAAAATATTTTTTAAGAGAGCTAATGTTAGCTCCCTTTTTATTTATGTTTCACTGATGCTGAAGTGTAGGTAGGGGATTCTGGTCCTTACAGTGGCAGCAAAGTGATAGACAATTGAAATTTATTCTAGTTTAGTTTACCAAAGGTGAAGTTTATAAGCAGTTTCTTCATAAGTTACCCATAAATAAGCCCAGTTCGACAGAGTAAATATATTCTGGTTGGATCATATGATTCAATTTTATTGGAAGAACATGATTTTCTCTCTCTTTTGAAAGTTATTAACTTCGGCATTATTTTCCCAGCCTGCTTTTATGATAATATATATTATGCTACCAGATATCTGAGTCATCTGAGGCATGTGTTTCCTGTACTGCAAACTCCTCTTTCAGTAGGTTTATGAGCAAGCAGAATTGACTCCATTTGAGAGGCATGGGAGGGACCCTGAGTAATCAGCCCTGTGCCTCCTGCCATCTCCTCTCTCCTGAACCATGTAGCTGAGCAAATGAATATCTTGAGTCATGCAGCTAATAGCTCTTGGAAACTGTCTCTCTGTTGAGTAGGCTGTCAGAAAAAATCTGGGAACTCAAAATATAAGTTCAAGCTATTTCTCCCAAACTCATGACTACAACAGAACTGCTGACCTTCAATTTGGCACCTGCTCTTGCTAAGCTCCTTGAATCTGATATTTAGGACTTTTCCAAAATATTACTGCCTTACCTAGACACCCTTTCTTAGAGCCAAGGTAAAAATCTAGTCCTCTTATTCTAGCAAGTCTATTTGTCACTCATGGGAATTCCATGAAATTAGGACAAATGCCAATTATTTCTACTGGACAGTAATAAATATTTGAGTTCATCTAATCAGAGAACTATTCACTACTTTACAATTTTATCATGTTTTACCTATTTCCCAAAGTAATTATTGTTTGACGTCCCCACAAAATGTTGGCATTTATGAAGAACTATTTTGACTTCATCATTTGAACAGCCCTCAAAGCTTCCAAAAATCTAACTGTGGATGATTCTGCCTTTTCCTGGGCCTGGGTGAGTCTAATGGCTTCACCCAGGCTCAAATTTCTCTAGATCACATTAATATACTACTTATAGAAATCAGAAAGACTCTCTAACTTGCTTAGTTTAACGGTAAAGGACATCTCTGCCGTGTTATCCTTGGGGGCATATCAATAAAATTGAAAAATGGGAAGTGGGAATAAGAGGTTAAATTGGTTAGACATAGAAAGCATCCCTTCTTTCTCTGACTACTTAGGGATAGATGGTGAGCCAATGGAAAGTGAGCAGAGTTGGGATGTCAATGTAATTTAGGTGTTAATTATTACCATTATCTCTGTTATGCTGGATAACTCACCCTATCTCATAGTGTTATGCTAGCCAACTCACTCTGTCTCATAGTGTCTAGTTTTCTCTCTTTGGAATGAAGATGATACAAAACTAAATTTTAGAGACAAGCTGAAAATCACGAAGTTGTTTAAAAAGTTCCATGAACATTATGAGCTATATCTCTGTTCCCTGAGTTTTGAGGTTCTCCCCAACATGGGGAAAAATACTTTTCTTTTGAAAAAGAATAATGTCTATCTTATAGAATATTAAACTTCACAGGTGATGTACATGTGACATATTAGCAGCAGATGACAAATGTCTATTTTCATAGGCCTGGAAGAGGCTCATTGGGCAAAATACTTGGTGAAGGTGAGTAGATCAAGAAGCCTAGAGTTAAATATGTGTGGGTAACAAAGCCTAACCCTTCTTCCATTAGGTAGCTGCTTACATAAATAACTATGAATAGTTCACTTCTGGTCACCATTTTCCAATAAAAATTTTTAAACAAAGTAGCAAATTTGATACTATGTTAATTTATGTTAGTATATAGTAGCATATTACTAAAAAATTTATCTGATACTGATACTTGATAACATAATCTTCACATTATATCCTGAGACTTTATCATGAGACCTACAGGAAACATTTTTCTAACCAGAGTTGAGAACTCTCATCTTCTGGAATCTGGACAGACCCATATTGAAAAGTATGCTCTCAAAGAGGTGGTTTTATCTGTAATATATAAAAAGTTTGCAAGATTTTCAATGGCTAATAAGAGAATGAATAGCAAAGAAGAAAAATTGTTGGCTCCAAAATAGAAATGGAAGCATCAAAATTATTATCAGTTTATGTTAAATTAAATGTCTCAAAAATGTAATACCCCAACTAGTCAACTACAACTTAACTCATAGCATTTTACACACACACACACACACACATACCTGTATAACGTGTAATGTGGATACATTTTAATATCTGATGGGGGCTTATAAAAGTAAGAAGATTGAGGGTAAAGGAAGATGTGAAAATCGTCCTGCCCACAAAATCCCACTTACGGAGAGCAAAAAAAGAATCATAACATTGTTTAAGGAGGATCTGTCACACATTTTTAGCTTTCTGCCTTCTAATTGCTGTTTGATAAACAACTATTTTTTTTTCAAATGTTTGTTTTATTTATTAATACCACTTAATGTTTTCATCACCAGAGCAGCCATAGACTTGCCCTCTCTTTAGTATTAGGTGCTGCTGATGTCTAATTACACTAAAAGACATTTAGGTTTGCAGACCGCCACATCTTTAATCTTATCCCTTTCTCCTTCTTCTTCTTCTTCGTCCTCCTGCTCCCCTCCTCCTCCTCTCCCTCCTCCTCCCCCTCCTCCTCCTTCCCCTCCTTCTCCTCCTCCTCCTCTTCTTTTTCTTCTTCTCCTCTTCCTCCTGTTCCTCCTCCTCTTCTTCTTTCTTTTTTAGTACTGAACAAAATGCATCTCCTCCTAGTGGTATTATATGGGAAATCACAAGCTTACTTTCTTATACCACTGTGACAGAATGTCATTTCAATTGCCTTATTCACCATATGAAAAAATATATCACAACACTGAGAAAACTTCTCAGTTATCTATATCTTCCCCCTCGGGCTATTGTCATGAGCCACTGGCATACTAAGGAGAGTGTACTAATTCAGTTGTCAGTGGCCTCACCTATTAGAAAAGGGGGAATTACCAGCAAAAAATATGAAACCCATAATAAGGGTGCTGAAGAGGTCTGGATAGCTCTGTCCACTTGTAGTTCTGAATTAAGCACTGTCCCAAAAAATGTGCCATTTGAATTGTCAAAGAGAATGCTGCTGTCACCCACATCTGGCTTGGTAATGAAACATTAACAATATTGTGAGAGCAGCTTCCCCTGGCTGTGTTTGGGGAACATGAGACTGGACGCTCATGCTTGCAGTTTCCAAGTGGGGTGTAAATATATTTTACCTCACAGTGTTTTTATAAGAATAGGGAACTCTTGAGAAAGTTATGAAAATGTAAAGTTCTGGAAATCGGATCAGAGTTCTTAAAGAAGACAAAAGTAATAGGTTTTATAAGACCGAAACCAGCATCAATAGTAGAAAATTTAAATTTGTTAACTTTTCATCAGATTTCTGACAATATGCTAAATTTCTAAAACTGATTTCTGAAAATCTTTGCTATATCACTCTAGGAAAATACTAAGATTTTATTAACTGATGTTCACTCTGACTATACATCAGGTTTATAAATCACCGAATGTAGGAAGAAGTATGACAGCTGATGTCTTAAGCATATGTAAGACCTGCTTTTTCATAACAGCTAAAATCAGAGACTGTATATAATGAAAATGATGTTTAAATCCTAGGGTTTATATATATTGGAATAACATTTTATCATAAAACATGAGGTTACCAAAACAGCATTATACTATTCATTGTACTGTGGCAGACCAGGCACTCTGTAGAGTGATTTCTGGTTGATCTCCTTTAACTCGGACAACGATAATAGGCAAAGTATGCATTAACATAGCTCATCTTATACAGAGGAGTGAAATACTGCCCAGAGTGTATGTTCTTCATCAGCTGTCATATATCTAATAAGTATTAGCATCATGATTTGAACCCAGGACTGACTCCAGAGTCTATGACTTTCCTCTGTACCACAACTCGGAGTAAATCAGCACCGTGAGTTTTAACCTTGAATTCATGTAGAGAATCAGAGACTGGCAAAGCAAGTGCATTATACATATTATTTAAAATATATTTAATACTTAAAAGTTACTCACAAATTATAAGACAATGGAAACATAAGTAAAGTGTTTTTTCCTACTTTTAGGAAGTCTTCATCACTTAAATGTAAATATTATTAATAACTCTATGTGCTTGTTATCATTAATTTCTGTATTAATTTAACAGACATTCTTAAAGGATGCCAGTGGATAAAGCATGCAGAAGCCACACTTAGCCTCCATGTGGCCTTTAAAACTCATTTCCTTTTAAATATGGTAAGAATATCATTGAGTGCTCTGAAAGTATGCAGTGGAGAACATAAGATGTGCAATCTTTTACACCTAGAGTGTTGAATCATGTAATTCCCTGCTGAGAGTTTCATTCTAGATAGTTTGTACTTCTACAAACTATCTACAAATGGCATCTAGGGCTCCGACCTTCGGCCTATGCCATGTCAGCACCTCATATGGTATTCTCTGTCTGTCCTCATTGCTATCTTGTATCTTTTCTTGGTTCTGTAGTGCATTTTTTAAACAAGAAATGTGATTGGCCTGGCTTGTCAGAATCCAATGTAAGGTGTCACTGCAAAACTTATGGATTGGTGACTCTTGAGTCAGATGCACATCCCTCATTCAATCAGCTGAGCAAAGGGTAGGGCCTGTGGGTGGACAGTTTCCTTCAGATGGGGATGTGGGCTCGCAGGCACATGAAAAACTATAAAGGACCTTATAGAGAATGAAAAGTCTTCATATTAATTGGTAGAAGGGGGACAATAAATCCTTTAGCATGTCAGATACCACAGTTACAATCTAAGATGACTCACTAGAGTGCAATTCTGGCACAAGATACATTCATTGGTCCTCATGGAGTAAATAATTTCTGCTGGACTCTAAGCTCTAGGGATACCTATGGATAAAGAAACCTGTAAAATGTCCAAGAGTAAGGTGGATAAAATATTTTTCTCTAGATCCATATAGACCTGGGTTTGAATACTTCATCTGCTACTTGAATGTCTTTTCTAAGTGTTTGGTGTCTTGGTTTTCACAACCTTAAAATCAAACACACACACAAACACAAAACCCTTCCTGGTTTTTTGAAGCATGTAAAAATATCTAAAGAAATACTTGTGAAGTGCTTCTTACTACTGAAAATTGCTTTAGAAAATAGAATTTCTGGTGCATTACGATATTTCTACCTCCAGAAAAAATCTGAATGATAATAGTAATTACGAATTTCAGTTACATACTTGATCTCTCAAATAATCATGGACAATACTTTAAGAAAACCAGATTTATATTGTTTAATTCCAGCTTGGTCATTACTTAAGGACCTAGAGCAATTCTCCTCTAAGTCTCATCTGTGAAGTGGTGGTCAAAACTTACCTGTGAAGAATACTGTGAAATTAAAGATAAAGTAGGAAAACATCTAATATTCCAAGAAACTCAGAGCACTCAAGCCCCTCCCAGTATGTAGCTAAACTTGGGTCTCTCTGGAAAAGTTTATTATCTCCCAAATCCATTATTAGCACTTTATTCTGGATTCTATTCTCACTCACCCATCAAGTTAATAATGGTTTTCTTTTCTTTTCTTTTTTTTTTTTTTTTTTTTTTTGGAACCCTGGGTGTAGAGTGTGTGCGTGTGTGTGTGTGTGTATGTGTGTATATAGGGGTTGGTCGGTTTTACAGATCATTCAGTGTCGTGAGTAGATATTCCCTTTCGTTATTTCTTATGGCTTACAACCTTAGAGACCTTAAAGAAAATCATTGCTTGCCTTCCCTTTCAAGCAGAGGGAAGAAGACACATCATTACACTCTCTGGTTGCTTGATTTAGAGTTTAAGTTTGGGAGAGTTAATAACTGAGGTCTGAAGGTGGTGATAAGATCAAGTAATATAATTCATATGGGAAGTGCAAACTTGGAGTTCCATGGTGAGCGAGGGCTTATTAGATCAAGAGAGCAAGAAAAGAGATTGCAACTGGCGATACAGGGTTCTCGAACAAGTGACTTTTGTTGCAATGGGTTTGTATATCCCCACCACGTGGGCATGTTGCCTCCTCACCTTCTGTGCTTTAATAACTCAGGTTATAGCATCATGCCCCGGTGGTACTTCTATTGAATCAGTTTGTATGCTTTACCCAGTGTTGGTACAACTATTCTATTTTCCACTGCTATGTACGCCTTCACTTCTGATCTCATGCTGTTCTCTGACTTGATGCTTTGCTCCTATGTTCCATTTGATTGGGGATGTTTTATAGGTTCTGTGGCCACCAGCCAGCTTCTTACAGTCTTACAGATCTGATCCTAAAACATCCTGATCCTAGATCCTAGTATCACATCTGTGATCCATATATGCTAATATGCTAATGTCATTACTATTATAATGTTTATACTAGGCTGTTAATATACTATGATATTTGTAATGCTAATGTCATATTAACTATCATGCTATTATTTGACCCAGTGACCAGTGTATACCGTTGATACTTAAACTGACCCACTGACTGACCAGCAGCCTTAGCATCATATGAGACCGAATCAAAAGCTCTGAGGGTGAGATCCAGTGATCTGTGTTTTAACACAGCTTCCGGGGATGCTGATGCACACTAAAGTAAGAGAACCACTGGTCCAGGCTATGGGGTGAGGAGGCAGCCACACTGTAGCGTGAGTCAAAGGGTGTGTTCACTGGCTTCAACTTCGTCTTTAGAGCCCAATCGTTATAGTGCTCTTCCTTTACCTAAAGGCTTGCTTCTGCCTAGTAAACTTTGGAAAAGCTAATATATATATATTAAGCTACTAACTGTAATTTGTAATTTCATGTAAATTTGTTTATATATTTTTTCCTCACAACAGGTTTCAGAATGACTAATTTGAAAAATCATTTGATGATTACATTTAACTCCAAAATCCAGCAAACATTTATAAGGTTCCTACTGTGCTATTTTCTAAGGAAGATACAAAGAAAGTATAAGATATAGTTCTGGCTATTGGACTACTTCTAAGTTCTCTATGGGGGGAAAATATATGTATAATGAGTAAATTGGAAAGCGAACAAGGACAATATATAAACTAGTGCATACTTGTAGTGATGTATCTTGTATACCTACATATCATAAGAATTTAGAGAGTGAAATGAGAAATGTAGTTAATTTGATAATGTTTTACAGATAAAATAAATCTTATGGAAATGAAAAGTTAGATGATGGAGATGGTATGAATTTGTATAATTAAGATTAATTTTGGTTTTTGGTTATTAAGTAAAATCAAATAACATCTAAAAGATTAATTGTAAGAATTTACCTGTGCTTTTCTGATGCTCCATGAAATCAAATTTCATGACATCAAATATGCATTTTCTTAATGTTCCTTGTTGAAATACTTCTGTTTATTCTAAAAAGAAATAAAAGAAGAAATATTATTTTTCATGTATAAGATATTATGGGTAGCTGTATAAAAATGTTCTGTATTTTGGCCAGTACCAGTTCAAGCTCCAATTATATAAATACATATAAATGTTTTATAAAGAATTTTTCAAGATGTTGATATCTTCAACTCCCAAATTTGCCTTTATTTCTAAATTACTTATCAAAACTGTTTATTTGAAAGAATAACGAGATGTCACTACACAGCAATTAGAATGGCCAAGATCTAGAACACCAACACCAGCTGCTGTTTAGAATGTGGATCAACAGAAACTCTCATTCATTGTCGATGGGAATGTAAAATTGTACAGCCACTTTGGAAGACATTTTGGTGGTTTCCTATAAAACTACACATATTCTTACCATATGATCCAGTAATCATGCTCCTTGGTATTTACTCAGAGGTGTTGAATACCTGTGACCACACAAAAAGCAGCTTTATTCATAATCGCCAAAACTTGTAAACAATCAAGATGTCCATCAGTAGGTTAATGCATAAATTGTGGTACTTCTAGACAATGCAATATATTTAACACTACAAAGAAATGAACTATCAAGCCATGAAAAGACATGGAGGAGGCCCGGGCATGGTGGCTTATGCCTGTGGTCTCAGCTCACTTTGGGAGGCTAAAGTGGGCAAATCACTTGAGCCCAGGAGTTCGAGACCAGCCTGGGCAACATGGCAAAACTCTGACTTTATAAAAAATATTTAAAAAATTAAAAAAAAAAACAACCAGTACCAGCCATGGTAACACAAGCCTGTAGTCCCAACAACTTGGGAAGCTGAGGTGGGTGGATTGATTTAGCCCAGGATGTTGTAGCTGCGGGGAACTATGATCACACCACTGCACTCCAGCTTGGGTGACAGAGAGAGACCCTATCTCAAAAACGAAAACCAAACCAAACCAAACCAAAACAAAAGACATGGAGCAAATGTAAATGCCTATTACCAAGTGAAAGAAGTCAGTCTGAAAGGCTATAGACTGTATGATTCCAACTATGTGACATTCTAGAAAAGGCAAATTGATAGAGACAGTAAAAAGATCAATGGTTTACAGGAGTTGGGGGAAGGAAGAGGTGAATAGGTAGAACAGAAAGGATTTTCAGAGCATTGGAACTGCTCTGTACTCTGTAATATAAGACATAAAATAACATATCTGCTATAATAGTGGATACATGTCATTATACCTTTGTCCAAACCTATAGAATGTACAACATCAGGAGTGAGCCCTAATGTGACTAAGGACTCTGGGTGATAACGTTGTGTCAATATAGGCTCATCAATTGTAATAACGTACCATTCCGGTAATGGATGTTGATAATGAGGGAGGCTATGCTGTGCATGTTTAGGGGCACATGGTACGTGGGAAATCTCTACTTTCTGCTCAGTTTAGCTGTGAATCTGGAACTGCTCTTTAAAATAACACCCATTTTGAAAAACTGAAAAAAAAAAAAAAAAAGAAAGAAAAATCATTTGAAACAAAGGATAATCCAAAACAGTCGAACGTCTTTTATTTCAATGGAATCTGTTGTATTATTGACTTGTTAAGCCTAATATCTTAATGAAAAGAAATACAACTTATGGACTATTATTGTATAATAAATTGACTTTTTAAATTAAATAATTGACATTTTTATATTAAAGTTTATGAGAAGACACTATGTAATTGTACTTACTAAATTCTATGGTTCAGAAAATTACTTATTAGTTTAGACAAAACAGAAACTACTGATATTATTTCTGTGATACATTACCAGATTGCAATAACTAAGGAATACAACTGAAGTTACAGTTTTAGTTACATTTGGAATCATCAGTTTAGTGTAGTTAGCAGTTCAAATTGTGGAAATGTGTTGATAGAAAACATATTTTAAAAACCAAATATTAGGTAAGTTTTAACATGTATGTCTCAGAAACTGAACTTAGAGTTCTAATTATTAAAGTATCATAAGACAGAATGGTGGAGTAGAAAGCACAATGTATGGTGATGTAGAAAACACAGGCTGCACACCAGTGCTGAGGATAATGCTATGTGTGACCTGGGGAACATTAGTTAAATCTGTGGACCTTAGACCTATCATCTGTAAAATGAACTGTTGGGCTACATGATGTAAAAAATGATTTTCAAGGTCAATAATTATATTAATAATTGTAAATTAATTTTATAAGAAGTTGACAAGTTACATACGGTTCAAAAAGGTTAGACAACTTTCCCAAGGTTATACAGTTAGAAAAAAGCAGAACTGGGACTCAAACTAAGTGTTTGATCATATAGGTAGCCCATTTAACCCATTTATGACTTAGGTTTGTCCTTTTTTTCTCATATTTGAATAAAAATATAATTGATTGTATTTTATAGAGTCTTATAAAATTTAGAATACTTGTATCTTATGCCGGGCATGGTGACCCACGCCTATAATCCCAGCACTTTGGGAGGCTGAGGCAGGCGGATCATAAAGTCAAGAGATTGAGACCATCCTGGTCAACATGGTGAAACCCCGTCTCTACTAAAAAAAATACAAAAATTAGCTGGGCATGGTGGCACGTGCCTATAGTCCCAGGTGCTCAGGAGGCTGAGGCAGGAGAATCACCGGAACCCAGGAGGCAGAAGTTGCAGTGAGCAGAGATCCTGCCACTGCACTCCAGCCTGGTGATAGAGTGAGAC
>NW_016814088.1:2810199-2827054 GCF_001698545.2 Rhinopithecus bieti
TTTTTTTTTTTTTTTTTTTTTTTTTTTTTTTTTTGGAACCCTGGGTGTAGAGTGTGTGCGTGTGTGTGTGTGTGTATGTGTGTATATAGGGGTTGGTCGGTTTTTACAGATCATTCAGTGTCGTGAGTAGATATTCCCTTTCGTTATTTCTTATGGCTTACAACCTTAGAGACCTTAAAGAAAATCATTGCTTGCCTTCCCTTTCAAGCAGAGGGAAGAAGACACATCATTACACTCTCTGGTTGCTTGATTTAGAGTTTAAGTTTGGGAGAGTTAATAACTGAGGTCTGAAGGTGGTGATAAGATCAAGTAATATAATTCATATGGGAAGTGCAAACTTGGAGTTCCATGGTGAGCGAGGGCTTATTAGATCAAGAGAGCAAGAAAAGAGATTGCAACTGGCGATACAGGGTTCTCGAACAAGTGACTTTTGTTGCAATGGGTTTGTATATCCCCACCACGTGGGCATGTTGCCTCCTCACCTTCTGTGCTTTAATAACTCAGGTTATAGCATCATGCCCCGGTGGTACTTCTATTGAATCAGTTTGTATGCTTTACCCAGTGTTGGTACAACTATTCTATTTTCCACTGCTATGTACGCCTTCACTTCTGATCTCATGCTGTTCTCTGACTTGATGCTTTGCTCCTATGTTCCATTTGATTGGGGATGTTTTATAGGTTCTGTGGCCACCAGCCAGCTTCTTACAGTCTTACAGATCTGATCCTAAAACATCCTGATCCTAGATCCTAGTATCACATCTGTGATCCATATATGCTAATATGCTAATGTCATTACTATTATAATGTTTATACTAGGCTGTTAATATACTATGATATTTGTAATGCTAATGTCATATTAACTATCATGCTATTATTTGACCCAGTGACCAGTGTATACCGTTGATACTTAAACTGACCCACTGACTGACCAGCAGCCTTAGCATCATATGAGACCGAATCAAAAGCTCTGAGGGTGAGATCCAGTGATCTGTGTTTTAACACAGCTTCCGGGGATGCTGATGCACACTAAAGTAAGAGAACCACTGGTCCAGGCTATGGGGTGAGGAGGCAGCCACACTGTAGCGTGAGTCAAAGGGTGTGTTCACTGGCTTCAACTTCGTCTTTAGAGCCCAATCGTTATAGTGCTCTTCCTTTACCTAAAGGCTTGCTTCTGCCTAGTAAACTTTGGAAAAGCTAATATATATATATTAAGCTACTAACTGTAATTTGTAATTTCATGTAAATTTGTTTATATATTTTTTCCTCACAACAGGTTTCAGAATGACTAATTTGAAAATCATTTGATGATTACATTTAACTCCAAAATCCAGCAAACATTTATAAGGTTCCTACTGTGCTATTTTCTAAGGAAGATACAAAGAAAGTATAAGATATAGTTCTGGCTATTGGACTACTTCTAAGTTCTCTATGGGGGGAAAATATATGTATAATGAGTAAATTGGAAAGCGAACAAGGACAATATATAAACTAGTGCATACTTGTAGTGATGTATCTTGTATACCTACATATCATAAGAATTTAGAGAGTGAAATGAGAAATGTAGTTAATTTGATAATGTTTTACAGATAAAATAAATCTTATGGAAATGAAAAGTTAGATGATGGAGATGGTATGAATTTGTATAATTAAGATTAATTTTGGTTTTGGTTATTAAGTAAAATCAAATAACATCTAAAAGATTAATTGTAAGAATTTACCTGTGCTTTTCTGATGCTCCATGAAATCAAATTTCATGACATCAAATATGCATTTTCTTAATGTTCCTTGTTGAAATACTTCTGTTTATTCTAAAAGAAATAAAAGAAGAAATATTATTTTCATGTATAAGATATTATGGGTAGCTGTATAAAATGTTCTGTATTTTGGCCAGTACCAGTTCAAGCTCCAATTATATAAATACATATAAATGTTTTATAAAGAATTTTCAAGATGTTGATATCTTCAACTCCCAAATTTGCCTTTATTTCTAAATTACTTATCAAAACTGTTTATTTGAAAGAATAACGAGATGTCACTACACAGCAATTAGAATGGCCAAGATCTAGAACACCAACACCAGCTGCTGTTTAGAATGTGGATCAACAGAAACTCTCATTCATTGTCGATGGGAATGTAAAATTGTACAGCCACTTTGGAAGACATTTTGGTGGTTTCCTATAAAACTACACATATTCTTACCATATGATCCAGTAATCATGCTCCTTGGTATTTACTCAGAGGTGTTGAATACCTGTGACCACACAAAAGCAGCTTTATTCATAATCGCCAAAACTTGTAAACAATCAAGATGTCCATCAGTAGGTTAATGCATAAATTGTGGTACTTCTAGACAATGCAATATATTTAACACTACAAAGAAATGAACTATCAAGCCATGAAAAGACATGGAGGAGGCCCGGGCATGGTGGCTTATGCCTGTGGTCTCAGCTCACTTTGGGAGGCTAAAGTGGGCAAATCACTTGAGCCCAGGAGTTCGAGACCAGCCTGGGCAACATGGCAAAACTCTGACTTTATAAAAAATATTTAAAAAATTAAAAAAAAAAACAACCAGTACCAGCCATGGTAACACAAGCCTGTAGTCCCAACAACTTGGGAAGCTGAGGTGGGTGGATTGATTTAGCCCAGGATGTTGTAGCTGCGGGGAACTATGATCACACCACTGCACTCCAGCTTGGGTGACAGAGAGAGACCCTATCTCAAAACGAAAACCAAACCAAACCAAACCAAAACAAAAGACATGGAGCAAATGTAAATGCCTATTACCAAGTGAAAGAAGTCAGTCTGAAAGGCTATAGACTGTATGATTCCAACTATGTGACATTCTAGAAAAGGCAAATTGATAGAGACAGTAAAAGATCAATGGTTTACAGGAGTTGGGGAAGGAAGAGGTGAATAGGTAGAACAGAAAGGATTTTCAGAGCATTGGAACTGCTCTGTACTCTGTAATATAAGACATAAAATAACATATCTGCTATAATAGTGGATACATGTCATTATACCTTTGTCCAAACCTATAGAATGTACAACATCAGGAGTGAGCCCTAATGTGACTAAGGACTCTGGGTGATAACGTTGTGTCAATATAGGCTCATCAATTGTAATAACGTACCATTCCGGTAATGGATGTTGATAATGAGGGAGGCTATGCTGTGCATGTTTAGGGGCACATGGTACGTGGGAAATCTCTACTTTCTGCTCAGTTTAGCTGTGAATCTGGAACTGCTCTTTAAAATAACACCCATTTTGAAAACTGAAAAAAAAAAAAAAAGAAAGAAAATCATTTGAAACAAAGGATAATCCAAAACAGTCGAACGTCTTTTATTTCAATGGAATCTGTTGTATTATTGACTTGTTAAGCCTAATATCTTAATGAAAAGAAATACAACTTATGGACTATTATTGTATAATAAATTGACTTTTAAATTAAATAATTGACATTTTATATTAAAGTTTATGAGAAGACACTATGTAATTGTACTTACTAAATTCTATGGTTCAGAAAATTACTTATTAGTTTAGACAAAACAGAAACTACTGATATTATTTCTGTGATACATTACCAGATTGCAATAACTAAGGAATACAACTGAAGTTACAGTTTTAGTTACATTTGGAATCATCAGTTTAGTGTAGTTAGCAGTTCAAATTGTGGAAATGTGTTGATAGAAAACATATTTTAAAACCAAATATTAGGTAAGTTTTAACATGTATGTCTCAGAAACTGAACTTAGAGTTCTAATTATTAAAGTATCATAAGACAGAATGGTGGAGTAGAAAGCACAATGTATGGTGATGTAGAAAACACAGGCTGCACACCAGTGCTGAGGATAATGCTATGTGTGACCTGGGGAACATTAGTTAAATCTGTGGACCTTAGACCTATCATCTGTAAAATGAACTGTTGGGCTACATGATGTAAAAAATGATTTTCAAGGTCAATAATTATATTAATAATTGTAAATTAATTTTATAAGAAGTTGACAAGTTACATACGGTTCAAAAGGTTAGACAACTTTCCCAAGGTTATACAGTTAGAAAAAAGCAGAACTGGGACTCAAACTAAGTGTTTGATCATATAGGTAGCCCATTTAACCCATTTATGACTTAGGTTTGTCCTTTTTTTCTCATATTTGAATAAAATATAATTGATTGTATTTTATAGAGTCTTATAAAATTTAGAATACTTGTATCTTATGCCGGGCATGGTGACCCACGCCTATAATCCCAGCACTTTGGGAGGCTGAGGCAGGCGGATCATAAAGTCAAGAGATTGAGACCATCCTGGTCAACATGGTGAAACCCCGTCTCTACTAAAAAAAATACAAAATTAGCTGGGCATGGTGGCACGTGCCTATAGTCCCAGGTGCTCAGGAGGCTGAGGCAGGAGAATCACCGGAACCCAGGAGGCAGAAGTTGCAGTGAGCAGAGATCCTGCCACTGCACTCCAGCCTGGTGATAGAGTGAGACACGGTCTCAAAAAAAAAAAAAAGGAATACTTGTATCTTACAAGATAGTCCCACTCTGTGAACCTGACTTGAGAAGCTGAGCAATACTGTACCCTAATTATTTATTTTAATATATGATCATCTAGAACATTTGAATAAATATACATGATGTATTTAAATTAACAGAAACTATTTTGAGTTATTGGTCTTAAATTTTGTATTGCCCTTTCTGAGTTATCTAATCAGGAAGTTATTGCTTCAATGTCCTATAACCAAATATTATAAAAAGATTTTTCGCTTACAATTTCTATTACTATATTTAACTGTGTTGCATGTTGAAAACTCGTTAGATAATTTATCAAGGCATGAGCTCACTAATATTGGAGCATGAGACATTTCTTTAATCCTCTGCAAAGCCTAATTCGGCTTTCCCTCTGAAGTTTAACATATTACACATTGGCCACTGAGTTTTGCGTCAGAAATCTGAACTTTAAATGTCTGCAAGCAATTAGCCTTTTAAACTACGTCTATAGGTGGGTGTTTAGGGGGAGGAAAGTATTTGAAAGTGATTTTCTTTTTCCTCATCTAATACCTTTTGGATTGTTATTTTTTCCTTTTACTATATAACTTTCTCACATGGGCTGTTTGAAAAATTAAATCCCCTCTTTTAGGTTGTAAACTGGCCTCATTAAACTCAATAGTTTGGTATGACTGGGAGATTTTTGCATAAATAACCTGTATCAACTCCTTGGTCCCTGCTCACAATGTAGGAGAGGGAAGCTGCTTTGGGTCATGCAGACATGGACACACACACACATATACACACACTCACGCAATGTCTCCATTTGCTTCCTTTTTATCTATTGAAGTGGGTTATGGCTTCGTACAGAACATTACAAAACACTAAAACTTAAAGGCAGCATTTCCTTTTGATTGAATGACTGCTTTAAGCTGGGCCCACATGTAATCCAAGAACTTGTTGTTCTGATATGTACAAGCAAGGCTAAGGCTTCTTGTCACATTAATGAGAGGAGAGAAAACTCAGAAAATGTAACCCCTTATTGGAAAACTTGGACCTAACTAGGAGACAAAAATTGATTTATATTTTCTTGTAATGTCTCTGTTGTGCAACTCCATTGTTTTAGTAGAAGAACTTTCAAACTTTTTTTTCTCCCAGCACACAATTTAAAATAATGAAGTGTTTCCATCAAAAACAAATTTACATGGTCACTATTGCTCTACAGAAATGAAAGAATATTTTGGGACTGGATGATAGAAGGAAACTTTGCCTGGCTTTCAACACTGTGATGAGTTTTAAAATTAATAGCATATTTTATGATAATAAAAAGGAATTATATAGACATGTCTTTGAGTTTCAAAAGTATATCATAGTATTTTTTCCCCCAAGAGCTTATCCTGGATGAAGTGAAGATGGGGTAAAATGGGTGGGAAAGCAGGTATGATGTTGAGGGGACTGATGTAAACTTTATCCTCATCAACATCTTTAGTCCTTTCTTAATTCTGAGGGTGATGTGGTTTTAGGAGAAAAATCAGTGGCCTATTGTCTCCTGGAATTCAACTCCAGGAACATTTTCCATAATTATATTCAGTGTTTAATGGGGGTGAAACCCAGGCAGAATAAGGCATTTCTTATTAGTATCAATTTCTTTTTCTTTATTCTTTGTAAACTCACTGTCTACCCAACTCTGCCTGGAAGCCTTTGCTCATGCCACCATTAAATGGTGTAGTCAAGACTTAAGTCCAGCACCAGAGCTCACCTTCTAAATCACTGGTTAACTCACATCACGGTTGAGCAACTTGCTCAGGTCTCACAGCGAAGTGCAGAGAAAGATAAAGACTATGAATAAGGTGACTGTAACTCACAGTTTATCTGGGCAATCTCAGTTTATAATTATTATTCCTGCATGAGTAATAGTGAAAGAAACAGTATTACTTATGGAGAATTAATACTGATAAACTGAGATTGAACCAGCTTCATCAATATTATATGGTTACTTTAGCATTACAATTGTAATTAAAACGCTACTTTGCTCATACTTTTTTATTTACCCAAATTAGTTTGATTCAAATAAGTTTATTTATTTAGGTTTTTTGTGTGTTTTTTTTTAACTCAGCAACGTACCAAAGCATTTCATCTACAGATCAGATTATCTCCATCTATGGCATTTCACTCAAGCCAAGTAAAAAGCTATTTCTCATATGAAAATAAATAACAGGCCCTAGTGAGAAAATAGTAATACACTCTTTGTAAGTGCATGGTCAAATTATAAAAAAAAAAAAAAATAGTTTGAGGCTAGAAGAAACAGGAGAGAAGCAGGCAGACACATTTTTAGACATGTCATAACATTTGACCAGTGGATTGTTAGGTGAACAAGAGCAGGAAATTCTCAATAGACGAAAAAATTGCAGCACGCAGCAGCCTGGGGGGGGGGGCGGGGGGAGGGAATCTGTCACCAAGATCTTAAAACTTCTGTTGTCAAAGGCCTCTTGAAATGTGAAGATGCTGTATATTGTCTTCAGAATTCTGTATTTATCCTATTGTTATTTTTGCATTTTCTAAAACGTCTGCAATCCTCTGTGGTATCCTTGAAAGTAACGTAAGTTTATAAAGGTGTCTTCAATAACGCTTAGTGCTATCACTAATGAATATTGAGACTAAAGTCTGCCATGAATAAGTCTCATACCTACTTAAATGCTTCTGGTTAATGGTGAGGAGAGCCAAAGGGAGGAGCCATCTAATCTCAGTTGCTGTCCTCCTTCTCCTGACTTTCTCGATGCCCTTGTTTATATGTATCCTAGCTCCAGCCATTTTTGCCACATAATACTTATTTTATTTTATTTAAATTTTCCTAGAATGGTCTATGTTTTACTCATCAGCTTCAAAACTCTGCTGAGACTCAGCTTCAGGCATGATTATGATATCTTTACATGGTGCTGGAGAACCTCTGATCACGTTAGAGCTGGGTACAGAAACCAAGGCTGGGCCAAAACAAACAAACAAAAATAGAGGTTTCATTTATTGGGATTCTTTTCCCTCATTTTGAAATTCCAGTGCCCGCATACACACACGCACACCCCTAAAATCTATGTTAATGAGTACATCCATACAAATGAAGCACATACATTTTAGAACTCAACGTATACATGAAGGTTGCCTGTTCCAGTGCCCTTGTATATGATTTTCAGCTATCATCAAAAGTTTTGTTTGTTCCTGCTCACTCTTCTTTAATGATAGAGTTTAAAATGGCAATGCATCCCTGATGATGAAAAGAAAGATAATGATCAGTTTTTTTATATTCTCCCAATGATTTACTTTGTTGACTAACACACCTGTGTGCTCCTAGTGGGTTACAAGTTGGACGAATATTCACCTAAATCTTTTGGGGTAGTTGCAGAGGCCAGGAGTGGCCAGAATTCCTGCAGCAGTTGTCTGCCTTGTTTGTAAAGCCCATGGTACTTTATAAACACAAGTATTTTCTTCATGTGCTATCACTTAGGAAAGTTTTCTTGAACGAACCCATTTAACATCATAATAATGATGGTTTCAAAAGCACTGCATTTGGTAAATAAATCTGGGAATATTGGAATCTTAAACTCATTCAAGACTGGCTGTCTACAGAGCCAGTCTACTCTAGGTGTCTGAAATGTTTTCATTTCTAGGTAATTATGAATACAGTGGGCCCCTTGCACGTAAAGCTATATCCACAAGTGGCAGACTTTTCATAATATTTATATTTATACCTATTACTAAAACAATAACAATCCCTTCTATTTATATATTTTATCATAGTTTATTTTTAAAAAATCATGTACATGTACTCATTTACATACTTCCAGGGAGATTTTCCTGGTATCTCAGAAAATTGGTTATGTACTATATTCTCTAATAAAACAGAGGTCTGTCATTAAAGCAAAGATAAGGATGGCAGCTTTTTTTTTTTTTTTTTTTTTTTTGAGACGGAGTCTCGCTCTGTCGCCCAGGCTGGAGTGCAGTGGCGCGATCTCCACTCACTGCAAGCTCCGCCTCGCGGGTTCACGCCATTTTCCTTCCTCAGCCTGCAGAGTAGCTGGGACTACAGGCGTCCGCCACCACGTGGGCTAATTTTTTGTATTTTTAGTAGAGACGGGTTTTCACCATGTTAGATAGGATGGTCTCGATCTCCTGATCTCGTGATCTGCCCGCCTCATTCTCCCAAAGTGCTGGGATTATAGGCGTGAGCCACCGCGCCCGGCCAAGAATGGCAGCTCTTAAGGCTCAGAAGAACATACTCTTTTCCTCAACCTTGGACTCAGATCATAGCAAAGGCTTTTGGACATTTCCCAGGGCAGACCAACATGACCCCATCAACCTCTACGATCAGATTTAACCCTCACAAAGTAAATACTAACTATATACATTCACTTTAGGCAGATTAATTAAAAATAAATAAATGAATAAATAAATAAACAAAGTAGAATTGTGACCTCTCTTCAGCCACTTTCTTGTCCATGGAATAAAGAGAGGTTGTTCACTGGACTTCACCCAAGATGTTCTTTGCTGCCTGTTGTCAGTTGGAGCAGGGAGAGAATTCAGGAGAAAAATAATAGAGTCTCGACTTGGATTTAGTTGTTTTACACCTTTGCCCAGAGAGAACACCATCCCAGGAGAAAAAAATGTATAATCAGATAGAGTTCTTTGAACACATCAACAGCTTAATGAATGTAAACTAACAGACTTTCAGCTATGGGAGAGAGCACCAGAGGTCACCTGCTTTTCATCCCTATTTTCCAACAGGACTTCTCTGAAACCTACTCCTAAAAACGTGGGCATACACTGATTTCCTAGCCAAAACTTGCAATATGCAGTATAGAGTTGCTGGACTCAGGTATTTATTCAACTTTTTCCTAAAACCGAATTTTTTAAAAAAAGAATATTACCACTTGACTTAAATGTGAAGATTGCATTTTCTTGAAAAAGAACAAAAGAAATATGCTTTCTGAAACAGACCTGAATTGATCCAATATTTATTTGAACAAGAACAATTGTAAAAAGTTTGAGATAAAAGAATTTCATAGCTTCCAACAGTATATTTACCAGGGTTTCATATATGCAACAATAATTTGGTGTCTTTAAATTAAATCTCTGACACTACATTTTGGGCATATTTTCTTTTCTGGATAAAAATGATAATTTTCTACATCATCCATTCTTTTAAATGAGAATTTCCACCAAGCATATACTTTTATGCATAAAACTATATTTCTTGCAGTTTATTTTCTATCTTGGTATTAAGTCACAAAATTAGTGTTAAATGCGTTTGCATTTTTTAACAGTCTACTTTGAATTTAAAAAATTGTACATGGAGGAAAAGCATCAGGTAGGTCAATAATTGAGAAAAAAAGCCTTCCCTGACATTAACATCCCAACTACAACTCCTGCAATTAATTCTGTCCTGTTGGGGATGAGGAAACTTAGGTTTATAGAGGTAATGGTCATAGAGAAAAAGGAGACAAATAGATTTTTTCTTGGCTTCTACCACTACTTATCTCATTAAATAATACTGCCTTTAAATGTTCTATATATTGTTGTGCCTTTTTAATTTTAGCAATGTGAATTTATTATGTCATCAAAATTAAATTGAATAAACAAAAGCACAAAATGTAGTTTTAAG
Source organism: Rhinopithecus bieti (assembly GCF_001698545.2). NCBI lineage: Eukaryota > Metazoa > Chordata > Mammalia > Primates > Cercopithecidae > Rhinopithecus > Rhinopithecus bieti. Next base: position 2,820,338 of record NW_016814088.1, read on the forward strand.
ATGTCAAAACAGGATTCTGAACTCTAGGGGAAAAAACACAACAACAACAAAAACCCAGCAGTACATTTAGGATCTCTTTACAATATAAACGATTGTCATTCTGAATATTTCTAAGCTCTTGGTCTCCTAGGACATTTATATAATTTCTTCAGTGTTACAATAGAATTACTCCTCCGAGAAATTCCATACTGTGAGAATGGATTCGAGTAATTGAGCTGGCAGATGGTCTTAATATAAGAAATATATTGATACAACAACCACTTTCTTTCCTGACCGATGAAGCTGATAAAAGATGGAGTAGAATGGAGAATACATGGAGGAAAACATTCAGGCTGCTTAGACACATGCTGTGGGAGCCAGAGTCAAAATAATCTAACCTACCTCATTCACTTTGATTAATTTTTTCCTCTGGTGGAATTATTCCGTTCTCATCTGATTGTTCAAGTCTTTACTTCACTAGGTTTAGTTATTTCCCATTCTTGTTCATGTGAAGTACTAAGACCCACATGTTCATTCTTGCAGTGAAAAAGGCACCTGCAAGCTTTGTTTTCATGAGTTTACAGGTCCATGGATTCTCAGTCACTTGTAAGCTCTCACTCACCGAAACCTGTTTCACGTGTATTTGCTTTCATTTCTGCAGATGTCTCACACAGTGCCTGACGCAGAGTAGATGTTTAATGAATATGTGTTAAATGAACTGGCACTGCTTACTAATGTTAATCCTCCCTTATGACTTTTGTAAAGATGATTTACTGTTTTCCTTAGGTAGGTTACCTAAATCACTTATATCCTTCCAGAAATTGCTTTTTGCTTACTAAGTTAGGTGTACCATCCAAAGCTGGCATATCAAATACATATAATCTTAGTTACTTTAATTGTCATTCTGTAGATAAACTGTTACTTTCAGCAGACACCTCTAGTGATAGATGAAATTGTGACAAAAGTATAGGTTTTGAAGTTAGAGGTATTCAGATTTAAATTCCAGCTCCCAGATTATTAGCCATGTGACCATGATTAAATTACTTAATCTTTCTGATACTCAGTTTTCTCATTTGTAGTAACATCTGGCTTTCAGGGTATCTTAAGCATTGCACAAATGTCAGGAGGTCAGCACAATGCCTGCAGCACAGGAGAGCTCACTCAAAGACACCTATTAGTGTTCTTAAATTTCACATTATGCACAGCACTCCAAACCTGCTCATCTAAGGGAAAGTATTAAAACTTTTATAATAATTATTATTTATTTAAATTCAAAATGTATGAAAACAAATCCCTACTAGAATAATAAATAGGATGAAACATTTAATTTAAATATGCAAATTAGAACAGCAGATGCTAATAGTAAGTGATAAAATACATGATTTCATGTATTAAATTGCCCCGATGCTTCTAATTCATTTGGGACTATTTGGTATTATTTAGCTAGTACTGAAGGTCAAAAGAATAAGACCTTCTGGGGTCTATTGGGGAATGGTGGAGTAGCACAAGTAAGTATGAATCTGGTTGGCTTTTCCGTAATCCATTTACACACTCTCAGAATGTCAACATTTGAAGGTCCACAGGTTATAGTGCTGCCAGATAAGATATAAGAAGTAATTTTGATCTCAAATGCCAGAAAGAGCTTTTAAAAAGCTGTTACATTATGATTCAATTGACAGAATATTTGAATGTATCCTTTTTTATTCATTCATTTGTTCTTTCTTGAGAAAGGTTGTTCAGTACCTACTATGTTCAGGTGTTGAGATCAGTGCTGAGAGTGTGAAGCCAGTCTTTATCATCATGCAATTTTTAATATAAGGAAGAAAAGAATTTAGAGTTAGGCATACTTAATAAAATAACATGGGCCTATAAGTTAAAAAATACAGTTTAGATTATCTTTCAGTTGTTTTCAAAACAAGTGTTTTAGAAAGAAACAGTTTTTTATAACTTGGTCAAAATATAACATTTGCTGTTCGCATAGTGGGGTCAGCAAATTAGTATTATATTCTGATTTGCAAATCACAATAATCCTACATTTTGAATCTGTGCTCTTTTATGATTCTTTTGTCTAGGATTGTTGTTAATTTTTCTAAATTCATTTGCTATTGGTAATTCTTTTTCTCTCAGGATTAGTGGAGAGGTCAGCATATAAGCATATTATTGAAATCTTTAAATGCTTTTCCAAGTTAAAAATAATTAAAAGGTAGAAAAACTCTCACAGACTGAGCAATCACAAGGGGATCATCTATGGCAGCAGGAGTAGACATTGTAGCAGTAACCACAATAACTAATATAAATTCTACTCTTCTTGCACATTTATTACAGTAATAAATATATATGGTTGTTCTCATAAAACCTCCTTAGAGAGAAGGTTCACTATTTTAATTTCTATTTTACAGGTGAGAACATTGAGAATCAAAGAGATTATGTAATTTTCTGAAGGTTCTGCAGTTAGTGGATGTGCTCTATAGAAGCAAAGGTGGAAAGATAACAAAAGTTCTTGATGCCCCTGTACCCCAGGCCCAATCCCTGCATACACAGCCTTTTGGATAAAACTGCTGATGTCTGCGGGCAGCATGTCAGCTGGGAAATGGCACCACCCATATAGTTCCAGTTAATACTAACAACCTGTACAACCACCACTACCACTCCAACTAAAGCCTATCAATGTGTCAGGCTTTGTGCATTACATGAATTTTCTAACGTTGTTCCCAAATCAACTCAAAAGAATATCATCACCCTAATTGCTAGATAAGAAAATCAACATGTAGAAATATAATAAATTGCCCAGTGTGCTGGAATTCAAATATAGGCACATTAGCTCAGGATCTGTATTCATTCTCACCAAACTAAACTGCAGCCTTGTGCAAAAGGCCGAAATATATTGACTCCTATCAGCAGGTGTTTTGAGTGTTAGGAGCATTTAGCAAACCTTCCTCTTCCCCTCGCCACATACATAACCTAAACTTAGATTAAGCAGACAGAAGCATATCTTCACTTCGATATTTGGCAGACCTCATGGAAGGTAGCCTATTGGTTCTGTAAGAATCACATTCTATCTCCACTTCTCTTTCTCAAACCTTTACCTGACACTTTCCAATTTCTTTTTAAGATTAACTGCTTTTCCTTTCACCGATAATTTTTCTCCTTTTCTTGTATCTGTATTTTCCTGCTTCCACAAAACACACAAACATATGACCTCATATTTTTGAGATCTACTCATTTTCTCCCTTTAACTGCAGAATAATAATATTTTCTAGAATTATTTGTTTAATTATTTAAAGATATTTGATCTTTGATTGTTAAGCATCCCATTAAACTTCAGGCAGTCTTTTCAGAAAGAATTTTAAAACTATTTCAATATAATATTGCTACATTAAATAAAGAAATACAGGTTTTGAACAAAGAAAATAAAATATTTGTTTATAATAGCTACTTCTTTATGCAAACATTTTTTAAAACTCTAGAATTTAGAGAACACTTTCTTAAAAAGTTATGGTTCACACCTCTTAGTGAATAGCAGATGTTGACAATGAATTTTAATTTCTCTATTTTATGTTTATTACATATATATTTTAATCAAACTGGAAAAGTGAAAGCAATAGATAGTGAAATCTTAAGAGCTTTAAAAGAAGGTTCTTACTTCCAGAGTATGAAGTAGATGAATGCAGCTTTTCATTGTGACAACAGTGCCACCTAGTGTTCTATCTAAAACTATAAAATAAAATAAAAATTTAAATTCTGGCTGCAAATAATAAGCCTCTCTTCATACATAGGTTAATATTAGAAATTTTAAATGTGAGTAAAAATCAAAAAATTAATTTTTTAATCAAAAGTAAGTTATTAAAAATGTCAGTGTAGGCCGTTTTATGTAATAGAGAAAAGGTTTACATTTGCTGCCTTTGCATGAAGAATAGGATATTCATCTAAATAGAGGCCACAAAATCTGCATCTTTATCATAATTATATTATTATAAATAAGAAACTTGTCAAATTAAGTCTACTGTGGTGAAATTTTGTCCTTATTAGAATTTAAGGAAATGGTATCTGTGAATTAATAAAATATTTGAATTGTAATTTTAAATTTTATTTTAAAATAATAGATTCCTATATATAGTTATCAAGATGCACTAACATAGAAGAATGTATAATAGATGTCTGAAAATGATGCAATTATTTACAACCACTCTTCTGTATGCAGATCTAGGCAATTAAGGTGACTAAGAATTATTAGTTTTTTATGATAGTTTAAACTTATACAAGCACTTATTTTTCATAATATGGCAAAGTAATGCAAATGTAAACTTCAGTGTAGCCTTTGTCAAAATTGTCAAAAGTGTGATAAATAAAATCAAAACAAAAACTCTTATCTGTATTTAAATGAGCCATATATTCATTCTACATTCTTGGTATTTCTAAAATAACTTTAAAAGGAAATATTTTACAAAACTTATGTGACTAGTTACAAATATATACTTACAATGCAAGCATTCAAAGTTCGTTAATACAGTTAGTATTTGTTCAAAAGGTAACTACTTCTCTATGAAAGGCATCTAAAGCTCAGATTTAAATGACTTAGGATTTTGTTTCCTGAACACTTCAAACTGTTCTCTAAAATAACTCTCCTTTTCCCATTATGTATAGAAACAGCTCAATACTTTCCATAAGCATGAGCAGGAAATTATTTGACTACTCTTCTGTGATATTTCACTGCTTCATGGGGCATGAATTGCATGAAGACCAAAATGAAAGAGGCTAATAATAAACACCAGACTTCCTTTTATTTTCTTTGCACTTAATATATGCTCAACAAATGTTTACTTGTACTCCCATTCCATGTTTAACTGAGTATGACCTTATATTTCATTTATCTAATATTTAATTATTCAAGTTTTGTAGATAATAAATGGGATTCTCTTTTATTTTTATACTAAACACAACCTCAGCCTCCTCTCGCATAATTTGTTGTTAGTCTTATGCCTAGTTTATGACCCAAGAATGTGAGATACACAGCATATTCATGAGAGAGTTTGTGGTAGATGCTGTTAGTTAACCCAATATATTACCTGCCTCATTCTCATTTGCTCACCTTTCTTACAGAAGCATGCCAGGAGCCCCAAGTGCTTCTTGGAAAGCATTGGGTTATTTTAGAAAGGACTGAATGAATTACTGGCTCTATCCTTCCTTTTTTCCCTTCTTCCCTTGAACATGAACTTGATGCCCATGACTTTAGCAGCTGTCTCATATCTGTTACAGAATGACCAAGATAATTTTAGAAAATTCCAGTCCTGATACAATTAACTAGTGAATTAAATCCAGCAGGCACCTTTTCCAGATTTCCTGTTATGTGAAAGAAGAAACAAAAATGTAAGTCGTTAGTCACTGGACTTTGTAATACTTGCAGCTGAAAATCATCCTAAGTTGTCTAGAAGTTCAGATTATAGTAATTAAACCTCTAGGCACATTAACCTGAATAAGTTCCAGCAATGAAATAATTGGTGTATTTTACAAAGAACAGGCATCATGGAAGATATAACATTATCAGGGGTTCATCAGTTGATCAAAAATATTTGAGTGACAATTTCATAGTGAACCATGATCAATATTGTAAGCTACAATTTATATGAAAGATAGCATTTGAACAAATTGCACTCACAATTATATGAAAAAAAAATGGCTGATATAACAAAATATCCACTATGTGTCAAATAGGTAGACAGGCAATACGGCTTAAAGTTGTGCTTATAAATATGGACATTGGTGGCTGTGTAGAAACTAGATAGAAGAGTGAAGGTGCTCCAGGTGGAGAGAAAGTAAGGGAAAAAGTCTCGAGATGAATGTGTGTGTTTGTACTGCCTGCGAAGTGGTCAGTAGGGAACTAGGCTTATATAAAAACATCTGACTCTTTTTCTTAGGCTTATGCTCACTTGGTTATCAAGAAAGGTGATTTGAATTATTTTAACTGGGAATGTGATGATCACTCAAAAGAGAATGAAAGAGTAGTGAAAGAAGAAAATGACATCAGTAAATTTAGCAAAGATAATCTAAACCCATGGGGCAAAACACAATAAATTATTGAGGACTAAAGACTTCAGAAAAAATAATCAATGCTAGTCTGAAAGTACATATAAAATCATGAGTCCATAAGCTATACTTAAAAACCTGTCTGTGACTAAATTTCAGTCACTAGGAACATAGATAACTAGGAGCAGCAAGTCCTGAAAGTGATGGGCTGATAATTGGTGCTATGGTCTCTGTTATACCTGTGAGTGCTTTATTTGTCCTTCACTTAAAAGATGAACATGCAGCTCAGTCAACAGCATGTGGACTCTTGACATTTGGAGATTTTTGTCTGAATTGCTAAGTATTTGAATTCATATATATATTCATTTATTTATCTTTTTGACAAATATATATAACATGCTTGCTCTGTGCCAGAAATTGTAAGGGCTATAGCAATACTGGGAACTTAATATTCTTCCTCACTCTTACCCCTCATGCATCTGATCACAAACTTACCTAGAAACCACTGGATTATAAATAGAAGGTAAGAGATGCTAATGTTGACAATGTTTCAATGCAAGGCATAATGAGAAATTTACTACACAACATTAGCTGAGGAAGTTCTAATTGTTGGAAGAAGGCATAGAGAAATGTGTCCTGCAATTGGGAGTTAATAGCTTTAGTTAAGTCTTTTTTTCCAGGGATGAGTAAAAAAAAAAAAAAAAAAAAAAAAAA
>NW_016814088.1:2827223-2829579 GCF_001698545.2 Rhinopithecus bieti
AAAAAAAAAAAAAAAAAAAAAAAAAAACCATCTTTCTTTATCTTTTTTCATGTGCATAGATATTCCGTTAATTATAATTCTTACCCATATTTACTTTTATTGTAATAAGTTTCATTTATGTAACCCTCAAATACCCTTTGTGTGTCTGGCTTTTCACTTACTATTTCCAGTTTCATTGCATGTGTATTTCAACATCCTCTCAAAATTCAATCTTAAACTGATTCTTATTTGAAATTATATTTTCTTCTGGGTTTGCTTTAAAAGTTTCTTATTACATATTTCCTGCATCCTAAATAGGTGTGCATGTGTGTGCGTGTGTGTGTGAAGATAGGCATGGCTCTTTTCTCTCCGGGGGGACTAAGGGGACAGAGTAGCAGACCAGGCACATAAAACGTAAACATTATTACAAAAGAGAGAAGGAAGGATTTAGGAGAAGGGAAAATTAGATTTCGGAGATCCAGGAAGACGAAAAGATGAGGAAGCAAATGAAGCTACAGTTAACTCTAGAAGTCATGAAACTGCTTGTTTTCTTTAAAAGTAACTTAAATATACAAGAAGTCTCCATGAACATGTTTCTCTATTTGGGTCAGCCTGGTTTCTTCTTATTTAGACTGAATAGAATAATGGTCTTTGTGTGGCAATGTGGAGGAAAGGGACTCCTCTGGTTGTACATAGGGCAAATTATCGTCCCATTCAACGGGTTTTGTAATCAGTTTCTGCACAGAAACACTGGACCATAAATAGCAGTCTCATCTCGGCTTTCATGAAAACATTTTTCCGATTGAAATAAATGGTGAAGATCATCTTGAAGTGAGTTCTCAGTCCCTTATAATGCCTCCAGGCCCCTAGCTCTATTATTACACCACTGTCAAAAGGATGCAAAGCACACATTAGTAACACAATATGCTCATAGTGGTGGGATTGAGAAATGGGCTGCAGTTGTCGGCCCATTCTAAATATTTTTTCCCATTCTTAAAAAAATGCTGAAAAACTTGAATTGACAAGATACTGGTTTTCAGATCGTGGGAATTAACCTTGATGCATAACGAAAGTGTTTCCTGGAGCATTTGGATTGTATTATGGACACAAATCCATCAGGGTTTGACTTTCGCGAAGTGTTTTTTCTCAGAAGTATATTGTCAGTATAGCGACCATGTATATATAATCTTACTGATTAGGAATATGAAAAATGAACATAGTGTAACATTTTATGATTTCCCAAGAAGATGGATATATGCTATAGCTTGCCCCCTTACTATATAAACACTTAGAAAAAAATAGCTATCACTACTCATGGGCCTTGTTACTTATGAACAAGAAAAACATCATCTTGTGTTATGGCTGTCATTAGATGGTTGACAGATTTGGGAATGGGATATAACAAGATGTCCATAGTTATCTAAGGCAAGTTATTCCTCTTGTACAAAATGTAAATCAGTCATCCTGTGGATACTTATCAAGCTGTGTACCTGGTAAAACAAACTGGTGAGTGAATGGTATGTGCCACCTACTTCTATCATTGGACCAGATTTGCAACATGCATTTTTAAAAGTTGGGTCATTTTATGAAACATGGCACCAGTTTGTTTTAGGAAAAACAAATGCTCAAAATCTGTTTCTTCTAAGCTCTGGATAGCTTATCCTGATGCAAGGAGGTAGCCTACTAAAGTATGAAGAGCAACTTATTACTTTCTCCATCAGATGTCACTTTAAGTAGGAGCTGAAAATGACAAAATGAGCTCCAATTTGGAGAAAAAGCAAACTTGCAAATTTGGCAAGTAGATAGTTAAGAAGAAGAATAAAATGCAGAAACATATTGTCAAAGAAACTGTAGCAGGAAGATGCACAGTTTATGGGGTGATACTGCAATCATTTAGACACATAATATTGAGTGTGAAAATGCCAAAATTATTTGGAGGTGCAGATATAAATTTATCAGACTATGGATCAGAAAGATGGTATTTTCCTCTCTAATAATAGACAAATTCTACTTCCAGAATCCCGTTTATTTATAGACATGTCATTTGGAAAACAATGTAGACAAATTGGGAAGCAGTCAGAAGAAGAAATGCAATGCCGTGATTAAGCGACTGATGAGGAGGGACCCTCACATAGTCAAGCAGTTAAACATAAATGTAAAAATCTGGCTAAACAACAGCACAGGATGAATGTAACTGCTATAAAAGAATAAAAGCTGCATCCATGTCCCTACAAAGGACGCAAACTCATCCTTTTTTATGGCTGCATAGTATTCCATGGTGTATATGTGCCACATTTTCTTAATCCAGTCTGTCACAGATGGACATTTGGGTTGATTCCAAGTCTTTGCTATTGTGAATAGTGCCGCAATAAACATA
>NW_016814088.1:2830312-2846133 GCF_001698545.2 Rhinopithecus bieti
AAAAAAAAAAAAAAAAAGAAAAAAAAAAAAGAATAAAAGCTGAAGAAAGATTGTATTGAAATTAGGACAAGTGGGACCATATTTGAATATCTGTTTTCTTTGTCTTCTAAATGATACCACTATTATGAAATTGTCTTGCCAGAGACATAGTACAACATGTGGAGTTTGATTCAATTAAAACTTTTCCTGACCGGGAAACACACTCTGGTTCCAACGGTAGTGAAGAAGAAGGCCATTCAGAGTCCTGAGATCTGCCAAAATTCCTGGAGTTAGATGATAGTCCCCAGAACAATCTCGCAACCAAGATAGTGAAATAAATAATAATAAAAACAAATCCCTATGTATGTGCCAAGTGCTGTTTTAAATACTTGTATTATTTCATCCTTGTCACACTTGTACATGCTACTCATTAATGTTATCCACATTTTGCAGGTGAGCAATGAAGCACAGTGAGCTAGTAGGTTTTAGAGCTGAGGTTCAGGCTAAGTGCTGCTTCTACAGCCTTCACCTCTAAGCCAAGCTGTTGCTCCATGAACTCACATTCTTCTCATTCAAAATACTTTATTCCTTCTTCTGCTGCTCCACACAAGTAGTTGTACCGTTACCCTGAAATTTGTGGAGGGCCACTATGTTCCCTTTCCTCAGTGTTATGCCCACATAAGACAGAATTGGCAGGTACAACAGCAGGACAAGGCTCAGATTAATAGGAAGTCTCCCCTGTGAGGCTGCAACAAGTCTAACTCGTAAACATGACCTGGTTTTGAATAATTAAGAGCAAACCTTGGTGGGATTGGTCATAGATAAACTAAACAAATCTGCAGCATTTCCGGTTAGTGTGGCTAAAATGTAGGTGTTTGAAGTAATTTTGAATACTGACCTTTCTATATTCTCAGAAAGTTACTCAACTTCTCATTGCTTAAGTTTTCCATCTCTAATTTGAGGATGGTGATCTTTACCTGGCCAAGTGTTTGTAAAAGATTCAATTAATGTTTATTAAAATAGGCCTGTGCCTAACACACAGTGAGTGCTGTAGAAATGGAATCTGTTATTATTACAAGGGAGTAATAATAAACCTAACCAGGCACAGGGAGCCAGAGCTCAGCAGAAGAACACTTAGCAAAGCAGACAACAGGGTCGCAGTTTAGTGATCAGGGACCAGGCCTGTATAGAGCCTGGGTTGGGAAGATGCAATCCATAATGAAAAGATCAGTGGAGAAATGGAAGTCTGAAAGTAGGACAGAATCAGGAACATGGCCGGAATTGTGTCCAGAAAGGTGAATTAAGGTAAATTCCCTTGTAAGCAATGACTACTTCTAAAATGACAGCTTTTAGATATTCTAAATAGCAGCACTCCTGTGTTATATCAATTTTTAAAATCTTGATTTATCAATAGGGTTTTTTTGTTTTTCTTTAGAAGAGGTTCACATTATACTATCTTCATTTTAGGGCTCCTGGTATGACATGTAGTTGAATCACAGAATATGCACTTAGACAGGATTTTAATGCTTATTGCTAGCTTTATACAATTGAAGAGGCTATATAGGTATAATTTGTCTAAAAAAGGTTCAATATATAGCTGCTCTAAAGGGTGCTGGGAAGTTTAAGTGAGATAGTAGAGGCCAGATGCCACATATCACCACTCTGAAGAGCAAACCCCCACAGTGTTCTTTAATCACATACTGGATTCTTTTTTATTTTATTTTGTTTTATTTTATTTTATTTTATTTATTTTTTGTTGTTGTTGTTGTTTTCTTTTTTTTTTTATTATACTTTAAGTTCTAGGGTACATGTGCATAACGTGCAGGTTTGTTACATATGTATACTTATGCCATGTTGGTGTGCTGTACCCATCAACTCGTCAGCACCCATCAATTCATCATTTATATCATGTATAACTCCCCAATGCAATCCCTCCCTCCTCCCCCCTCCCCATGATAGGCCCCAGTGTGTGATGTTCCCCTTCCCGAGTCCAAGTGATCTCATTGTTCAGTTCCCACCTATGAGTGAGAACATGCGGTGTTTGGTTTTCTGTTCTTGTGATAGTTTGCTAAGAATGATGGTTTCCAGCTGCATCCATGTCCCTACAAAGGACGCAAACTCATCCTTTTTTATGGCTGCATAGTATTCCATGGTGTATATGTGCCACATTTTCTTAATCCAGTCTGTCACAGATGGACATTTGGGTTGATTCCAAGTCTTTGCTATTGTGAATAGTGCCGCAATAAACATACGTGTGCATGTGTCTTTGTAGTAGAATAATTTATAATCCTTTGGGTATATACCCAGTAGTGGGATGGCTGGGTCATATGGTACATCTAGTTCTAGATCCTTGAGGAATTGCCATACTGTTTTCCATAATGGTTGAACTAGTTTACAGTCCCACCAACAGTGTAAAAGTGTTTTTATTTCTCCACATCCTCTCCAACACCTGTTGTTTCCTGACTTCTTAATGATTCTTAATGATTCTTTATTTATTTTTGAGAGGGAGTCTCGCTCTGTCGCCCAGGCTGGAGTGCAGTGGTGTGATCTTGGCTCACTGCAAGCTCCGCCTCCCTGGTTCAGGCCATTCTCCTGCCTCAGCCTCCCGAGTAGCTAGGACTACAGGTGCCCACCACCACGCCTGGCTAATTTTTTTTTTTTTTTTTTTTTTTGTATTTTTAGTAGAGACAGGGTTTCACTGTGTTAGCCAGGATGGTCTCGATCTCCTGACCTTGTGATCTGCCCACAAGTGCTGGGATTACAGGCGTGAGCCACTGCACCTGGCTAGTCACATACTGGATTCTTATTACTCTAACAGAAGTGATGTGGACTTGGGAGGAAGCAAGGAAACAATGTGAAAGATTTTTAACTTAATCATCATGTAAACTTAAAATATAGTTTATCTCAGCACCACATGAGTAAATATTTCAATTCAGGACTCCTCTCTTAACTCTCAACGGTCTTTATTTACTCCTTTCTAAGGTACAGGATGAGTAGGAGGTTATTTAATTTTCCACTAATGGAGAGAGGAGAGATCTGGGTCCCCATGCTGTCTTAAACATTTGTTCAAGATACCAAAGGAATATGGTTGCTTTGGACTTTTTCCAAAAATGTGTACAAGTGTGTCTGGACCTGGCTTATTCTTACCTATGCAATGATGTAAATCTAGTCATTCTCTCTCTCTGTTTTTATCATCAATTTTCTTCATTACTTCATAATTCTCATCAGTGAATTTTCCTTTCTTAAGTAAAGCAAATACATAACTCATCTGATCTCATCTCTTCACCTGGCCACCACCCCATTTCTCTTCTCCCCTTTACAGCAAAATGTCTGCACATCTGCAATGATTTGTGCATTTTTTTTTATCTCTGATTTCTCTCTTGCAACCCATCCAGCCAGACTTTGTCCCTCATCACTCCAGTGACATTGATCTTATCACCAATGACCTATGTGTAGCTAAACCCAATGGCCAATTATTAATTCTTATCTTACTCAATCCAATAACAACCATTAACAAAGATGATCATCCCCTCATCCCTAAAACACTCTTTGTAATAGGCTTCAGAGGCACCTCATTCTCCTAATTTTTCTCCAGCCTCGTAGATCATAATTTCTCCTCTTGGTTTCTCTTCATCTTCCCATCTTTGAAGTATTGAGTTATATTTGGTTCATTCTTTTGCCCTCTTCTTGCCTCTATCCATTCTCCTCTGTTGGTGATTTCATCCAGTCTCACAGCTTCAAAACTATCTTTTGTGGATGACTCATAAATGTGTATCTTGAGCCAGACCTCATTCCTGAAGCACAGTCTCATAAGTGTAACTGTCTCCTTGACATCTCTTCCTCAGTGCCTAACAAGTATCTAAAATATAATACATTTGGAGTAAATTATTGCTCTTCTCTTCACTCCCAACAAGTTCTCTCTCAGTTTATTCCTCAGTAAATGAAATTCTCTTTTTCCAGTTGTTCAAGGCAAACAGTCTGGAGCCAATTTAACTCCTGTCTTTCCATAATACCTCACATTCTAATCCATTAGCAAATTCTGTCAGCTCTAAATTCAACTGCTTATCTAAACTTTTTAATGCCCAGTTAAATCCTACCTCTTTAGTAAACTTTTCTTGGACTCTTTAATAAACGTTTCTTCCTCCACTGCAATATAAAGCTGTGTTTATCTAACATAATCCACTTGGGCATTAAACTCTATTCCTTCCTTCATCTGTCTGTCTGTCTATAATTAGATGAATATATTTTATGTGGTATGTTTTTGTCTTCCAAGTAGATCATGTATAGTATCTATGTCATATTCTTTTCTTGTCTAACTTTCTAGCATTCTGTCTTCCATCATTATCCCCATACAATTCTCCCAGACTGCTATGGGACTCAGTAAGCTCACAATTGATGAATAAGTGAATTGGTGATACAAATCCTGCTTCAATCACTCAGGCTAATTTTTGGGTAAATTGATTATGGGGAAGTTTGACCTATCAGTATTTTTAGACCCTTTGTGCAGAAAATAAAGATTTCATGGTTGGCATTTAATATGTATTTTCTGATGAAAATGGAGAAAGTAAATTTTACACTAAAGTAATAACTGTGGAGGTACTTCAACTCATTTAACATAATATTTGGAAAAGTCTAAAATAATCCTCAGGACAGAACAAAATATATATTATTTTATAAACATTGATACCTGTTTCCAGTTTTAGAAAATCTACTAATTTCTATGTGTAATAAATGAATTGAAATGTCTTCTACCTCATAAGAATTATATAATCAATTTTAAACAAACAAAATCAACTACTATTACCAAAGGAGTCAATGAATTAGAATTCACGTGCAGGGAATTTCAGCCTTCTTGAGATGCCTGGTCTACCCAGGAAAAGGGCAGACAGGGATGGAAGAAATAAGATGCCTGAAGATCCAACCAGTAGACAGTATTTATAAATCCATTTGAGAACGGTATTTTTCTAGCAGGAAATAAAGAAAAACAGACTAGAGAGAGCAAGAAGGGAGACTAGTTATTAAAACTCTCCTGTAGCGCAGCAAAATTAAATGATTATGGTTTAGACTATGGTGATGATAGCATAGAGTCAGAAGGGGATGTGTTGGAAAGCTATTTAGCATGCTGTCTTTTTAGGGCCTTGTATAGAAGAGTGAAAGGGTTTTTAAGGCAACTCTTCAGTGCCTGGTGATGTCATCTCTGAGACAGAATCCGTGAAGACGTTATGGACAGGAGGAGAACATAAACCTTGTACTTTAAAATTGAGTGTGAGTACTTTAGAGATCTCTAAGTGGAGCTATGAAGCAAGAAGTGAGTCATATCTTTGTGCATGTAGGAATCAGAGAAATTCAGGTTTGACCATGTAGTTTAGACTTAAGACTGTGTCCATTAATGAGGTCTCCTAAGGAGAGAGCTCAGAATAGGAAGTAAGAAGGGCTAGGATTCAAGCCTGAGGAACTGTGACATAATCTGGACAGGTCGGAGGTGAAAAGTCAAATGAATCTCACACTCCTGGTCTCAAATGGTCCTCCTGTCACAGCCTCCTGAGTACCTGGGACTACAGGCACACACCACGGCCCCCTGTCCGACCTTCTGTTATTTTAATAGGGGAGTGATTAAATCATGTTTTACATCAACAGAAGAGTATAGTTGATGGAGGAAATTAGATTGTGAAAGAATCTTGAAGAGGTCCCAGGGCATAGGACCCGAAAGACTGGCAGAGGGTGGCACCTAGACAAGGAAATCACCTACCACACAGAGAGAAGGGAGGGAGGACTGGAGCAGCATAGGAAGACAATGACTTCTATGTATACTCTGAGATGATAGGTTTCCCAGGTAACCTGATCTGTACAAAAAATTATGATCACATTCATAGTTGCTGCTTCAATTTTTCAAGCTCAAACATGGTAAAGATAAATATGGAGGAAAGATAGAGAAAAGGTTGGGGGAAGGTAGATAGAGTTATTGGTTCTGTTAGAAAGTGGACTATGGAATTAAACTGTTAAAATGAAAATCAGAAGATGTTCTTCCTTGCTTATCTTCCAGCTTTTCTCTCATTGTCCCACATGCTGCTTATTTCACAAAGTCTCTATCATGCCTAGGCAGGATATAAATTTTTAAATCCATTAAAGAGAAAAAAGTATTCCCTTGCAATGAATGAAAACTCTTGAAACTGACCTAGGGTAGAAAAGGATGTTCTCTTACTATAATTGTGGGTACCAGTGTGTTTCCCTGGTCTTTTCTTATAGATATGTGAAGTTTCAAGACAATGCCCTGCAGCCTGCTTGGTGCATTATGAATCATTTTTTAATTATCATTTTTTCCCCTCAATTCAACTCACTGATTTCTTGTAGAATAATATTCCAGTTCACATTCATCCAACAGAACAAAATCAGCATACCTTAATATATTGGCCACCTCACCTTTAGCACTTCAGACAATGCAGGGTGGATGATAATTATAAGTTATTTTTTGCATTTGTGCATGTGCCACACTGTGCTAGGCACTTTACATATTTTTATTGTTTCTTATCCTTGTAACAACCTTATGGGATACATGTTGTGATTCTCATTTTATGGGAAAAAAATTATTATTTTTAGAGGCTTAATACATGTGATGAAGGAGGAGGAAGATGAGGAAGAGAAAGAGCAGGAGCACAAGAGGACAAGGAACGGAAAGAGGCTTTTCTGAAGGCCATTCAGCTGGTATTCAAACTCAGGGTTTTGCAGCTTTGACACTGAAGCCTGTGCTTTTTCCAAAGACACATGCGTAATGAAAACAGGAAGAAGCCTCCAGCCTGGGACTACTGGACACTGTGGCTTTCCCATTCCCAGTAGGGAACTAAAGGGAAGAAACTTCTGAAGGAGACATTGCAGGAGCAGCCATGTAGAGAGCAGGCTCTTCACACTGGATCCCCTGCTTACTATAAAGGAGCCATTAACATCAGCATGGTTTTCAAAACAAGCTATTGACTTAATGTCATGGTGTCTAAAACCATCACCTCGACTTCTATCATCAGAATCCACACAAAGGACGGTTGTTATTTCAAACTTGAAATCAGAATTCCTTTAAGGATGTTGAGATTTGAATCACTCACATCTGGAAAAAAAGAAGAAAAAAAAAAAGGTCTCTCAAGGCCTTTCCTCAAATGTAATATAGTCACAAACATCTGCTTTTGTTTTGTTGATATTCTTTCCTTCTGTAAAAACTAAAGAGAGCATTCTTTAGATCCCAGGAGTAGCTGTCCTTTTAGAGAAAGAGACATAGAAATTTGACACTTTGTGGATTAAGGTTGGAAGCACTGTAGAGTAGTTAAAAATAGGCAGTGCTCACTTTCCTCTGAGAAGCACCTGCATGTCAACGGAATTCTTTATTTGATTTTTGTGTATGGTAGTTGAAGCTCTGAGGTGCACTTATTTAAAAAGCACTCGAAATTGATATTAACTGAATTTCAAAGATCACCCAGCCACTTAATTGAAAGGCAACTCTAATCTCCATGTATGTTTCCTCAATCTATTTATCATATTAATTAATTCAACAAATATTTACTTCACACCTATTGTTTACCATACCCTGGGCTTGGTAATAAGGTTGTAGAAATGTACACAGCATACAAGGTTTCAGAGCCTAATAGAGGAGGTGAAGAATTAAAAAGGGAATCACACACACTGTGGTTCCTGCTGCAATAGCATTATGCCTAGGCTGCTAGGCACAGACGATTGATGCCTAGCCTAGTGAAGGATGGCAGGGCAACAAAATCAGAGAAGGGTCAAGGACAATTTCCCTAAGTGGGTGAAATCTAAGTCAGGTTTTGAATGATGAGCTGACCAGACATAAGAAGGTGAAAATGTTCCAGATAAAGATTATTAAATGTAAAAGCATAAGGTAAGGTAAAGAGGATAGACTCTGAAACTAGATTCGCCCAGTTTGAATTCTGGATTGTTACTTACTAGCTGTGTGACTTCAAATAAGTTATGTACCACTATATTTGCCCTCAGTTTTCTCATCTGCAAAATAGGGGTAATAATATTACCTATTGCAAAGGGTTATTATTATGAGAATAAAATAATATGCATAAAGCACCTGGAGAAGTCTAAACATCATACAATGATTTGCTTATATTTTTTAAATGTGAAGATCAATTACGGTACATTTGGGTTACTACAAATATCTACATGTAAGGTAGAGAATTGGGTACAGTGAAGTTAGAAATGGTAGGCAGGAGTAAATCTGATCCAGAAAGATATATGCCAGATTAAAGACTTGCATTTGTTTATTTTTTTACCTTTTTTTTCTTTCTAATATGTCTTTATCAAATTGATCAAATGAAAAGAGATATTACAGGTTAAAATACACAATTATTCTCCCTGGTGAGCTCCATAACTAACTTCCTAGAGAGATACTCTTATTTAGTGCAAAGCTGACACATTGACACCCTTTTTTTGTCAAGCATTATATTCCTAGGGCTAAACATAAGTTAGGAAGAAGATAAATGAATGTCTCCCGGTTTGAAAATGGTTTCTATCCAGAAATGCAGAGTCCAGGGGCTGGTCTTGCTCTTTCCTTAAAGCATAATAATTTTCACCTCATGTGTGGTTTCCCAAAGTTAGCTGAGTAATTATCTTGAATAATCCATGAGAGGCTTGTAATCGAGGAATAATCACTTTCTTTTCCTATTCCTTTTTAGCCCAGTACAAAATGATAGGTACTGTTTCCCAACCCCTCTCACTTTTTTATCAGTTTTGGTAAAATCACTGTTCCTGAATGGTATGTTAATTGCTGCGTTCCCTGCTCTGCCAGTCCATCCCATTATTCCTTCCAGCTCACACATTTTCTAAAGAGGTTCTATCTGGAGGAGCTGATGAGGATGGTTGATGTCCAGTGGAACTACCTACATGAGACTAGCATTTTTTAATATGCCTTACTCTCCTTTTATGACTAAGGACCCAAGTTCAAATTTTACTTTGGGTGTGAAAACCAGGATAATGTGCATGAAGTATTTTATTTAACTTAAAATTGAGTAATCATCCCAAAATAGGTTAAATAGGTATCTGTGTTGCTAACCAGTCAAAACTTCCCCTTCCACTACCAGAAAATCAAAAAAAGTGGTTTAAGATTTTACAAAATCACTCAGAAAAGCTTACTTTTCTCTTAGGCCAGTGCATGTCTAGGTGGAATTCGTATAGGGACCCAAGGGCCTCATTCTTCACTTATTTGTACTAGATTAACTTTTTAATGTGTAATGGGGCATACCGTAAAGATTCCGCACACAGAATCAGGTAGAGCTGATTCCAAGTTATGTAACTTCTCTAGACACTGCTTCTTCATCTGTAAGATTGGGCTAAAAGTGCTTTCTTCTAGGGTTGTTAGAATTATGTGAAAAGCCACTTGAAAGCAAGTAGTGTATTTTCTACACATGCTCAATGGAAATTATTTGGTCCTCAATAAAATATTGTAAGAATAAAATGCATATGTATAGACATTTTATTTCAAAATTTTCTCTTGTTAGGAATATTAAACTTTAATCAGTAGGCCATTTGTGTCTTGAAATATATTACTACTACTATTAATAAAATTAATGATAATAAAATAATGCTGTGCATTAATATTGTCCACTAGATAACCATAATGTAATTCTTTCTCATTCCTTGTTAACCTGTGATTTAATAGGATCAAGTGTCTTGCTTCTGGAAAATGCATTAGGAGCAAAAGTGATGTGCATTTTTATGAGCTGGAATACTTATTAAATGTTGACTCAAGACACTTCAGAGTTCTCTTCTTTGGTACATCAACCATCAAGTTCCAAGACGGTGGTTGCTCTGTCAGCCAGGATCCATGAATAACTCTGATGAATACAGCTCTTCTGCGAATGGAAGTGCAGCATGAGTGAGAAATGAACCTTTCATATTTAAATGTTTGAAATATTGGGGATAATTGTTACATAGCTTAATATTGCCTATCACGACTGATATGATTACAATAACCATAAAAACAGCAACAGCTGCAACATTTATGAAATACTTACT
The DNA here is from genome assembly GCF_001698545.2 of Rhinopithecus bieti. Classification (NCBI taxonomy): domain Eukaryota; kingdom Metazoa; phylum Chordata; class Mammalia; order Primates; family Cercopithecidae; genus Rhinopithecus; species Rhinopithecus bieti. Next base: position 2,840,315 of record NW_016814088.1, read on the forward strand.
TGTCACTTTGTGTTGATGCTTCTTTCTAATCCCCTTAATAAATCTATGATTTTGATAGATTATTATCCTTGTTTCACTTTTATTGACGAGGAAACAGATACAGAAAGAAACAAAGCGGCTTGTCTAAGATGACAAAAACTTGTGAGCCAGGATTTGAACTCAAACAATTCAGCCTTGAAGCCTGTGGTCTTAACCACTGAGATTTACTTCCTCTTGTGCAACTTCAATGATTAATTATTTAGAATCATGGAGTGGTTTGGCGACGAGTTTAATAAATGTCTAGATTCCCATCTCTGATAAAGTGTGGCTCCAAGGCCATTACACTTTGTATTTTATTAACAGAAAAAGAACCAATCACTTCCAAAGAATTGAGTTGCTTTTTAAGGGCCAAAAATTGGTGTAAATTATTTAATTTCCATGGTTTTGTAAATTCCATAAGTAAAAGGGACATTTTCTGCTTGGGAATTGCATTAGTTTGGTTACATGTATGAATTTCCAACCCTTTTGGAAGATGTAGTTACCCCATTTGACACTGTCTGTCTCACTGATTGTGTAATTCATGAGTGTCATTATATTCTCTTACAAACTAGTTTAGAGTGATATTCAGCTGTTCTATTTTTACCTCTCCTCTGCTTTTTGCTGTTGGTGGGGGGTTCATCTTTGTTTGGCTTCTGTTGTTGTGAAGGGAGAGGAGGGGCTCTGCCCACCTGTGCTGATGTCCTTAGGAGGCCACCCTGAGGTTCCTCTGTCACCACAGCCTCAGGCTTGCACTCACATAATAATAGACAGTGCTGGTACAGGACTGGTAAAAGCATTCCAATTCTCCTGTCAACAGTGTCTGAATTTCTTTTTTAAAACAGAAATCTCTGACAGATCTCACCATGGACCTCTGATTAGCCAGATGACATGTAGATAGGGTTTCAAGACCTACTACAGGGAATGCAATCGCAGGGTCTGTCACCAATCTTCTTTTTGTACTGCAACTTCTTCATTCAGAGGTGTCAAGAGGGCAAATCTCTAACAAAGAAACTGCAGCGAGAGCAGTTGCAGAGCCCACCACAAGGCAGAAGAGACAGAGTCGGAAACAGATGTGATAATGACAACAGCAGAGCTGAAGCTGCAGCCTGAAAGCCCTCCATGGCCCACTAAGACATCACAGGGCCAGAGCTCCCTATGGCGGAAGCCCCCACCCCACCCCCAAACCTCAGTGGCTGTCTGGTCCAGATCCTTATTTACAGATAGGCAAAAACATTTTCTGATTTTCACAGATAAAAGGAGAAACCCATATTCTTTCCACATGCCTTGTAAATGTACTAGTTAAAAACTTATTACTTATATATTACCTATATCTCTCTAGATGTCATTTAAACATTCATCAGGAGAGGTGAGGAAAATAAATCTTTGTGGGTTTTTTTCCTATTGCTTGTTGAGGTCAAGTCTCCTACTTAAATATTTTATATGAGATGAAGCCTTAACATGTCCAGGTTCCTTACCAGATATTTCCTTCAAGATCTTCCCTCATCCTTCCCTACAGCGTTTGCTCCTCTCATCATAACAGAAAGGTATTATGCAAGATTGTGACAAACTAGCTGTTCTACACCTCTGCAAAGAACAGATGGAGAGGAGATGGATTTTTAATTATTACCAAATTTAGATTAGGCACATAGAAATCGAGATGAATTTTCTGTTATATGACATGGGAATCAGCTAACAATGGATATTATAAAGTTTGCTTAACTTGGTTTCATAGAATCACAGATACCAGGAGATGCAAGATTCTCTAGGTAAATATCTGATTTGTCCAGATTAGGAAACTGAGGCCAGAGAGTTAAATGACTGGCCAATTAGTAACAGAAGCATAGAATAACACACAAACTTTGGTGTCAGGATAACCTGGGTTCAAACAGGGACTTTGCTACTAATTTGTAGCAGATGTACAACCTCCTAGAGCTTGTTTTCTCTCTAAAAGATGTGCACAGTGGTACTTACCATGCAGGATTTTTGTGAGAATTGAATAGCACTGGGTATGAAAAAACCTCTAAAAATGATTCTCTCTATCACACTCTGATGTTTGTGTGAGCCAACATTGTCTTTTTTTTTTATTTTCTGTAGAGCAGAAACTTCTGAACTCCAGGCAATGGCCCTTTTCAACTTAAAGATGACATTCTTTGTAATCAAGGAACCAATCTTTCTTTGCAAAAATTAACCCAGTCTTGGCCGGAATGTGAACATATTTGCCTGTAGAACATAATTGCCTGTAAAATTCCAGTGAAAGACTGGAAAGGCATTAACATAGGTCATTCCAAAAAAAAAAAAAAAGCTCTATTTATTCTTTTAACTTCTGTTCATTAACAATAAAGAATAAAGTAAGTATAGAAAATTAACATGCCTTCCATTCACCAATTGATGTCTATTGAGTAGACGGGCAGATCCAGGCTTCGTGGAACCTGAATCTAGCAATTTTGGAATCTGTTTTAAGGGGTAAAATATTAAATCTGGAATACAATATTAGATATAAAAAACAATTATTTAGAATGAGAAAAATCACAACAGACTAGATTTTTTAGAAAACTAATACCCCATACATGAATATAGGAATTCTGATAAATTAAATTTGTATGATGCTCATGAAAGGGAATAAGTTGAATATATAATTGCATGTCTGCATTACTGAGAATATTTCTCTTATTTTGACTAGGCATGAATGAGAACTGAAGTCTCTATTTATAATGTGTTTCTCCTTAACTATATACTATATAGTACATATATATACACGTATATATACTATATACACATGTATACATTAGTATGTGTATATATGTATATATAATATATACACATTGGTATATGTATGTGTGTGTATATACACACATATATATACACACACACATATACACTGTATACTTTTAGTGATTATTGCTATAAGAAAATTCATAGAGTAATGTGACTTCGAGGCCTGCCTCTTCACAGTACTGTGATGAATCAGAACAGTGGAGTACTCCTGGTACTCCTGGTACCATTTTTCTGGTAGAAGCTGTTCCTTACCAAGGCATGGAGCAATAACTTACCTAGCCAGGGAAGAAACTGTAAACCAATAAATATGCCCCATTAATCTAACCTGCTGTATTCCTAAACTGTTTCCTTGTGGCTGAATTCTTAAAATGGCTGTAGCTACTCAATACCAGATATTGAAGAATATTTGACCAAGGGGAAAGATAATCTTGACTAATTGTGGTCAAAATCTCTCACTTTTCAAACTTTTCAAAACATGCTGGTATAAACAAATTTCTCGGAATTAAAAAAAATTCAAGGCTTGAGAGTGAATTGTGCAAGTAGAGTCTGTAAAGCTTAAACTTTCTTAGCTTCCTGGTAGTTTAATGGAGTATAAAGGAAGAAGAGATGACTCAGGAAAAAGAAAGATGAGGGAGATGAGGAAAGGGAAAGAAAAAAAAAATCAAATTACTGCTTTGAAAACATTTGCGTATAATTCTACTCTGAGTAAAGGAGGTGGATGAGTGATATTGCACAATTCCTCACCAACTTGATATCCCCACAATCACAAGTGTATACAGAAGTAATTCAAGTACAATGAAATTTAAAAGGTACTGGAAAGTATTCACTTAAATGAAAGATTTTCTCTTAAAAATCACTACTAAGGTATATTAAGTATACTTAAGCATATATAAGATTATGCTTACAATATATTATATATGCTTAAGGTATATTAAGATATACCTAAGGTATACCTTTATTTGCACAACGGTAGCATTACTCAAACATTTGTACAATTATTTTGAAATTGTTTCACTCAGGTAGTGACTTATGCAAAATATTAAGGTAATTACTTTATTGTACATATTTTAACCTCAAAACATTTAACATGACTTTATTTAAACCCCCTTTAACAGATAACACTTAAAATATTTTATCATAAAATACCTACAGTTACAGAAAATTACACTGACAATTCTGTAGCTAATTGTATATTATAGATACAATGTGTATTATATAATAAAACATGCATCTCATGTATAACCTATTTTAAGATACGCAATCTTGCAATGAACACTCAGATCAAGAAGTAATACTTTTCCAGGCACTCCAAAAGCCCATTTGCATTCCCAATCATAACTACAACCTACTCCTTCCCTAAATTAAACTATTTTCCTGAATTTCATAGATTCATTTCTTGTGTCTGTTTATATTTATCCTGAAAATGTGCATACTTTGATACTAGCTCTAGAACTATAGATTATTCTTACTCATTCTGAAATCCAATGTCTTTTCAGTCTTTTTGAAATCCATAGATTTTCCCCTTATCCCTCTATTTTGATTACAATTTATCCATCATACAACGTCGGCCATCTGATCTGTAGTTTCCCATACTCTGCATTTTGCCAGTTGTCAACACTTAATGGTGAAAATCAGCATATCTGTTCTATCTTCTCTATTTTCTGCAGATTGGAACCCAGAGGTTTGATCAAATTCAGGTTTGATCCCTTTGGCAAGACCATACATGTAGTATGTTATCAGGAAGCATATACTGCCTGGTTTTCTCTCTTTATGTAATGTTTCAGCTCTTCAGCAGTTTATTGCCTATACCTATTAATCACTGAGGGTTGCACAATTGTGATATTTTGTCATATCTTTTATTTTCATTTTCACTTATTAGGCTAGAATTCTTTATTAAAGACATTCTTCCCTTAATTTATTGTTTGGTTACCCAGTGTTTCAATTCCTATTGGAAAGACAAGTGCTTGATTCCTTAATTTGATTTACTAATTCTCAAGAAAACAAATTGGTCTCTGTGTCAACTTCTGAAGGTGACTATTTTTAAAAGCAATAACATTTTGCATTCATGGATATAAACATACCTTATAGATTGCAATTTATTGCAATGAGTATTCTTGTTGAAGTTTAAATTGACCCACATTTGAGCAATGGAAGGCTTTTCAAGTTGGTTCTTGAGTTATTTCAACATGTCATAATAGTTTTCAAGGGTTTCCTTGCTATCTGGTATGTCAGATCTTATACATTTCCCATGTAAAATCTGGAATCAGTTATTTGTCTATGAAACTCCAATTTATCTTGGTGGAAAAAGTTGAGACCACTATCTAGCTATAAGTAATGCTCAATGCCCTCCGCATAATTGGATTGATGATTATTTCTAGGCCTTTCCAATGAAAAGAATTGTGAGGTGTTTAAAGATAAAATATGTCATACATTCATATTGATATTTTCAATTAAAAATCAGAATCCATATTATATCTTTCATTTCATATGAAGAATCCTGGTTTTCAGAGACACAGGTGATGATAGAATATTCCATAATTACTAATTTTCTTTATTTCACATTATGTGTGGAACAACCTAAGAATAATTATAGTAATACTATCATCTCCCGTACGATTACCAAGAAGAGCTTTGTACATTTTTTACTAATGCCCTCCCCTCCCTGCTCTCCTCATATTTACTTTTGTACCATTTCTTCTTTATCAGAGCATATGGTGATCACATAATATTCTCTGCAATTTCTGAACCTTCATTTGTCTCGTTTTGTAAGTAGCTACATATTGAATGCTAACCCTAGTCCTTCTATCAGTGTCTCTCTAGTTCTGTTGGTTGTCTAACACTTGTTTTCTAGTACAGCCTGAGGAACTTGAATCTAATTCATTGAGTCCTTACATGTTGATAGCAGTTTGTGCCCTTCATGCTTCAAGGACAGATTTGTTAGATGTAAAATTCTTATTGCATTTTCTTTCCTTTAGTAACTCAAATATATAACTGCATATATATATATATATATATATCTCCTGCTT
>NW_016814088.1:2846530-2862332 GCF_001698545.2 Rhinopithecus bieti
TTTTTTTTGCCTAAAGCACCACAGCCCCACAAAGACCTGATGATAATCTATTTTTTCTTCCCTTTATTCACACTGTTCTTCTTTATGGTATAAAGATATCCAAAGAAATTTCCCTCCTTTCTTTAAAATGCAACAATTTTCTTAAAATGGGTCTCAGTGTTGATCAGCTTAGCATGGCATTTTTTGCAGTGTGGTGTTCTCTTCAATATGTGGTTTCTTTCTTTTCCATTTTGTTTGTTTGTTTTCTTTGGTAAACTGTTCTTAGATTGTATGTTGTAGCATTGGTTCTTTCTGTGCTTGGTTTTCTTCTTCAGGAATTCCCACTTCCTATATGTTGGATATTATTTGCCTGTGTTTAATATATGTCATTTTTTCCCAAAATGTGTTTATTATTTGAAAATTTTTCTTATTTTCATATTGTATTTCCTTTAGGAATTACCTGTTAGGTTTAGCCACACTTGTTAATCTAATTTAGTCATTATTTTGTTGTCTAATTTAGTAATTATTTTGGAATTTTTTTTAGTTTCTAATTTTTCCTAAGTTTGTTCACCACATTATTTAATGCTTTCTAAGTATTTATGTACATGAATTTCTGATGTGCTCATATCATTTATAGGTATGCTATTCTGTTTTTTAGTGTAATTTTTTATATCTTATAGCTAGGAAATGCATTTGATCTTAATACTTTCTTGCTGCTCACTTTTATTATCATTACTTTATTGAAATTAGAAAATTAGAAGAAAACGGGTTTCAGGTAATCTTTGTTTAACCTCATAGAGCTTCTTTTCTGTTGTTTTTAGGTAATGTTCAAAATTGTGGCCCGGTGCTCTTTGACGTATTCTGACTATCTTTCCCACACTCATGTGCAGCTTCTCTTTCTTTAATTGTTATTGATCCAGTCAATTTCAATGACACTCAGCAGTTGCTCTTCTATTCAGAACCTTGTTTTGGCTACTTTATATCTAAAGCTCACAGTGGCCATATTGCTCCAGCCGCCTTCAGAGCTTCCTACCGTGGGTCCCCTTACATTCAGCTACTACTGGGGAAAGCAAAAACCTCCTTCAATTTCAGACTGCATCTGCACAGTGGCCCTCCGTACTATCCAGGAAATATCTATTGTCTACTTTGGGATTCTCCTTTTCTAGCATCCTCAGATGGCTGTTCCTTCTATGCTTGCTTCAGCACAGACACTGATATCATAAAGGTCTTGTGGCTATTCATACTTTCTCTCCTCTGCACTTGTGTCTTTGGCACATTTGGAGATACTTTGTTACCTATGTTTTGTTGTAAATCCTGTTGCGTGTTGGACTTTGTTAACTAGTTCTCTGTTTTTACATGATAATCAGTTGAGTTAAATAAGTTATACCTCTGCTGCCATTTTCTAGAATCTCCAACACATGAAAATTTTGCTTCAAATAATTCTTGCTTGTCATCAGCTTTAAAATATCCCCTTTGGAAAATATTGGCAATTTGAAGCTATGCAAAAATAACTGGAATAGCAGTAGCATTTAAAAAAAAATTATGAATTGCCTTTGAAAGACCTCTGAAGGAGAGAACTATCATTTCAATCTACAAGTTCTGGTTGTTTTATTTTTTAAATGAGAAAACTTGTTATATTTTCATAGTTCCATGTTCAAAACAACTTAATTATAATTAAGTATACATATTGAACCAATCCTGGAATGGAGCCATTCTTATATTGTAGGCTTTGTGAAACAAACTTCTGGGAGCAATTTGAGATAAAATGACTTTCACAAAGATTATGGTATGTATGATCTCCCCTGGACTTGTAAAATACTTCACCTCTGCTTAGGTGAAAAAAGAACAATAAAAATACTGTAACATTTCTTAAGCAAATGATATCCCAATGTTATTCTCACATGATCAAACATGATTCTTAGTATTACTATTTCAAGTTATCATACGTATTTTCCTTTCATAGCACCAAGATACTTGGTTTTTTGAGGGTTTTCCCAAGCTTTTCTTCTGATTGCTTTATTCATATCTGGTATGTGAAAGTATAAACACACCTATCTTTACCTTTTCATAAATGCATCTAACCATGAGACTGACTCTTGGGGGCTTTCTATCCTTTGTCAGATAACCTGGGCATTTGAGAGGGGATAATCTGTTACTTTGAAGCATACCCTGAGAGAAGGCTGTGATTATCAGGATTGTGGTAATGGAGTGAGCTAGTAACTTTGGCTGTTGAAAGATGGATGCTGCTACTTGGTTACGGTTCTAAAATGAAGCTCCAGTCTCTACCGTAAACACAGTGATACCTTATCAGTCTGTTTTCTGATTATGTACATGAGTTCATACTTAACTTCAGATTTGCCTGTGAAACTGTTTTCCTGACAAGGAGTCACTTATTACCAGGGCATCTTTTCACTTGATTATTAAGATTCCCTTTTGCAGTTCTCCCTTGAGCTTTAATTACAGGATTGCAGCATGTTCAAAACATGCTGCCAGATTTCTCACTTGTACAGGAGACAGAACACATATTTCACATCCTCTGCACGTCCTTTATCCTTCTTATTGATTTCCTAGGCAATTCTGTATTGATTTTATCTTCATATTTCAATGCCTCCTTGGCCTTTTTCCTTCTTATTTCTCTGAGCTCTTAGAACTCTGGATTTCTTCTTGTTCAGTCGGGTCATCTAATTAAGATTTGTGTGTGATCCTCTGTTGCCACTCTGAGGACTCTCTGTGATCCAGGCTGGAGCCCAAATATTCTTAACGGGATGACTTTTATCTCGAACTCACACTGTCTGTCTAAGCTCTGGTACCCGCACCAGTGTTTGTATAAAAGTGTGAAAAGAAACTGTAGCAGGAGCCCTCCTGCCTAAAATAATCACTCTCTGGCTTGTGTCCCATGGTCAGACCATTCCTGACCTTTGTGTCAGGACTCTTGTGCTTACTACTGGTGCTATGGCTTTGTCTTAAGAGCTTTGTTTCAACAAAGCACCTGCAACAGTGTTAGCAACCAGGATGAAATACAGGATCCCTCATCACTCTCATTTATCTTCTCATAACACATCATTGTGGCTTGTGAGTTGTGACCAGCCTGGCTTTTCATGGTGAAGTGAAACAAACAAACGAACAAACAAACACACATGTTTCTACCGGGGCACTGGACACCATGACAAGTCTCCATCAGGGGAGCCCAGTACCTAGTTTAAGGCAGAATCTCTTAACAGATAATACACTTTAGAAACCTTCGTTAAACTCGAGAAGCTCTGTTTTCTAGACTAGGGGAAAATAGCAAATGCCACATGTTTTGAAATTTAAGACAGAATATGACCTCTCTGAGTGAATTTTAGAAGATGGGGGTTTTACCCAAGAAAGTGGCTCAATTGAATCCCGTCATTCAATGTTCATAGGAACTTGAAATTTGTGGAATGTGAATTTGATGTGGAAGGGTAGCATATCATAATCTCTGAAATATTTTTCTTCTTTCATTGCTTACAAATCTGAAATCTGTAAGGCAAACATGAATCTTAGATTACTCCTTCTCCTAATTAAAAAAATCAGTTTTGAGATATCAAGTGCATTACTATGATTACAGAAACAGTGAGCTTGACAATAGGAGGTGACTCTAGTCAATGAAATGCTATATTCATTTTTTTACTTGTGGCACCAATATACACAGAATACCTTCTGATTTCCCCAGTCCCATTTGCTGGAGATAGAAAGATCCTTATGTAATGTCCCAATTTTCTTCCAGGCAATCTTTGATTTCAAAGAACAGAAACTTACAATATTAGATAAATTAAGGATGCGTAATTGTAACTGAAATTGTTACTGCATGAATGAGGCTAGTTAGATTCGATCAGAATGCAGTTTTACTTTTTTCCATGTTCAAATTTATTCTGTGAGACAAATTCTTCCTCATCGCTATTCCCATATAATGAGTTCCGTCAGTGTCCATACAGACCTGCCACTTTATCCCGGCAGGCCATGCATGGCAAACTTCCCACTCCCACCCTGCCCACCTCCCCATAGGATTCAACCAGTGGGTGGAGGTGGGTCCAATGCTGTGCTGCAATTTGCTCCAGAATTTCTCTGTGGAACCAGACTGAAGACTGAATTTGCTTTCCAGCAGAGACCATTCTCTGCTTAGCTTTTTGTTCCCCCATTCCATTTTCCCCAATCACTTTCTTCTGAGAGATCTCATCAAAAAATCACTTAAACAAGAATCTTGTCTTAAGCTCTGCTTCTAGGAAGCTGACCAAAGAAATCTAGACAATTTTAACTAGTATCTATAGCTTTTTTGCTGTTGCAGAAAACAAATGTTGATTTTTAGTTCCAATAACAAGCTTCATTTCAGTAACTGAAAAATCTAATCCTCAGTAAGAGCCAAAACTTTGAACTTCTTTCATTCTGGAGACTATGTTGAAGGTAGACGAGTTATCTGCCTTCTTTCTTTGCTTGTGCTTCTTGGTACCCCACTGGTGGCTGTTGGCCCCAGTTAGTCCTCTGACCCCTCCAGGGTTGGAGCTGGAAAGAGAGAAGGGATAGGAAACAGGAAAAATCTTACTCAGCTGACCCAGATGTCATGTCTCATTTCTTTGTTCTGACTATTGCAATTATTGAAAGTTGATCACCTATCTCCTAAATACCTTATAATCCATAGAGACTTATGCATAATAGCCTGCTGAAAACTGGTAAGGACTCTCTTCACCTGCTTATGGGTCCTCCGTTAGGTCCTGAGAATTTTCATCACTCATTCTCTTTCTGTTGGGGCTTCAGCACCACCTCAGGTGCTGAATGATCTCTCTTCAATAGTGCTACACCTATGCCTGAGACCTACACCTTACCACAGTTTCCACAATGGGCCCTGACAGGCATGTACTCTGGACCAACATTGGGTGAAAGAACAGCTAAGAAGTTAAGAAGTTGTTTTCCCAACAGACTCCTCAAGGTTCGTTGAGACTGTATTGTTGCATCTTCAGATTCTAATAGACTAAATAAAGAGAAGTAATAAAGGCAGTGTTATTTTACATAGGAAATTCAGGAAAGCATCTCTGAGGAGCTGATAATTGAGAAAACAACATTTTAGGGGATAACCAAGGTGGATATTTGGAGGAAGAGCATTCCACACAAAAGGAAAAGCCAATGCAAAGTCCCCAAGCAATAACAGCCAGGAACCCTGTATCATCAGACTGGGGATGTGCTCTATCTAGAAAAGCCAATTAAGCCCACATTCATCCTTTTACCAACTGCATCATAACGCAAAGGAAGTTCACCCTGTGTTGGAGGTGGATGTGCTCCAGTGCTCATTTAGAAGATGAATTCTTATGGTCCTGTGCTGAGACATTAATAGAATAGGTTTAGGAAATCCAGTTTAACCTGTATTTACTCTGGGCTTCCGAAAAGTTTCTATTTATCAGTGAATGCCTCATTTGTTATTGGGTGCAATTTTTTTGTTATTGAGTGTGCTAATTGAATGTGTAAGATAACTTAATTATTTAAGTCTTTGACTTTTCATTCAAGCCAACTTAAAAGTACAGAACTCCGTCTGTATAGCAGAATTATGAAGATTCAGAAAAATCATGGGTTTTCTCATTTAATATTGTCATTCTTAAACTAAAATTTTGGTTATTTCTTATTTTGTGCCTTATCTCATAAACATTTTGAAGAAAAAATGTGGACATTAGAAAAGGAATAATTTTATAACAATCAACCTACTACCAGTCAACTCTCTCTAGTATTTCTCAAATAACAGTAAACATATCTCTGAGGTTCAAATAATGTGTCTTAGGAGCTATCAATAATCTAAATAAAACTTAAATTTTGGGGGTTTTAAAATGACAATCGAAAGTGCTTACATTTTTGATCATTTTAATGGCCCCTTCATAATTGGCTAGTGCCATGCAATTTCAGTATCCATATTTTCATTTGTGGTTATGGTCACAAAGAGGAAAATAATACTTTTTCTTTTTTTATTATTGTACTTTAAGTTTTAGGATACATGTGCACAACGTGCAGGTTTGTTACATATGTACACATGTGCCATGTTGGTGTGCCGCACCCATTAACTCATCATTTACATTAGGTATGTCTCCTAATGCTATCTCTCCTCACTCCCCCCACCCCACGACAGACCCTGGTGTGTGATGTTCCCCTTCCTGTGTTCAAGTGTTCTCATTGCTCAATTCCCACCTAGGAGTGAGAACATGGTGGTGTTTGGTTTTCTGTCCTTGTGATGGTTTGCTGATAATGAGAGTTTCCAGCTTCATCCATGTCCCTACAAAGGACATGAACTCATCCCTTTTTATGGCTGCATAGTATTCCATGGTGTATATGTGCCACATTTTCTTAATCCGGTCTATCACTGATGGGCATTTGGGTTGGTTCCAAGTCTTGCTACTGGGAATAGTGCCGCAATAAACATACGTGTGCATGTGTCTTTATAGCAGCATGATTTATAATCCTTTGGGAAAAGAATATTCTTTCAGTGACCTTGGGCTAATGAGAAAAGCATAGGACAAAGTATTTAATATGCAAATGATTTGTTACAATGAATGAAAGAGAAATAATGTTAAGACACATGATAAGAACTAGAAGTTTTGGTTGTTATTGTTGCTTTTATGTAAATGGAAAGAAAGTAGTGGGAGAATTGCATTATCACATAGGGTTCAGGACATGATCTTGTGTGATAGCTATGTTGCATTCATATTGCTGGCAGCAATTGTTTTGCAGAAAAGTGACTTCTTCAGTCATATAAAATAAATTTTCTTGTTTCTGTTTTTTTTCATTTGTAAATCACTTGCATTTAACATATAAATTTGTTTGGCTGTTAGAATTGTATAATAGTATCCATCATAAAGAATTTGTACCAGTTTTATGTTGACACATATTTAATTAAAATACAATGATTCATGTTAAAATTGAACATCTTTGAGAATTAGTTATTTTTTAATAGGTAAAAATTTTATTCAAGTTTGATGAATACTACAATATTGTAATATACTCATGATATAAACAATTAAATGATCTGTGGGTAAAACTACTTGATATTTTAGCCATCATGAACAGAAAGGGGTATCATGAAAATAAGTTCAAGATCTCTTGTGTTATATATCAAAGAATATGTAACAGTTAATATCACAGGGTCACCTGAAAGTAATTTCAAACAACACCAAAAATGTCAAGTGAATTAATTCTTTTGAAACATCACATATTTTACGGCAATCTTCTTTCTTTTAAATTAAAGCATTGCAAAAAATGAATGAAAAATGCCATGCTCCTTTCATAGTTCACACTTTTCATATGAGGTTTATTCAGTTTGTAAAATTAAACATAATTGGCCATTTCATATTGACTGAAAGGTACAAAATTATATTATGCTTCTTAATAATAAAAATATTTTCAAAGACTTCTATCAATGTAAATATTCCTTAATTTTCAAGATTTAAATTTGAAGGCAGATGACAATAAAGGAGAGAAAAAAGAAGGGAGATAGAAAAACAAAACAGAAGGGATGAATTTGTAATGCTTGAAGTACTTCATAGCTTCCAATTTCCCTGAAGTTGAAATGTTTATGTGGTAGTCTAGCTTTCTCTACTATCTCTAGACAGAGAAGAGCAGAAAGACAGACAATGGGCGATGAGCCTAAACCGTAGGTATTTTGCCGTTCTGAATAAAGGTGGTTTAGAAGCTCTCCCCTGAAGCACACCAAAGCACAGCATGTTCATGGTGACTTGAATTTTATCTGCTCTAACCCAGATATCTGGAAGTGAAAAGAAGCTAAAGCAATGTATGTGAATGCATATATCCAGAGAGAGAATGTCAAGGTATTTTAAAAAATAATTCCCCAAGATGTATCTGAATTTCCATTGTCTGTTATCAGTTCTAGTAATCACTGATTATAAGTTACTGAACATTAAGGCCATATGCCAGAGACAGCTGAAATCTCGGTAGTGAACATAACTATCCAGAAACTAGATTGTGAAGAAAAAAGTCAAACTATATGATAAAAATATGGAATAAAAACACGTGGTAGGTAACTTTTTTTAGAAAAAAAAAGGAAGTTCACCAAGATATATAAGTTTATAGGCACAACCTAAGAAAAATAAAGTAAAATGGTCCATACAGCTAAGACATACATAAATTTAAATCACTGATCTTTTACATTAGCAGCAACATCTTCAAGAACAAGGCAAAGCAAACACATTTATGACTAATACTTTTTCAAATTAGCTGTAGAATAAATTATTATTAAATAAGGAGACCATGCTTTTAAATATTAAGAAAGTATTTTCAAAATCTTTTAGGTAAATTACATTATTAAAACCCTAATGAGCTCCAAAGTTGTAACCTAAATTCTAGTGTTTACGACTAGAATTTTGGCCCACCATCTATTTTCTTCATAATCACAGAACCATCAACTGTTATTTAGAATTTATTTTTTTATTTGTATATAGATTTTTGAGTACAGTATAATTTTCTATAGGATAATTTTAATTTATGTATCAAGGTATATTTAGTAGACATTTCCAGCATGTGAGAATTTATATTTCAGCATATCTCAGGAGCCAATAAAGATAGAGTATAAATCTCCCAAATCGTTCCCTTTAGTCAAAGCATATTATAGTGTCTTTGGAATTTCAAGGACTAGATTCAATACAGCAAGTGATTCAGTAGGTACATTTTTATTTATTTCTATTATTCTCCTTCTCTTCCTTCTTGGATTATGTTCTCTATATTCCAATTTGAATAATAATCACATTTAATTTATCTTTCCCTGAACAGCCCGTTTACCCTAACCTCAGTTGTGCTAACTGGCTCTCACCCTGCATTGAGAGCTCCCAGAGATAACAGAGTGTGCAGGAGCATGAATAATCTCCTTGCTTCTCAAGTCAATTCTTGTGCATCTCCGCAGTCTGGCAATAACACCCACAATTTGAGTAGTGAGGGGCTAGCTGTGAACTCTCAAATAGCATATGTATGACCTTCTGTTGAAAAAATAAAAATGGAAAAAAAGTAATATTAGTATAATGAACTGTTTCCCTAGAAGAAGAAAACACATAACCATTTTCTACTTCTGCTCCAGTTCTTCACTGGTGACAGAGAACTATGCTTAACAATCAAATTGGGCAATTACCAGCAGATTTATGGCCTAAATCTAATGAAAGTAAAGCTGCTATCAGTGTTAGAAAACTAGAGGAAATTGCAAAGAATTGAGGTGTTTTTGATATGCTACCAACCGGAGCTGGCCGTAATAAAACCTTCATCTCTATAATTCACTGTCACAGTCTTAGCTCAGTTACTCATCATTCCTGCCACTGAAGCAGTCCCCACACTGGTCTCTCTGTCACCAAACTTTTTACTTTCCATCCCTGCTCCATTTTGCTTTTAAAGTTATTATTCCATTTCACAAATCTGATCACATCCTAGTGAGACTCGGAGATGAATTCCCATTAGAAGAAAGTGTAAGCTTCTTAGTCTGGTAAGAAAGTGACTCCTTTATTTTGTCCCAGCCTGATTTTCCAGGATTATTTCTCAACGTCGTCATCTCTCCACAAACCTCCCTCATAGCATTCACCCTATGCTCTAGATGCTTGTGATAATTTGACACTGTCACTCATATTTCAGGCTCAGGCTGTTCTTCTTACCTTAAGTGTTCTCTTTCCTATCCTAGTCAGTGTTATAACTTAACAAGACTGAGCACAAAGACATTATAATGTGTGTATCAAGTATTGTATTAGAATTATTTGTGTTTTTTCTAACAGATTCTGAGATCCAAAAAGGTAAAGACTTTATGATTTTATTCTCTTACATTTATTCTTCTACCTCCCTAAATTAAATTTATAAACAAGATTAGTGTCCAAGTATTTTTACCTATTTAGCAAGTCAAATCTCTGCAGATGATAAGAAAATTTTTGTTTTGTATTGAGAACATGAGAATAACATAATTAAAATAAATAAAGTTGCTACTCATGTACAAAGGTACACAACACTACTAATTTCTTATAAGTTTTTTTCTCCAGAAATACCTACAATAAAATTGAAACCTATTTTTATGCTAACAATTATGATATTAATTATTTTTTAAGAAAGTCAGGCACAATGTAAAGAGGAGAAATTTGAAAATCAGAAAGATTTTAGTTCAAATTTTATTTTGCCACACACTAGATATTAAACCTAGAGAAGGTCACTTAACTCCTTGGATATCAAATATGCAAAATGAGGATTAAAATGTTTACTTCTCAAGGATGTTTGAATGATCAACTCAATAAAATTGTGTTATATGGTAAGAAACCACCAATATTCTACCATTTTTCTCTATAGACACAGGATAGTTTTCCTTATGGGAGTCACTATTGCCTTGAAACTAACCAATTAACTAGTTAACAAGTCATAGGTATAAGAACTATTCTCTGTAGTATAGATGCTTAACAATGGTCAGCCTTAGACAGATGATAGATTACAATGATCGAATGATGTGATGATGACGACTAGAACATGGATTGCTCATTCATTCTTGAGCATCATTGCTCATCCCCTCTTGCAACTAAGGCATGTGCTTCAACTTTGCTCAGCTTGTGCTTGAGAAATACAGCAAAACTCACTGACTTAGTCGCAACTTGGGCCCACAGAACTAACTAGTCAATTGGATTGTTAACCTGCCTCAGGTACGAGAACTAATGGCTGCAAAGCCAGGTGAAAGTCTACATTAAATTCAATCACTTTTGAGACTCTACAAGTCTACATTAAATTCATCACTTTTGAGACTCTAAGTTGATATTGTTGGTGCAGCAATAAAAAGACAAGTCAGCTTCAGCCCCTGCCTTTAAAAAACTTGCAGATAACTGTTACACAAGACAGGCAGCAATGTGCTTAAAATGAAATTTAAGAGTCACTCTCAGAGGGTAGGGAGGAAGAGAGAAGGATTTGTTTGACTATTGGGATCAACACACATTTCCAGTCTCTAGGAAGCTTGTGGTTTCTGTATCTATGCCTTGTTATTGGTTGAATTTCTTACATAATTCAAACCATTCATTTAAATGAAATTCTGCACAATTTATGAACATAGTATAACAAAGAGTTGTTGCTGATTTCTTTTTCTATCAGTATCTCTGTCCCTCGAATACTCTCTGCTCTCTTTTTTTCTCTCTCTCTCAAAATAACATGTAAATGAACTGCCAGACTTCATTCCAAATCAGCGAAAGTGAGCAGATTTTATGTAATCCCTTGGCTCCTGGAAACTGCTCTATATCCAATAAGTAAAGGAGGCAAATATTTCACCAGTGTGTTATGACTGGTGGTTTGCAGGGTCATTTGGGTGTTTACAAAGTTAGAAAAGTGTATGAGGTGCTAAAGAGCAATTCAACATAAACAACATTATTCCTTAATGACATGAGTTTTAAATGTTCCTTAAACAATATTATTCTTGATGACATGGTTTGACAGATATTAAAAGATGTTTGAGGTCAATTGTTATTTTACTTATGGAAAGTACCTATAAATATTGAATGAATAATTTTATTTTTTGCAGTATAAAATGCACTGAAGAGAATATTAGCCATTTTCATAATGTATCTCAAAATAATTCTGTTTTGAAACTAGGAAAGGAAATCTTTAACCAGATATTCCATTAGAAATATAGATATACTGAAGAAAAACAGTTTGTAAGAAACTTGCAAAGTTTAATATGAAAATGATGGTAGCAATAGGCTCCAATGAATTTTACTACATTTTCCAGGCACAACCTGATGAGTTTTGTGGTGAGATGTAGTTTTGTTTTGATGATGACACACTTTGTTTTTTATTTAGAAACATGTTTCTTTAACCTACAGTAATATAGTGATATTTTCAAAATGAGTATTTTCAGAACTCATTTCAATTTAATAAATATTGCTCTTCAGATTGTCCCTTAAAAATTGTCTCTTAATGCATAGTTTGAAACAAACGAAAATTTGCAGAGAAGTTGGTATTTTAAAATCTGTCATACAATACATAGTTCCTCAAATTTCAATTCTAATTTTTAAAAACCCCATAACTTCCCAACCCCCTAGACCTTGTGAAAAAATATAATATATTGCATGTGCAATAAATAAATAATCACAACAGTGAATATAAACTTTCAATCAAAAGTATGAGGAGTTGATGAAAAGCAGAAGACATGAGGAATTAAAAAAAAAAAAAAAAACAGCTAGACTTCAAGCATAAATATCCAACCACAGAGGCAAACTGTTTCAAAGCTTTTTAGCTTTCTTTATTAAATAATTTCTTTGCTGGGACTTTATATTCAGCAATTTCTCCCCTTAAAATAAAAATGAGGAGGGAAGTAAAATATTAATAGTAAAAGTATTTAATTGTATAAGGGCTTCGGGTATGAAAAAAAAAATTTCCTAAAAATTATTTAAAAAATCTTCAGGGCATGATTTTCTAATTTCTACTCTTTTATTAGTCTATGGGAGAAAAATTACTCCTTTGAACTCTTTTTAAGTAGGTACAGTTAGAACTTTTTTTAGAATTTATTAGTATACTGAGTATATCTAATTTCAACAGAGCAAAATGACAAATATTAGTACAGTTTAAAAAGAAAACAAAAGAAATGGCTATCACTACGCTTCACGTGTGTTGTGGATTTTGGTAT
This sequence comes from Rhinopithecus bieti, assembly GCF_001698545.2. Taxonomy (NCBI): domain Eukaryota; kingdom Metazoa; phylum Chordata; class Mammalia; order Primates; family Cercopithecidae; genus Rhinopithecus; species Rhinopithecus bieti. The sequence continues at coordinate 2,859,138 of NW_016814088.1, forward strand.
CAGTGTAGTTTGAGTGATATAAAAATAACTTTGAAATGTATATTGTTTAGTTTTAAGCAACTAAAAACATTAAGACCCACCATTGGTTTAATGATTATCCTCAGTTTGTAGAAGATTCATTACCCATAGTAAGAAAATACGCTCACGTTTCTGCTTTGGGTTAATATTCCTTACTGGAACTTCAATGTGTAGTGAAACAATTGCCTACCTTTCATATTTCAAGATCAAAATCAAATCTGAGATATCTTTACAATTTGAAAGAAAAACCTCTTATTTCAAACTACAAATGAAGGCATGCCAAACTAATAGCAAATTGTTTGCTTTTAACAACGTATGTGTGTGTGTGTGTCTGATATATATATATAAATATATATGTAGTGATATATATCACACAACACACACACACAGCATGAAGCACACAGGAAACATTGGTGAAGCTTCTAAATTGTAAAATATTGTGAAGAGTTGACTCCTATTGGCTAGAAGCTATAGAATATCATGGCCAAACTGGAAGCTTGACACTAACAGTTTATTGTTTTAAAATTTCAAAATTAGCTAAAATAACAGACACACAAGCATATATTATACCCTGAACAGGAATAATAACCAAATATATGTGTGCAAGATCTAAAGATGGAGAGGAAATTTAGGGTCTATGTTTTCATTTGCTTGAAAGCAAACAATGTACAATTCAAAGTTCCAAAGCATATTTGCACAGACATTGTAATTATTAGCTCACTTTATCTCTGCTGGCTCAAAGTAGTTCTCAGTTTTTTAATCACTTCTCTACTGGCACAGCTAATGTGCCTACAAGTTGTCTAGAATTTTAATATTGCTAAATTTAGTGATGCAAGTTGTGATTAAATTGTTGAAACTTGTTTAATGCAAACCCTGATTGAAAAGAATACATGCTTATTTAAGGAAAATGTACAACTTTGCAAAAATTATATAGCGCTATATATAGTCCCACATTTAACAGCTTTACCAACCTGCAAAAAAGTTGGTTCTTGTAGAAAACTGCCAGGCTATGTAGTCTGAAATCTGGAGTCGTAATACCAGAGAGCTGTCAGTCAGCCATCCATCCATCTAATTGGCTTCTTACCATCTTTCCATCATGTTTTTTTTATAACTGGTCGCCTCTGGCTAAAATGCAAATCATGAGGAAGAGCCGTCTAGAAAAAGCTGCTGCTTTCTTAATTATCTGTCAGAATATGGACCAGTGGACCCAGGGCCGCACTGTAGAGTTATGCTAAGTAGCAAGGCATCATGGGAATTGGAGTGACAGCTCATTTTCCTCCTGTGTTTTCTGTGTTCGAATGACAATGCAGAAATATGGGTTTCCCACACTTTCTCTGAACACCTGGGCTATTGCTCAGGGGAGCACAAAGCCAAAACTGTCACATTTCCAGACATGGTCTTATTGCTGTCACTATGACAGGATTGTTGACAAATGCCAGCAGTCATCTCGGCATCTTGGGAAATGTCTGCCATGATTGTGTCAACAGCCTGACAGAAATTGTTAATGTTTAAACTTCTTCCACTGACAGAATCCTGTCTTGCTGACAATATTTGTCATATGAAACTCAATCTTTGTCAAACTTGCTTAAAAATTAACACTTTCTCAATTTCTATTTTTTTTTCTTCTGGTTTACTGCCTAGCAGTGCAAAATTTGAGCAATAAGATTTCAACAAGGTAACGTAGCACAGTAATTTAGATCCACATTCCATCCAAATTGTCCAACCCATTGTAACTTGTGGGCACTTTGTCCTTTTGACTTTTGCTGCCAGAATAATTAGGCATAAATACAGTATATATATATATATACACATACACACACACACACACACACACACATATATGCCTTAGGATTCAAACTTGTGAATTATTCAAGAGGTACAAAATACTACTTCTCAGTATACAAGGTGGAAAATCAATTAAACTTTGCGGATTTTTTTTACTTATATGTAAATCAGTTGCAAATTTGAAGGTATGCATTAACTAACTTTGATTTTTAAGCTTTTTAATTCTTATTCCATTATTTTGAATTTTGGTTAAAAAAATCAATCTGACAAGTTAAACAGTATCTTTTGCAGGAACTCAGCAAGGAGCGTTTTTTTTTTTTTTTTCCTTTTTTATTTCACATGTGATTTTGTCAAAAGTGGACTATTACAGGGATAATCTTAACTTGCTAATTCTGATACATGTGTTAGAAGTTATTTATGTGAGCAGTTTAAAGTATATTCATTTTAAAGGAACATCCTTTATAAATTCTACAGGTGGCTCATTTTGGAAATTTTTTTTAGTGAAACGCAGTGCTCAGATTATTAGAAGGCAGTTAAATTGTATCTGGCTGTACTAGAAATACCCAGTCCTCCACAGGATGCTACATGTCTTAGACACAGTACAAAAGAAAGAGCAATTGGTTAGCTGAGTAATATTGTCCATCTGTCCCTGACAGAACAATCCTTGTCAAACTAAGAGTGACAACTGGTTAACAATGATATAACTATTATTAGCAGTATTATCATTAGATAGTATGTCATAACACACAGTGGTATACACACATAAGTGGTATACCCTTATACCAGTAGGGACATATTAAAATAATTTATTGTGGCTGGGCGCAGTGGCTCATGCCTGTAATACCAGCACTTTGGGAGGCCGAGGCGGGCGGATCACGAGGTGAGGAGATCAAGACCATCCTGGCTAACACGGCGAAACCCCGTCTCTACTAAAATACAAAAAATTAGCCGGGCGTGGTGGTGGGCACCTGTAGTCCCAGCTACTTGAGAGGCTGAGGCAGGAGAATGGTGTGAACCTGGGAGGTAGAGCTTGCAGTGAGCTGAGATTGCACCACTGCACTCCAGCCTGGGCAACAGAGTAAGACACCATCTCAAAAAATAATAGTAGTAATAATAATAATAATGATTTATTGTTAGGATAGATATCTGCTAGAAAAAAGGAATGTATCTAGTAGTACTACTTACTTGAATTACTGTCAAATATAATTTCCAGTTATAGAAAATGAATAAAAACAGATACTATCTAATTTACTGAAATAAGTAGACTTTTTATTATGCCTTTTAGTTTAGTTTTTATTTGTCTTTAAAGCCTTATATTATTTTTTCATATATTTTTTAAAAATTCAAGCATTACCACAAGGAACTCCAGCAGTAGATTGTGATATTTTAGAC
>NW_016814088.1:2863850-2871925 GCF_001698545.2 Rhinopithecus bieti
TTTTTTTTTTTTTTTTCCTTTTTTATTTCACATGTGATTTTGTCAAAAGTGGACTATTACAGGGATAATCTTAACTTGCTAATTCTGATACATGTGTTAGAAGTTATTTATGTGAGCAGTTTAAAGTATATTCATTTTTAAAGGAACATCCTTTATAAATTCTACAGGTGGCTCATTTTTGGAAATTTTTTTTAGTGAAACGCAGTGCTCAGATTATTAGAAGGCAGTTAAATTGTATCTGGCTGTACTAGAAATACCCAGTCCTCCACAGGATGCTACATGTCTTAGACACAGTACAAAAAGAAAGAGCAATTGGTTAGCTGAGTAATATTGTCCATCTGTCCCTGACAGAACAATCCTTGTCAAACTAAGAGTGACAACTGGTTAACAATGATATAACTATTATTAGCAGTATTATCATTAGATAGTATGTCATAACACACAGTGGTATACACACATAAGTGGTATACCCTTATACCAGTAGGGACATATTAAAATAATTTATTGTGGCTGGGCGCAGTGGCTCATGCCTGTAATACCAGCACTTTGGGAGGCCGAGGCGGGCGGATCACGAGGTGAGGAGATCAAGACCATCCTGGCTAACACGGCGAAACCCCGTCTCTACTAAAAATACAAAAAATTAGCCGGGCGTGGTGGTGGGCACCTGTAGTCCCAGCTACTTGAGAGGCTGAGGCAGGAGAATGGTGTGAACCTGGGAGGTAGAGCTTGCAGTGAGCTGAGATTGCACCACTGCACTCCAGCCTGGGCAACAGAGTAAGACACCATCTCAAAAAATAATAGTAGTAATAATAATAATAATGATTTATTGTTAGGATAGATATCTGCTAGAAAAAAGGAATGTATCTAGTAGTACTACTTACTTGAATTACTGTCAAATATAATTTCCAGTTATAGAAAATGAATAAAACAGATACTATCTAATTTACTGAAATAAGTAGACTTTTATTATGCCTTTTAGTTTAGTTTTATTTGTCTTTAAAGCCTTATATTATTTTTTCATATATTTTTTAAAAATTCAAGCATTACCACAAGGAACTCCAGCAGTAGATTGTGATATTTTAGACCAGGAACTGACAAATTTGTTATGCAATAAATCAAATACAGGCATACCTTGGAAATACTGTGAGTTGAGTTCTAGACCACTGCAATAAAGCAAATATTGGAATGAAGCAATATTGTAATAAGGTGAGTCACACAATTTTTTTTGTTTCCCAATGCATGTAAAAGTTATATTTACACTATATGATATTCAGTCTATTAAGTGTGCAATAGCATTATGCCTAAAAAATAGTGTATATACCTTAATTTAAAAATATTCTATCGCTAAAAAATGCTATCAGTCATCGAAGCCTTCAGTGAGTTATCTTTTTATGGGTAGAGGGTCTCATCTTGATGTTAATGACTACTGACTGATTAGGGTGGTAGCTGATAAAGGTTATGGTGGCTGTGGCAATTTCTTTAAAAAAGACAGCAATGAAGTTTACCATGTGGAGTAACTCTTTTTTTCATGAAACATTTCTCTGTAGCATGTGATGCTGTTTCATAGCATTTCATCCACAGTAGAATTTCTTTCAAAACTGGAGTCCATACTCTTGAACCCTGCTACTGCTTTATCTACTGAGTTTGTGAAATATTTTAAATCATTTCTTCTTATTTCAGGAGTGTTCACAGTCTCTTCACCAAAAGTAAATTCCATCTCAAGAAACCACTTGCATTGCCTGTCCATAGGAAGCAACTGCTCCATTGTTCATTTTATCCTGAGATTCCAGCAATTCAGTCAAATCTTCACTTTTATTAAGAGGAGAATTAGAATGCTTTGCTTTTAATTCTAGTTCTCTTGCTATTTCCACTGCATTTGCAATTACTTCCTCCAGTGAAGTCTTGAATCCTTCAAAGTCATCCATGAGGGTTGAAAGCAACTTCTTCCAAATTCCTCTTAATGTTGATATTTTGATCTTTTCCCATGAATTATGAATGTTCTTAATGGCATAGAGACCTTCTGAATCCTTCCCAAAAGGTTTTCAGTTTACTTGCCCCAATCCACTAGAGAAATCACTATTTATGGCAGCATGGCAGCTATAGCTTTATGAAGTGTATTTATTAAATAATAAAGCTTGAAAGTCAAAATTCCTCTTTGATCTATGGGCTACAGAATAGATGTTGTGTCAGTAGTCATGAAAACAATATTAACCTCCTTGTATCTCTCCATCAGTGCTCTTGGGTGACCAGGTACTTTTCAATGAGCAGCAATATTTTGAAAGGAAGCTTTTTGTTCTGAATAGTCAGTCTCAACAGTGGGCTTAAAATATTCAGCAAACCATGCTGCAAACAGATGTGCTGTCATCTAGGTCTTGTTGTTTTATTTATAGGGTACAGGCAGAGTAGATTTATTATAATTCGTAAGGACTCTAGGATTTTCAGAATTGTAACTGGGCATTGGCTTCAGCTTAAAGTCACCAGCTGCATTAGCTCTTAACAGGAGAGTTAACATGTCCATTGAAGCACTGAAACCAGGCATTGACTTCTTTTCTCCAGCTATGAAAATCCTAGATGGTATCTTCTGATATAAGGCTGCTTCTTACACATTGAAAACCTATTCTTTGTGCAGCTACCTTCATCAATGATCTTAGCTAGATGTTCTGGATAACTTTCGGCAGCTTCTGTCTCAGCACTTGCTGCTTCACCTTGTACTTTTAATGAAGATGGCTCCTTTTCTTAAACCTCATGAACCGACCTCTGCTAGCTTCAGGCTTTTCTTCTGCAACTCTCTCACCTCTCTTAGCCTTCATTGAATTGAAGACAGTTGAGGCCTTGCTAGGGAATAGACTTTGGCTTAAGGAAATGCTGTGGCTGGTTTGATCTTTGATCCAGACCTCTCAAATTTTCTCCACATCAGCAATAAGGTGGTTTCACTTTTTTATCATTTATGTGTTCACTGGAGTAGCACTTTCAATTTCCTTCAAGAATGTTTCCTTCGCATTTACAACTTGGCTAATTGTTTGGCAAAGGAGACCTAGCTTTTGGCCTATCTTGGCTCTCAACATGCCTTTCTCATAATAAAGCTTAATCATTTCTAGCTTTTGATTTAAAGTAAGATACACCTGATTCTTTCTTTTACTTGAATACTTACAGGCCATTGTAGGGCTACTAATTGGCCTGATTTCAATGTTGTTATGTATCAAGCAATAGGGAAGCTTGAGGACAGGGAGAGAGATGGGGAAGTAGCTGGTCAGTGGAGCAGTCAGAACACACACAAGATTTATCAATTAGTTTGATTTCTTATATATGTGTGATTTGTGGTGCTCCAAATAATTACAATAGTAACTTCAAAGATCACTGATCACAGATCACCATAACAGATGTAATAATAATGAAAAAGTTTGAAATATAGTGAGAATTACCAAAATGTGTTACAGAGGCAAAAAGCGAGCAGATGCTGTTAAAAAAATTGCAGTAATAGACTTACCTGATGCAGGATTGTCACATATCTTCACTTTGTAAGTGATACAATATCTGTGAAGTGCCATAAAGCAAAGTGCAATAAAACAAGATATGACTATGGTAAATATTTTAGATTTTTGTCTCCAGTACACCTATTCAACTCTGCCATTGTGAAAGACATATAAGTAATGCCCTTTTTAAAGATAGGCATGATTCTAATAAAACTTTATTTCTAAAGGCAGGTAGAAGGTTGACTTTGATCTGCAGGCTGTGGTTTGCTGGCCCTTGTTTTAGCCCATGGGCTAAGTAATTAACAAATCCCTGATTTCAAATTTTAGCTCTACTGCCCATTAGCTGTGTGATGCTAAGCATACTTCATTGTATTATCTCAATTATTTCTCAAAATAACCCTTGTGTAATGCATTAATTTCCTCAAATTACAAGTGAAACTTGATGGCTTATGGAGGTCAAGTCCTCAGACTTCCTAGGATATAAGAAGTAAACCTGGGATTCTAATATGAGTTTGTATAAATTCATAGCTTTCAGCTTTTTTGATGATGATATGTTGCTTATAACTCTCGTTTACTTCTGAAATAACATTCTAAGCCGAGTTTGGAACCTTGGGGACATAAAGAGAAAGAAAATGGGGAGGTGTGCAGTGATCATTACAGATGATTTAGGGAAAACTGCTATTCATCAGAATTGCTTCCTCTTTTTACAACACCGGGTTCTCTGCCTTCACCTCCACTAACACTAATCACCTACAATTGGTCTAGGCAATTGAGGGTAGGGTACAATCATGGAAGGGGAAATGTGCCTCTTAAAGAGCATTTAAATATATAGAAATCATTCTTGCTAACATTCAGGAAAAGCATTTGTAAAGGTTAATTTTATGTTCAACATGACTGCACCGTGGAATGCCCAGATATTTTGATTAAACATTATTTCTCAGTGTGCCTGTGAAAGTATTCCTGGATGAGATTAATTTTTTTAATTGAGAAATGGAGTATAGTAGATTGGCCTTTCTAATGGGGGTTGGCCCAATCCAATATTTTGAGAATGTGAATAAAACAATAAAAGAAGGAAGAATGACTCTTTTTGAGCTGGGACATAGATCTGCTATACTCCCACTGGAGCTTACTTTAGGTTTTTCTGGTTCTTAAACCCTTAAACTCAGACTGTACCTAGAATACCAGCTCTCCTGAGTCTGCAGCTCGCAGACAACAGATCATGAGACTTCTTAGCCTTTAGTAGTACATAAACCAATTCTTGAAAATCTCTTCATATTGTGTGTGTGTATATATTCTGTTTCTTGGGAGAACTGAGACTAATACTGCATTTTAACTTCATTTCTAAGTAAATCTTGACTGAAGATTTCTCCAGGATGAGCCAAGTGGACTGCCTTAATCTCATAAAACTGTATAGCCAACATTTTCCTCTAGCTCAGTGTAAAAGACATAGCATTACTCCCTGTTCATCACAGACTCAGCCAGACTTTCGAAGATGTGTTGTATCAAGAAATTACAGCCAATGGATACATCTGCAGAAGTCAATGGGGCATCCCTACATAATGTTCTATTGTTCTACTTTGTTCCTCTCTGAGAATTCAATGTAATGCAATTCAATTCAAACACATAAGTATGTATGGAGCATCTAATTTGTTTTAGATTAAGGGCCTTGGAGGATTAAAAAATACATAAACTCTGGTCACTTAAATTGAAGTGCTGCATCTATAACCCAAAGAAGTCCAGGAATTGCTGACAAAAATCAGAAGTCAGAAGAGTCAAAGAAAGACTGACCCCTACAGGTTTTGGAGAAAGCATGGCTGAGCCAACACCTTGATTTCAGACTTCTAGCATGTAAAACTGTAAGACAATAAATTTTTGCTGTTTTAAGTTATCAAATTTTTAGTACTTCATTACAGCATCCCTAGGAAACTGATAAAAGAGGCATTAAAGTATAAGAATAATTGTCCTAATTCTAGAGCCACATAAATCTGGATTAAAATCTTAACTCTATCACATTCTCTCTAATGTTTATTTCCTCATCTGCATAATAAGAATTCTTCCCAATCAGACTCATCCTCAGCCTTACACTAAAAGATACTGCCAACATGCAGCCAATGATGAATAAGTGTTCCAAATATGCTCCCTGTACATTCTAGTGCCATGACTAGACCTAGGTTGGCATCCACAGTTGCCATAGGTATTTCACACAATCCCAGCTTCCTTTGAAATATGCCTTTGAGAACCAAAAACACACAGTAGCCAAAATTAAAACTGTAAGTGAGAAGTTTTTTCATCTTGCTTATGATTTTTCAAGACAACAATGTATAAGTTTTTTTCCTAGAAACCTTAACCTTTGAATACTGGAAGTTTAAAGTCAGTTGCGTTGTGACTATATTCTTTTCCAACTCCAAAACAAGTAAATATGTTTATAAAGTATAATTGAAGCCAAGGATATGATGCAGCTGAATATTTGAAATCAGGACTGATAGGCATTTCTGGGGTACATGGTACTGTAAAGATGAACTTGTAACCTGGGAATTAGTGGTTATCACCTAGGCACTCAAAAAAACATTCATTATCTGTATAGGCTATAAATGTTAGGACACCAAAAAAGCCTATGTAGGCTAGCCAAGCTTTTATTCCAAGTAGATAAATGAGGTTATGTTTCCATAGGCCTGCTGTAGAAACAGAAAAATGACCGTACTGTTCACATATTCTTTGGCAAATGAATTTTACATTTCTATCACTTTTGTTACTATATAATGCACTGAATAAAATTCACTTATTTTCAAAATAGAAATCAAATAATCATTTAAAATATGTTTACCTGAGAAACAAACCTATAAGAGGTCACTGGGGAAAAGTAAACATCTTTTTAAATAATAGCCTCTGAAGGAAGGATGTTTTGTAAACACAGAATATTACTTTTTACAGGCAAAGCCAAACTCTAAGAGAAATGTAAGAAATGTGATCAGAAGGATTACAAGCAAAGTAAGACCCTAAACTTTCTCCCAAATCTCATAGAAAAGCCATACATATTGATACAGTAATTTGATATCAGTACAAAGATGAGAAAAAAATGTACTTCCTCTGAGAAGCTAAAAAGAGGACAGAAAAGACAAAATTCTATTTAAAGAATCTGTAAAAGCCAAATTGGTATTTAGATTTCACTTAGTAATGGTCATTGATAAATACTTTCACAGGCTATAACAATATTATAATTAAAATTATTGCTGAATATAACTATGGGATAAAGGGATTGGAAACGAGAGGATGAACTGAGTTAATAAGCTGACAAATGAAACTTAACAAATTATTATTCAAATTTTTAGATAATTGGTATCATTTGGGAGTAAAGAAAAAAGAAATTCAGTTGGAGAGAGATGAACTACTGTTGTAGAAAACTTTTATAAATGATCTATTTAACACCAGTTATCATGCTGTTTCGCCATTACTCCTAAGTTTTGCTTTAATATCTTGATATCCTTTGGGAAAATATGTCACACAAATGACAAAATGAGGTTAATTATAATAAATTCAAAACACAATACTTTTGAAGCTAAACCTCACTCACTTACCGGGACTTATTTTAAATAAATCTAGCAGTTTTGGGTTTATGATTAGAACTTTGGCAAAGCATCACATTTACAAGGAAATCCTACTTCCTTTATACACTTTAAATGTATACCTAAATGACAATATGGATGTTTATTTTTAGTTAACAAACCTCTTTATTTCAAAAAGGTTTGATTTGGCTTCTGTGTCATGCTTCTGTAGGTGATCTCTCTATCCAATAGTAGTCATCTCATGAGCCTTGTTCTGATATTTTGCTAATGTCTAGATAGGCATTTAAATGCATTGTGAAAATTTCAGCTCTGGAGTTACCCCAATTCCAAAAAGGCAGCAGAAATTTTAAATTTTAAAATACAAAAATGTGATCATTGAATCTTTCCTTATTATTTTCACTCTCAAATAAACTAACCTAACTTTCCAGCAAATTCAATCTCAGCTGTCTATCCTGGTAGAGGAGGCCAATGGAAAAATTTGGAACACAAACCTATCAGCATGGACAAGGCCACAGGGATTGAATACAGGCCAAAAATATATTTCTACACTTGCTTTGAAATAAGAGTTGAGGCAGCATATCAAAATTATTTTCCATCACACTAGGAATTCTGAGTAGCTATATGTGCCCTTGAACATAGAAATCCAGCTTTTATGACTTAAAGGATTAGCATTTGAAGAGACATCAAGGGATAAAAAAGTAAAAATCAGGAAATGACATAAGTCATTTGTAAAAATGTATCATATTCAATTCTCACTTCAACTAAATCACATGTTTTCATATAGTGAGAGTGTCTTTTGAGGCCAAGGAAATTATTGTTTGAGGCAAATTATTTTTGGTGCTCAGTACTTCATGAAAAAAGAGTCATTGACAGTCCCTGTTAGGTGAGCTTAGCATGTTCTAGGATCTGAGTGACTCACCCTCAGGAAAGGGTTCCTCATAAGGTGGGAAGGGCTGGACTCTTCACAGAGATCTGGCACATAATAGTCTCTCTCTCTCTCTCTCTCTCTCTCTCTCTCTCTATATATATATATATATAT
>NW_016814088.1:2872243-2889627 GCF_001698545.2 Rhinopithecus bieti
TATATATATATATATATACACATATGAATTATAGAGATATTGAAAAACCATAAAAGTAACCTTTGAGAGTACTCATGATGGGATGCTAGAAGAGGTTCTCCATTTATATATCTTTTATTTATTCATCTGTTATTTATTCTCTATTATAAAACTTATAAATGTTTTCTGATTGAATGCTCACTGAGCAGCTTTTGTTGTTTTCAATGTGTTTGAACTGATTTTCTCCTTTCAGTTAGGATAGGAATTCTTTAAGAATAGAAGTGATTGTGTATCCTCCTATATGATCTCCCGGGTTCATCACAGCACTCTATACCTCGTAGTATCTAAATGAAACCTAGGGGAGGATGATCAGGAGAGCTCATGTTTGTGTGCTTTCTGTTTCCCAGGTTGATGCTGATGAGAATAGCAATGGCAAGTACAATAGAGTCTGGGACACAGTGCATAAATAACCATGATAATAATTACTGTTTTACTGTAGATACAATAGCCATTCAAGCTGTGAGAGGTGATACCTTTAATATGAGAATAATGTAGAGAAAAAAATCGATCTCCCTCTCCTCCACACACTGCAATGTCAAATAACTAAATGACCCTGGAATTTTGTGTGTATTAGGGGGTGAAGAGATAAATAAATGTAGAAAGTCTCGATGTCTTCTTCAAGCATCTCGTTTCCCAGCCTTTCAAGCTTTCTACATTTCTATAGTGCTTCCAGAGCTTTCCAGGGGTAACAGATGACCACTTATGTTACCACTGTAGATCTTTTCTCTCTAGACATTTCATAAAGAGAGCATGGTTGATTTAAGAGTTTCAAGAAGAAATAAAACTACTAAAAGAACAAAGAGAGATGCTAATTAAAATGATGCATATATGTAGTCAAGGGTAATGTCCCTTTAAAAGAATGCTTTTCAATTAAGTTTATCAAAACTAGCTTCTGCACTTTGACATGAAGGTTTGAGTATAACACATGTCAGTCTGGCCACTCCATTACCGGAATGACATTTAAATATGCAGCAGATGGTAATCAAAATAGACTCGAGGCTTTTGAAGATATATGTTATGATTAACCAGACGTGGACTGCACAACTCAGAAATTAAGGGATGTTGGGGATGCTACAAGAGGAATCTGATGGTAATTTGGAGTGTTAAGATCAGGTGACAACATAAGCCACTTCCAGAACAGCATGGAATGTGACAAGACGTGTGGTGGGGTGATAGAAGTTGTTACCAAAGTCATATATAAATGACACTTCCTGACTTCTCATGTTAACCCTGTAGCATATTAACATAAATCTAAAATAGTATAACATCTGAATATGTACTTGTGACAGCTCCCAAACATTCGCATACATGAAGGGCATTTGCAGCTTCTGAGTGTATGTGCTGTGGGGAGGATTTGTTGAGCCCCACCCACGCTCCATATGGCAGTCAAAACGTCCTTATTGTGATCAGGATGTGAATTAATGACAGGCATCAATCACTCAGTTCTTAAAGAGCTTTGAAATCAATGGTTTGTCGGCAGTTTATCTGTAGAATTATTATTCTCACACTGAATGTCCTGAGCAATCAGAAGAGTAAACAGGATGGGACAGTGGGGAAATGAAAAAAAAATGAAGAATCTTCATTAGCATAATTCTTATCCCCAACTCCTGAACTTTCAACTAGAAAATTGTGAAACAGAAGCATTTTGAGTGCTATCATTATTTTTAATTACACTTGTTCTCCCTGAATATCAAAGAGAAAATGTTTGGCAGTTTATTCTATTATTTGGAATGACAGAACTTTTTCAATTCTAATCTCTCCATTAGTTCATTTATTTGCCTCTACCCACTAGCCCAGGCCCAGTAAGCTTGTTATGAAAAGGTGGTAGGGTCCAGCCGCAAGCCTCATGAATAAATATTCGTGTAATAATTGCAGACATTTATCGAGGCTATACTAAATGCCATGAGCTGTTCTAAGTGTTTTGCAATCACTAACACATTTAATACTTGAATCAATTATATGAATTAAGTATCAACACTTTTATCAGCATTTTACAGATAAGAAAACTGAAGCACAAAGAGACCTGGGACCACACAGCTATTAAGTAACAGAGCTGGATTAAACCAGGTCAAAATGACTCTTAGATACAAATCATTTCACTACTGTGATTTTCTGAAACTTCCCTACCACATGTTATCAGCCTGCTTTTGTCCCAAAAGGGATATTGGCTGCAACATCCCTAAAATCAATAGTCCTTACTGTTGTATCAAGATTTCTTGAACTCACAAGTGGATACCAAAAACATTTGCAAAACTGTGTTTGAAAACAAAGTGTGAGAATGCGGGGGGAGGGGGGGTGTTGTTTGTTTGTTTCTGTATAATACATTTGTTTAAGTTCTTTATAGATACTGGATATAAGACCTTTGTCGGATAGATAGATTGCAAAATTTTTCCCCCATTCTGTAGGTTATCTGTGTACTCTGTTGATAGTGTCTTTTGCTGTGCAGAAGTTCTTTAGTTTAATTAGATCTCATGTAAATTTTTGCTTTCATTGCAATTACTTTTGTTATTTTTGCCATAAAGTTTTTGCCCATGACTATGTTCTGAATGATATTGCCTAGGTTTTCTTCTGGGATTTTTATAGTTTTGAGTTTTACATTTAAGTCTTTAATCCATCTTGAGTTAATTTTGTATATGGTATAAGGAAGGGGTCCAGTTTTAATTTCCTGAATATGGCTAACCAGTTATCCCAACACCATTTACCAAATAGGAAATCCTTTCCCCATTGCTTGTTTTTGTCAGGTTTGTAGGTGTGTAGTTTTATTTCTGGGTTCTCTATTCTGTTCCATTGGTCTGTATGTCTGCTCTTGTACCAGTACCATTCTGTTTTGCTCAGTGTAGCCCTGTAGTATAGTTTGAAGTTGGGTAGCATGGTACCTCAAGCGTTGTTCTTTTTGCTTATGATTACCTTGGCTATTCAGTCTTTTTTTTGGCGGGGGGTAGGGGGGAGGATTTCTATGAGAATTTTAAAATAGTTTTTTTCTAATTCTGTGGAGAATGTCAGTGGTAGTTTAATGGGAGTAGTTTTGAATCTATAAATTGCTATGGGCAGTCTGGCCATTTTCACAATATTAATTCTTCCTATTCATGAGCATGGAATGTTTTTCCATTTGTTTGCATCCTCTGTGATTTCTTTGAGGACTGATTTGTAGTTCTTCTTGAAGCGGTCCTTCACTTCCCCTGTCAGTTGTATTCCTAGGTATTTTATTCTTTTTGTGGCAATTATGAATGGGAGTTCCTTTGTGATTTGGCTCTCAACTTGCCTGTTGTTGATGTGCAGGAATGCTAACAATTTTTGCACATTAATTTTGTATCTTTAGACTTTGATGAAGTTGCTTTTCGGCTTAAGAAGCTTTTGGGCTGAGATGATGTGGTTTTCTAGATACAGAATCATGTCATCTACAAAGATAGTTTGACTTTCTCTCTTCCTATTTGATTACACTTTATTTATTTATCTTGCCTGATTGTCCTGGCCAGAATTTCCAATACTATGTTGACTATGAGTGCTAAGAGAGGGCAACCTTATCTTGTGCCAGTTTTCAATGGGAATGCTTCCAGCTTTTGCCCATTCAGTATAATATTCGTTGTGGGTTTGTCATACATCTCTCTTATTGAGGTATGTTCCTTCAATAAAAAACAATCAACTCCATTAAAAAGTGGGCAAAGGAGATGAACAGACACTTTTCAAAATAAGACATGTATGAGACCAACAGACATATGAAAAAAAGTCCAACATCACTGATCATTAGAGAAATGCAAATCAAAACTATAATGAGATACCATCTCACACTGATCAGAATGGCAATTACCAAAAAATCAAAAAACAACAGATGCTGGGTGGAGAAAAAGAATGCTTATACACTGTTGGTGGAAGTGTACATTAATTCAACCATGTGGAAGACAGTGTAGAGATTCTTTAAAGACCTAGAGGCAGAAATACCATTTGACCCAGCAATTCCATTACTGGGTATATACCCAAAGGAATATAAATAATTCCACTATAAAGACACATGCACACGTATGTTCATTGCAGCACTATTCACAATAGAAAAGACATAGAATCAGCCTAAATGCCCATCAGTGATAGACTGAAGAAAGAAAATGTGGTACACATACACCATGGAATACTATTCAGCCATAAAAAGGAACATGATCCTGTCCTTTGCAGGGACATGGGTGGAGCTGAAGGCCATTATCCTTAGCAAACTAACACAGGAACAGAAAACCAAATACTATGTATTCTCACTTGTAAGTCGGAGCTGAATGATGAGAACACATGGATACATGGTGGTGGCAGGGAGGACAACACACAGTGGGGCCTGTCAGAGGGTTGGGGTGGAAGGAGGGAGAGCATCAGGAAGAATAGCTAATGGACACTGTGCTTAGTACCTGGGTGCTGGCATGATCTATGCAGCAAACCACCATGGCACATGTTTACCTATGTAACAAACTTGTACATCCTGCACATGTACCCAAGAACTTAAAATAAAAGCTGCAAATAAAAAAGAAAAAGCTTGAAAAAAAATACATAGTTGTGTAAAGGTACATACTGAATTAGATCTGGCCACAAATCTTCCCCAAATACTTGGTAAGACTTGAATGAATAATTTTTTCTTTGTGAATTCTAATTATTTTTTTCTATAAAGTAAGAGAGTTGACTAGATAATCTCTGTGGGTACCTATAAGTCTAATATTCACATGAACATAATCTTTTAATGTAGGATTAATTATATTTGTGATCCTTATTTAAGCCGTGGCTACCATGAGGTTTCCTCACAGATGTCATCGTGAGCATCTTATGTCAACAGGCATGATCCCCTTCCTTTCAGTTTCTACACCTGAACTCTTTGTTTTCATCCATACTGTCATTGGTGGTGGTAGATAAATACTTATCTCTTTTTTTATCTATCTCACCCATTAGTCTGTGTAGTTCATGAGGATGGAAACTGAGATTGTTTTGTTTACCATTTCAGACTCAGTATAAACCACAGAATATGGTGTATGTTAGATGTACAAATTATGTACCTCATTTATTTGGTATTGCCATGGAAGTGGCTTTGCTACATTACTGATTTTTACATGATAATAATTCCAGCTTACTGTTGGTGATTGCTATACAATTTACAAAGAATTGTTATACTCATGAGTTTCTTAATAGTCATAACAATAGCTAAGCTATGCTTTAAGTTCAAAGTTATCTGTTATTCTAAATCTTTCTTAAGAGTAAATAGTTTTGTAAACAGATGAGTTTTCTGCTTTTCTTTTATTTTACCTTATGATATTTTGAGCTCTATTTTACTATCCTCTATGTGGTAGATTATTGAAAGGAAGCCTCTGTATAATCCTAGCACTTTGGGAGGCTGGGGCTGATAGATTACTTGAATTTAGGAAGTTCAAGACCAGGCTTGGCAACGTAAGGAGACCCCAGTCTCTACAAAAAAAAAAAAAAAAAAAAAAAAAAAAAAAAAAATTAGCTGGTCATGGTGGCACAAACATGTAGTCCCAGCTACTCAGGAGGCTAAGGTGGGAGAATTGCTTGAGACTGGAAGGATGTCAAGGATGCAGTCAGGGAGCAGTGATGGTAATTAGTGAGCATACATAGGCGTTCCTTGAGAATTGTTATGATCACTGGCAATAGTGAGATTGTGTCAGTTTAAAGCCTAAACAGCAAAAGGTTTTATAATTTCCTTTTTTGCTGGTGTTGAAAAAAAAAAATGCTACCACATGAATAAATAGAGGCTACCCTACTAGACAATTGAAAACACAAGGTCCAATTCCCTTTGCTGCCCTGGCTAATGATCAGCCAACTGCCCCATATGGGAGGGGAGCCATTTGAAATCCTTCCAGCCCTAGAAAGCACACCAGCTTCCTATAGACTCACTGCCTAGCTATATTCAGATCAGGTAAGCTTGGCCAGACCAGAAGAACTGCCTACCAGAACTTTGAGTTAAATAAGTGATTGTTTTAAGCCACTATGTTTGAGGGTTGTTGATTATACACCAAATGCTGACAGATAACCTATAATACGATGACATTTGAAAAGCTTGCTAGGATATTTTGGTCATTTCATGCAACCCAACAAGGATGAGAACTCTACATTATTTTAAATTCTTCATAGTGTGATTTGTAGATTTTATTTCCCTTGTCTTTATCAGAGTTGGTGTTAGGTCGCAGGCCTCTCTCCAGAAGCCATATTTTCCCCACACTTCTAAAGTGCATGTTCAGTATGTAACATAATCCAGATTTATAATAATTATATATTTTGTAAAATAAAAGTAACCTTTAAGAGTTTTGAAAAGCTCCCTTATTATTAACTTTGATTTTAAATAGTTTCTGTGTCATTGATTTTGTATGACTGGAATTATTTACACACTTTTATTTCTTTCAGGATTTTGTCCTGAAAGTATATTCAGTATACCTGGGGTTACCTGAAAAAAATGACATTTAACTATGTGATTTGTTACCTTAATTAGCATCAGGTTCTTTGTACCCAGATTTTGTCAGACTATCTCCTTTTATTTTGGGCACCTCAGTCTCCCATGGGTGAGAGTGCAGAGTAAATTTAATTTTGTTTACTATTGGGGCAAAGAGCCTTACTAAATGATTTCCTTTGGCTTAGAAAGAATGCTGTATAATGCATCAGCTCTAAGACTCTAGTAGATGATAGAGAGAAATGAGCGGGCTGAGAAACAATAACTAAAATAAATACATTAAAATGAAATGAATGAATGAGAAAATTAATAGTTCTTCAAGAATAGATAATATGAACTCTGATGCCTTTCTTCCCGAGTTCCTGGAACCCCTGAATTGGGCATTTGGCCCACAGTGCACCCTGACGCAGATGCTAAGATGCACTGGTTAATACCATCTGTGTTACATAACATTTTAAATGCAGGTCTGAGCAGACTCACAGCTTTTCAAATTCTGTGACAGATACTTAGGTTGACACTAGTCTGCATGATAAACCCAAGAAAGTGACAGGAACTTTATTAATACCTGGATTCAGAATTCATAAGGAAACACAGTAGGTCAGAAAGAAATTCCTAAAGTAAGAAATTTGTCCAAAAATAGATTCGATCAGTTTGATTTGGTCAAAACTTAAGGAAGAGTTCAGAAGAAGTGAAAGGATTGAACAGGAAAGACTAGTACAAGCATTTTTGAGAAGCTGACTGAAGAAGGAATAAACTAAAAAATATATATATATATACACACACACACACATATATATACACACACACACACGCACACTATTTGTGCATCTTAAGAGAGGGGCATCGTTAAGGCAGTAGAGAGGAGGGCATGATAAAGTCCAGAGGGAGGAGGGCATGATAAAGTCCAGAGGTTATGAGAGTAGCAGCATACAAAGCAGTGAATAATTCTTGGCTAAATATAGTTTGGCCAGACTGTGCTTAGAACCTGAAAGTTTTTCACTTCCTGCTAATGATATAACAATATTTATTTATTTTTCTTTCATTTTGGACATGTCAGTTTGTTTGCAATCATCATTGTGGATAACTTCCTGATATGATAAGCCTGTCATGGCATAAGGTAATAAATATAACTGAATATGGAAAATATAAACTGCTAAGGGAATTTTGTAATCATTATGGCAAAAGTAAGTGTTTATATGGATATTCAGGCTCTGAAAATAATTAGCCAGGGCAGATAGCTTCTACATAAGTGAAGAAAAATGAACATTGCCACGAGGCATGGACACAGTGACCACTCTGTCCAAGTGACCCATTGCCATATTTCTGACAAGTACTCTAAGCTCTCATTGAGAAAGGCCCTGCCAAGTACATGTGTTCAGGTACTGAGCATCACATTTTTGTTTATGTCACGGAATTTTGTGATGTCTTCTCTCAAACCATCTATCACAAACCGACACTAGAGAGATGGAGGCTTAAAAAAAAAGAATTGAAATCTGTTTATTGCTCTAGGCATCTTTCACTTTGTTATTCCACCTCTCAGTTTGATGGTTCATATTTAGTGGTTGCACAGTCAAGACTGGGATGAAAAATAATGATGAACCTGGGGGCAAAAGAGCTATCCTGATATGATTCTACTTTATGTTTTGATGCTATACTTGATGACAGTGTACTTTTTGGTTGTAAATTCCTGGGAATGGAGGCAGCACATAATGGGGCTTGGTAATTACTAGTTTATTCATTAGTGTCTTTGATATTGCTTTGAAGTTGGTTGTAAGAATTACTTCTATTTTAAAGAAAAGCATATTAACCATAGGCAGACTTAGCAAAAGCTACACAATAGGTAAGTTGAGATGCATGACCCACCCCACTCTAATTCAGCATTGCATCTGTGATCTAGATTGCCAGATGGGAAGTCTACACATCCTTAGAGTTCTTTAGGACATGGTCATTAAGTGGTGACCCAGCTGGATTTTAGGCTGTCATGCCCTTATGTACTTAATGGTTTTTCCCTGGGTCCATGGGATTCCTACATTATGAATGAATTCATTGTTGACCTTGATGTTTAATGGTGAGCTTTATGGAAGAACAAATAATAAACTGAAAATTGAGTACAGATGTAATCATATCTTGATATATGTGCAGTTCAAATATACATGTGTATGATATCATTTACATAAAATAGGAAAACTCTCATTGTGATCCTCGTATGGTACACAACTAGGTATACCGCTTTTGGTAAGCACTGTCCTTTTGAACATTTCTGTGTCTGTTTTTCTTATTGTTGTATATATGTTTTATTTATCCTTTTCAATACTCTCCACTTTTCCACAGTATATGCCTTTATTTGATGTATAAAATCATGGAACAATATAGGTATTTTGTTTTAAAGTGTATATAGAATTTTATTTTTTAAAAGAAAACAAATGTTTCCCATGTAGTTTTGCATTTATTACATACTACCTTACTACTCTGTACATATATAGGTTCGATAAATCTTCTACTTATTTACACCTATTCTTGTTTCACATATGACAGACCAGCAACATTGCATAGAAGAAAATGTGTTTCTAAGTCCTTACCTTTTGTTTTTTTCTACATTATTTTCAATATCCCCTACCCTCTCTATTTCTTGTTCCTTCTAGCTTTCTTAAAATGGTAAGGAAAAGATTCAATTTAACAGATAATTATTACAAGTCTTCAAACAAATCACAAGCAGTTCAAAGTCAATACATTTAATTAATTACTTCCTGCAAAATGGAAACTTTAAAAGAAGATAAAATGACTCTATAATCCAAAACACCACATTAAAACAAAACAAAGCCACTTCCATTCAAGTATTCTTTAAAATCTCACAAGGCTAGTTGTTATTCTTAGATATGTCACATATCGTTTTCAAAACTGCAGGTGTTTTCTCATGTTATTTCCTCTCCTAGAAAACCTTTACCTCCATATCCTCATTTGGTGAAAGCCCAATAAAACTTTATTTACAAAAATACGTGACTAGCCCATGGTCCATAGTTTGCCAACTTGGTTTTTACAAATATCTTACTAAAATATTATTCATCTTACTTAGTGATTTTTGGGACCACCTTAAATTTTGCCCTCAAAGATAATGCCTCAATTCCTTCACCCTAGTCCTGTCCCTGCTACTTGTCCTTCAAAATACCCTATATTAAATCTCATAGGATACTTTAGATGGAATTATTCTTTCTCCTAAAATCTGATACATTTGTCTGTACTTCTCTCTCATGTTTATCATATTGCAGAGTTCTTATTTAATTATCAACAAGCCTTGCTATATAGTAATAAATAAAACCTCATTTATTTCTATACTCCAATGTGAAATACATCCCTTAGACCACAGTATGAGCCTAATATTTGGCTTAGTAAATGAATTAATGAATGACCAAATCAAGGTGAAAAAAAATTTCAGTAAAGTAGGGTACTTTTCCTGTTGCCTACTAATATACTATTTGGTAACTGTTTATTTTCTAATAAGACTTTTCTCAGAGCCTTGCATCCATACATTTATGAAATTTTAAGCAACTTTAGGGCAGGGATTATATATTTCATTTATTTGTTTATTTACTTATTTATCTTGTTGCACAATACATACCAAAGAAGCTTTGGGGCTTGGATTAAGCACAAAGCTATGTAACAGTGACATCTAATGGAACAGACATCCGTAATTTTTAATCCCAATTGTTTCAAAAAATTGATGATAAAAGAAAAATATCGGCCAGCCACAGTGGCTCACACCTGTGATCCCAGCACATTAGAAGGCTGAGGTGGGCAGATCACCTGAGGTCAGAAGTTCGAGACCTGCCTGGCCAACATGCCACACCTATGCTTAACCTCTCTCACTGCTCCCCATCTCACTGTAATTTCTTGCAATAGTCTGTAATACCTTTTATAATCTGTGTCCGTTCTCTACTAAAAATACAAAAATCTAGCGGGGCGTGGTGGCATGCATCTGTAATCCCAGCTATTCGGGAGGCTGAGGCATGAGAATTGCTTGAACCCAGGAGGCAGAAGTTGAAATGAGCAGAGATGGCACCACTGCCCTCCAGTCTGGGAGAGAGAGTGAGACTCCATCTCAAAAAAAAAAGTAAAGTGTCAGTGCTTAGAAAACAGGGTCCATATCCATCTTCAACTTTCTAGTACCTAAAATATGGTATGTGGGCAATCAAGTTTTGATGAAAAATGAATGAATGATGCATACCAGAATGACCTGCAAAGAATAAATAAAATAGTCTGAATAATAAAAGTTTCTTATAGAGATTACCAGAAGTTTATTTTGTTTTGTTTTGTTTTTTGATTGTTTTCATGTCATGTGCTTGCTTATTTGTTTAGCATAAAAATACAGTGATTGTCTAAAATCCTTTGTTGCTGTATTTGCACAATGAGCATTTCACCAAAGATAAATTTCTTTTATAAATTTAGGGAGATTTAAGTCTTCCGGTTGCCCCACTTGAAAAATAGGCAAAGAAAATATGCAGGTAATAAACAGTATTTTAGAGGTACTTTCACATTTAAAAGGAAGACAGAAGGCAACAATTTCAGCGCTTTACCTCTCTAACTGGTGTGTACACCTCAAGATGAAAAGAGCTGATGCAAAACATGAATCTTTACCACAGGGATGTTCAGTGGTTAGCATCAAACCTTTTCTCATAAGGTTGTTGGAACATTAAAAAATGTGCGACTTCAGAAGATTGGTTGTATAACCTAATACCTTATTGTGACTATAGCTAACTATTATGTATATATATTTTCAAACGTATTTTAGAAATATATTTACACACGTTAATGCTTAATATTAGATGCCGGCATAGAGAACATGGTTGAATATGAATTTTATCATAGTTTGCAGCTGAAAATTTGGCATATGTATCAACATCCTGAAATAAAATGCTCCCTTTTTAGTGTTAGAAGCATCTTTAAACCAGGGACTTCAACCACAATGTATGGCTATATTGTTAGTACTATTAGACTAGTCTAATAGTACTCCACACAGAAGGTAGCCTCAGCTTACACAGTTAAGTTTTCACCATTTAATTTGCAAAGACCTTCAATACATGGGGAATGAACTGATGAGTGTTGCATATTCACTGTTATTTAATCCACTACATTTGAATTAATATTTACTTAGGTTATTTTGAAGATTACAGATTGAGAATTTGTTAGGGATGGAAAAAGTGACAGAAAGTAGAAACATGGTAGAAAAAGTGATAGGAAGAAAATTAAACATAAACTCGAATGCATAACATTTCCTAGTTGAGATGGTATCATTATTAGGCTGTTTTGAAGCAGAAACAAAGAAAGGGTAGTTTAAACAGTTAGTTTCTATTTTACCATCTTTCTACTATCTCAAGGATAATGCTGCTTTCTGAAGACCATTTTGTGCTATGTACATTTGTTAATAGAAATAAGAAAAAAAGGAGATAGAATGGAAATCTGTAAACTTATTGAAGTCATTTTGAAGAGGAAAATAAGTGTTTCAATAAAAAAAGGCAAGTAATAATTCGTTTTCAATAAATTGATATCTAATTTGTGCCAAATATAGAACTTTTTAACCCTTGCCAAGTACACAAGTTAGGTATTATTTTTCTTGCTTTTCAAAGAAAGGATATTGAGATTAAATAGGTGAAGATAGTATTATAATTTATTAAGAAATTTAGCAAGGACTCAAATTAACTTAAAATCTAAAGTCCATGGTCTCTACACTCCAACATCCTATCCATAATACATATGTGTGCTTATTTTCATTTTGCATAAGAGGAAATGTGGGCATGAAAAAAAAGTGACTGATTTGCTGAAAATCACATTGCAATATAGAGGCAGAGTCTGGATTTGAAACCAAGAATTTGACACTAGTGTTTATACACTGAATCATTACCTATTTTGCCTCAATTGTGTCTTAAATCATTGCTTATTTATATTTTAAGGTATGTTTCCACCTTACCTATAATACCATTATAATCTTTTATAGAATTTTGCCTTGAATAGAGTGCTGGAAGGCAGAAATTTGGCTTAATTCATATGATTTTATAAAAATCTGTTTCACCTGCACCGGGTGCCCATAGTTGCCTAAGCCAAAAGCATTGGAGTCTTCCTTGATCCCTACCTTCATTTCACATTCACATCCAATCTGACAGTAAATCCTGTTGACTTTACTTTCAAAATATATGTTAAAATCCATCTACTATTCTTTACACTCTGGTCTGAGTCAAAATCATTTGTCACCTTGATTACAATAATAGCCTCCTAATTGGAGCCTCCTAACTTGAAGGGTTTCCCTTTTCCCTTCTACTATCTTCAATGCAGCACCCAAAGGGGTCTCTTTATAAGATAAATTAGATCATGCCACACCTATGCTCAACCTCTCTCACTGTTCCCCATCTCACTGTAATTTCTTACAATAGTCTGTAATAACTTTTATAGTCTGTATCCCTTTCACCTCTATGACTTCATCTCCTCCTGCTCCTCCTCCCCTCCCTCACTGCCCTCCCTCACACCTGCCTCCTTGCAGTTTCTCAGACATTCCAACAGGTACCTTACTTCCTTAGGGTCTTTTCAGTGGCTGTCCCTTCTACCTTCAGGGTTCTGTATGGCTAACATCTTCACCTGCTTCAAGTACTTGCTTAACATCCCCTTCTCAGAGGCCCAACCTGAGCATCCTATTTAAAACTGCACTCTTCCTTATACTCTGCATCTCTGAACCTCCTTCCTCTAGTCTACTCTTTTCCACATGACACATCTGAATCTCTCATACTATTTGCTTCACTCATGTATTATATGTGTTGTGCATTTTCTGTCTTCCCTAAATAGAATTGATACCTCAGTAATGTTAGGTGTCTGTTTTGTCCATTTATATATCCTAAGTGACTAAGTATGCCTGGCTTGCAGTATGTGCATATAATATGTCATCTGACTCCATTTTTAAAATTTTGGCTGCTGGCATATTTTAAACCTCACATCTCCTCCTTCCCCTTGTGACTCACATCTGGGCAAGCTGATGAAAAAGCCAGGGTAACGTCCACTTTTAAAACAGTGAGAAATTCAGACCATGTCAGCCCCTGCCCATGTGTGTAAATCCTCACCCAGATGTCAACTCCTAATCACAATTAAAAACCCCAGCCAGTCTCCTTTATTCTGGTCTCTCAAGCCATTTTGGAAGTGCCATTTCGGAGGCCTTTCCAGCTGCCCTTATGGATCTTAGTTATGCAATTAATTAATAAGCCTTTGATATGGCCTTGGGATGTGTGCATAGCGTCAGTCTCTGATTCCATAGATTGTATCTTTTCTCTGTCAATTGTTTCCTTTTTCTATGCAGAAGCTTTTTAGTTTGATGTAATCCCATTTATCCATTTCTGCTTTTCTTTCCCATACATTTCAGTTCATATCCCCAAAAAATCACTGCCCAGACTAATGTCATGGAGCATTTCTTTTATGCTTTGTTCTAGTAGTTTTACTGTTTCAGGTCTTATGTTTAACTTTTAAGTTGATTATGAATTAAGTTTTGTATATGGTGTGACATGAGGCTTTTTATTAAAATTTCCAATGCAGATATTCAGTTGTTCCAATACCATTTATTAAAGAGACTGTCGTTTCCCCATTGTGTGTTCTAGAAAACTTTGTCAAAAATCAATTGGCTGTAAGTAGATTAATTTATTTCTGGCTTCTCAATTCTGCTCTATGTGTCTATTTTTATGCCAGTACCATGATGTTTTGATCAATGTAACTTTGTAGTATATTTCGAAGTAAGGTAGTATGGTATTTTCAGCTTTGTTCTTTTGGACAAGATTGATTTGGCTATTTCAGGTCTTTTGTATTACATATAAATTCTAGAATTGTTTTCTATTTTTGTGAAATATGTCATTGAAATATGTCATTTTTCTGTAAAATATGTCATTGAAATTTTCATAGGTATTACAATCAATATGTATATTGCTTTGGGTGGTATAGATATTTTAACAATACTAATTTTTCTAATTCAGGAACATGGGATTTCTTTCCATTTATCTGTGTCTCCTTCATTTTTGTTCATCAGTGTCTTACAGTTATTAGCATACAGAGCTTTCACTGTCTTGGTTAAATTTATTCTGAAAGTATTTAAATTTTTCTTGACCATTTTAAATGAGATTGTTTTACAGGTTTCTTTTTCAAATAGTTCATTGTTGAAATGCTCCTAATTTTGTATGTTGACTTTATATCTTGCAACTTTACTGAATTTGTTTATTAATTCTAACAGTATTTTGGTGGAGTCTTTAGGGCTTTTATATATATATAATGATGACTTTACAATGTAAAAGTTCTTTCCTGAGAAGAACTTG
Organism: Rhinopithecus bieti; assembly: GCF_001698545.2. Classification (NCBI taxonomy): domain Eukaryota; kingdom Metazoa; phylum Chordata; class Mammalia; order Primates; family Cercopithecidae; genus Rhinopithecus; species Rhinopithecus bieti. The sequence goes on from NW_016814088.1 coordinate 2,887,046, forward strand.
AAGAAAGAGTAGCTCATGTAAAAGGTCAGGTAAAACTAAACAGAAAGCTGTAAATGCAAGGATTACTACTGAAGGTTACAATCTCTTTTATAAAAACTACCTTGGAGTTAAATTTTGTCTTTGGTTGCTTAGTATAGCAATTAAAGAAAGTGATTATTAACTCTTTGCTGTTTTGTCTCCAAATGTTCTTCAAACTACTCTTAAACATATTGATTTTGACGTGTCAAAATTTCACTTAATGGCTGTTTTATACTAAGTAAAACTTATTTTGCCATTTTCCAAGGAAAATGGAAAGATATGGAAAATAATAGCTTTACATAAGAAGTCGAAGTGCTTCCAGGAAGAATTTGTGATTTGGACATGAACAAATCCATGACCAAAAAAAAAAAAAAAAAAAAAAAAAAAAAAAAATAGGCTATTACACACAAAATGTTTGCTTGTGCGCAGTGACTTCAGATTCCCAGCCAAGTACACATCTAGGAACAATGAATGGTTTTCTAGGTTTGTAGGAGCTCTTTTTAAAAAAATTAAATGCCTAAGAAAATCCACATATGGTGATCAAAAGTCATACACAAAATATTTATAGCAACACTACTTACAACAGCTATACACTTTAAAAATTCAATTTTTGTTCAACATTAAAATGAATAAGTAAGTGGCGGTATAGTTATACATAGGAGAAATTGAATGATCAACGTATTGTTATATAAAACTGTATGGTTGAATCTCACAAATATGACGTTGAATAAAAGAAGCCAGATTCCAAATATTATATACTATATGATTATTCTAATGTGAAATTCAAGAACCACAAAGCTAATCTATAGCAATTGAAGTCCAATAATGTTTACCTTTTTAAAAGGTGTAATGGGTAATGACAGGGATGCTGGTAATTTTCTATTTTTGTTCTGAGTACTTGTTACATGGGTACATTCATCAAAGTGTACACATAGAATTTATGAGCACTTTCGTATTTAATGCTACAGAAACAACAACAGCAAAAACAAAACCTATATGTTTACTTCGGGTAAACTAACTATAAAATAAAACAGCTTTTTCAAATACCTCTCCCATATGCATATCTGTTTTGAGCTCTCTGCCCTTTATATTTTGTAGAGGGGGCATGCTCTTGTCATATGAAGCAATCATCCTTTCTTACAACAAATTTGTAATACTATTATAAAAAGATGAGTCTGAATTCCACACTACCAATAATTCCATTTTCTCTCTTCTCTTTCTTGTTTTTTTAGCTCCCTCTGCTCTCTCATACAAACACAAAGATGAACCCATATTAGTGTAATATAACATTAGAGCATTTTTAGATACTTGAAATTTAAAGAGGAAAATATTTTCTTAATGCCTTATATCAAATTTGTTAGTGCATGCAGGTGAAAATAGTGGCATGCACTAATTGATATATAATTTAGAAAGAATTAAAATTGGTAACCAATTTCAGAATAATACGTTCTTGCTGACACTTCAAAATTCCTTTAATGTCAATCTAATCTATCTTTTCTTAAATCCTAGATAAAGCCGAGAGGGGCAAAAGTGAGTGCTATGTTAAAAATATGGTAGCAGGAAGGGTAGCGGGAAAAGGCTGTAAGAAAGATTTAGCATTGACAGATTATTTTGTGCCTTCAAAATTGCTCTAATGACATTTAATTTTCATTCAGGGTGAAGATTCTGGTCAATTGTTTATTATTCCAATCTGGCTTCTGCTTTTAGGCTACTATTATTAACTCCTTTATTCAGATGTTATTCAAATGAGTTTCTCTATTAAAAGAAGTGAAGTGATGCCGGCAAAATATATTGTTAGTAAATCCTTTCCAGTTTGGCAACATGTTAATGACGGATCTGGCATTCTCAGTGTCAAAAACTCTATCGGCATCTGTTACAACAGAATCAAGATGAAATGAGTGAAATGAAAACAAGTGGAGGCAGGGAGAAGTTACTATAAAATATTTGAAATGCTTTACAGATTATTTGTCCCTAAAGACTCTCTCACTTTTCATCAAATTAATCATGAATTTTGAACTACATCTTGTCAATAACTTTGCTGCACAAATACAGATGGATAAACATTCAGTTGTGTGGAAAAACTGAGGGAAGACAGGTGCTGTTACGAAGTATCTAAAAAGTATCTTTGATGGGCCCTGCTTTAGTACCTCTATTTATATCCCCTTTACCAGTCATGTGCTGTCCTCTTCCACACCTGAATGGCAAAGAAGGTCAACAGAGTGCCTGTTTCAGTGCTTGACCTGGGCATTAAAAACAGCTTAAGTGCCGGGCGCGGTGGCTCAAGCCTGTAATCCCAGCACTTTGGGAGGCCGAGACGGGCGGATCACGAGGTCAGGAGATCGAGACCATCCTGGCGAACACGGTGAAACCCCGTCTCTACTAAAAAAATACAAAAAACTAGCCGGGCGAGGTGGCGGGCGCCTGTAATCCCAGCTACTCGGGAGGCTGAGGCAGGAGAATGGCGTGAACCCGGGAGGCGGAGCTTGCAGTGAGTTGAGATCCGAGATCCGGCCACTGCACTCCAGCCTGGGCGACAGAGCGAGACTCTGTCTCAAAAAAAAAAA
>NW_016814088.1:2892196-2956737 GCF_001698545.2 Rhinopithecus bieti
AAAAAAAAAAAAAAAAAAAAAAAAAAACAGCTTAAGAAGATACACCTTTGTTTCCACCTTATGAAAGTTCACCCACACTGAATCCCATTCTGGAAAACCTTTATAAGCAATTGCACTTATCATACAATCTAACATCACTAAAGCAATTCTTCATTACCAAATCATCCCAGTTAAGAAATTAATAGTAGTATAGATTAATGATAATTAACACAGACTCTGGAGTTAGATTGCCTGTGTTCAATTTCTGCCACTAACTGTGGGATGTTGAGTAATTTTCTTAAACTCTTATGTTAGTCTGTTCTCACACTGCTTATAAAGACATACCTGAGACTGGGTAATTTACAAAGGAAAGAGGTTTAACTGACTTACCGTTCAGCACGACTGAGGAGACCTCACAATCATGGCGGAAGGCAAGGAGGAGCAAAGCCACATTTTATATGGTGGCAGGCAAGACAGAAAGCATGTTCAGTGGAACTTCCCTTTATAAAACCATCAGATCTTGTGAAACTTATTCACTACCATGAGAATAGTGTTGGAGAAGACCCTCCCTCATGATTCGATTACCTCCTACTGCGTCCCTCCCATGACATATGGGAATTATGGGAACTACAGTTAGAGATCTGGGTGGGAACAGAGCCAAACCATATCACCTCTTTTTCCCGTTTCCTCATCTGTTAAATGAGTGGAAACAATAGTACCTACCTAGAGTGTTTTATAACAAATTGAATGAATTAAAATATATGAATTGCTTCAGATAGTGTCTGGCACATAGTAAGAATGCTTTGCTTATTTACTGTTATTACTGGTTAATACAATTTGCTTTTAAATAAAAATTCTTAAAGATGTAAATAATCCAGAATTAAGAGAATAAAAAGCTTTCTAATTAGGAAAACACCACGCAGCTTATTAGACAGTTGAAACAAAAAATGTGGACCAATTTTAAGAACTCTCAGAATATGTCTTCCCCCTAATGTATGATACCTGCTGTGTTACAGATAATCAAAGCCCAGCAAAATTAAATAGTCTGACTAAAGAGGTAGAGTTAATAAAAGATGGTGATGCAGGTTGTGGTGATTGAGATAGGATGTGTGCCACAAGGCGTCATGGACATAGAACTGCTAGTGGGAGTGCACAGTCAAAAATCTTCAACTAACTAACCATCTCTATTCTCAAATTCCAAATTCTACATATCTGTCTAGGTCTTTCTTAAGTCTGTGGGTAATACATCTTGCTGCCTCTAAGACACCTCCAGTTCTATACCCCAACAGCAGATTAAGGTACCAAATTTCTCCATTCTCCTGAATCTCTTGTCTTTGTGTTTTCCTAAAGTCAGTAACTAGGATTTTGACTCACTCAGTTGTCTAAGTCAAAATGCTAGCAGCACTTTATCTCCTCTTTCTTCACCTATATTTTTATCTACCATCTTAACTCAGAGCACCATTTTCTTTCAATGAAATGACAGTAGCCTCATAACTGATCTCATTTATTTTACTCCTATGGCCCATTCTCACAATGTAGTCATAAATTATCTCTAGAAAGTGAAAATTATCATGCTAACTACACTCTTAAAAACTTCAATGGCTCCCAGTTGTCCATCCGCTAGATCAAGTTCAAAATTCAAAACATAGCTCCCAGGAAGTACTAGCTAGAGCAATCAGAAAAGAAAAAGAAATAAGGACATCTAAATTGGAAAGGAAGAAGTCAAATTATTCCTGTTTGCAGATAATATGATGTTATATTTGAAATAAACAAAAGACTCCACCAAAAAAAAAATCTTATTAGAACTGATCAATTCAGTGAAGTTGCAGGAATATAAAATCAACATACAAAAATCAGTAGCATTTCTACACACCAACAATGAACAATCTGAAAAAGAAATCAAGAAAGTAATCTGATGTACAATAGCTACAAATAAAATAAAATAAAATAAAATAAAATAAAATAAAATAAAATACTTAGGAATGAACTTAACCAAAGAAGGGAAAGATCTCTACAGTGAAAACTATAAAACACTGATGCAAACGGTTGAAGAGGACACACACACAGAAAAAAAATACATTTCATGTTCAGGGATTGGAAGAATCAATGTTGTCAAAATGTTCAGTTACCCAAAGCAATCTACAGATGTTATGCAATACCTATCAAGATACCAATAACACTGGTAATAGAAAAAAATAGAAATTATATAGAAAATGTAAATATAAAATAAAAAATCATGGGCCCTGGCCTAAGCACCGCAGCAGGGCATGAAAGCGAAGATGGGGCCATTACTATTCAGAAAGTTACATTTACCTAACAGAAATATAACATATCCTGAAGAGGGCACTGTAGAGTTGGAGGCATATTCAGTGAGCTCTGGAGTACAGTTAAGTGAGTTTCAACAAGGTATCATCATTCTTGCTGTGTGAACTTGGGAAACTTTCTGCACATTTCTGTGCCATAATGTTCTTATCTACATTGTACTGAGGAATGCCTATAAAACATGTAGTGTAGTGCGTGCACATTCCAAATGCTCAATATATGTTAAACATTACAGTGATAACCATTGTTTGTCACACTGTTTTGGATTCTAATGCTAAAAAAGAAATAAATGCTGTCTACCCAAGCTCTCCTTGAGTTTGCAAATGGAAAAATCAGATGTCTAAATAGTCCATCGCATTAGGATGTGCTCATGGTAGATACAGAACCCTACTCATGATAGTCAGTCAGTGAGAAAGTAGGTTTGTTTCTTTGCTGGAGGAGAAAAATCCAGATCCAGGTATGTGATAAACTCCAAAACGTACAGGAGACCAATTAGAAAATATTCTACTCTTCAATAGCATCTCAACTTTCTGGGTCATCTCACACACACAGAACTGAAAGTCTCCTATATGAAATTAACATAAAGGTATGTTAAACTTGCTGAGAAGTATTTTATGGCTCCAGAGGAAAAAGAATTATTTTCTATGAATTATAAAGAAATGTGGACTTTTTTCTCTAGTAATCTATTTATCTATGGAGTAAATTCTGAAGTCATAACTTAAGAATGAACACTATGTAAGAACGTTTTCTAAGAAAGAAAATAAGAAATGCTATTGCCATGCTACAGGATACTTGCTAGATAATTGAAAAGGGATTGTCTTCTCAGATAATTATGGCATCCTGAGCCAAGAATTTTGACCATAGATGCAAGAAGAGGCCACAATGAATAGAGGTATTATCTAAAAAGAGGTCTATTTATTCTGGGATGTTTTTTGTCTCCATTTTGCAAAGGTCCTCTTCTTAAAACTCAAGCCCTCAGTGCCCAAGTTCCACAGAATTTTCTGCTATGGAATATGTCCCCTAGTTCCATCCATTTTGGTCCAAATGACAGAATCTCATTCTTTTCAATGACTGAGTAGTACTCAATTGTGTATATGGAATACAAATGCAGGGAGGAAGAAAGTTATACAAGCAAAAGAAGAGTTTATTGACAGTGGTGTTGCCTCAAGAAAGATATTCCAGGGGTGTGCCTTGATGAGAGAGTGATGAGCATGTAAAGAAAATGGTTAGATGACTGCCTAACTAATAGTTCAGTTTGCACTGTGGGTCATTTCAAGTAACATTATAGGTGGATGGTCTTCCACTCTGCTTTTTCAAATTCATTGGTCATATATTTAATGTATGTTATAAAAAGACATTGAATAGAGCATTGTAATTCAAACATGAATTAAAAATAGATCCATGCCCTGAAAGAGATTATGGTTTAGTAGGAGAGACTGGAAAAAAAATCTGGTAATTTTCATAAAATGTGATAAGAGCTTTAACAGAGGTGGGCAAATAATACTTTGAGAATACTCAGGAGAGACAAGAAATATGAGGGGAGTCTGAAAATATCTGCTATAGGTGAAGACAGTTTACCTAAAGCTTCTGGTATGATCAATTTTTAATCAGTTGCAGAAAAGAGGAAACATGTTACTGACTGAATAGGGGACATGAGCAAATGTCTTTTGTTAGCATGGATGCCTCAAGTTTTCCCTCTGCTGTGTCCTGGGATTGGTCTCAGGTATAGACAAAAAGCTGTTGATTAGTATTACTCATGATGATGCATCCTTACGTTGGATGGCCTATTCAAAAAATGTCAGTATAACATGGCCTCAATGGACTTTTCATAAACACAGAGTATAAAAGATGTATCCTGATGACGTGCTGGAGGAAACTAGCCAGTCAGTCCACACTTGTTAGGATTTGGGCTACTTGACAGAGAAGTAGAATTGAAGTTCAGTTATTCAACACTCTTCAGTGGTGGTCTACTTCTTAGAGCAATGTATAGTCCCAGTCTTTATAGAATTTGTAGCGTTATGGAAAAAATACACTAGCTAATGGACTATTACAAAGAGGCTGGATGACTTGTAATGTAAATAGAGAGTATGCCGGAATCTGGGAGCTTATAATATCAGGCATCTAATTCAGTATTATTCAGGGATTTCAGGTTAAGGAAAAATTCCATAAGTAGTAGTAGTGATATGAAAAACTAGCAGAAGTTAGACTTAATAGAAATAATCTAAAAGTTAGGTAATGGGATTAAGCAGGAAGAGAGAAAGACTGAGTGAGAGCAGAGTAGAATGCCAAGTATGTAGTGATGGTGATGGTTATAAAAAAATGCAGTTGATAAAAGGGTGCATTGCCTGAAGATTATTTAAAAACAATTTTAAAAACAACAAAACTCAACCTGTTTGTTATTATCACTGTGTGCCAATGATTCTAAACAATGTTAGTGATAAAATATCCCTACTGAAAAAGTCTTTTGTTGATCTACTTTCTAAGCAATTGCTACAGATTCTGCTGAGTTTTAAATTTTATGTAAGCTTCTGCTCATCCAATTTAAAACTTGTCCTTCAATAAACACTTTTAAGTTTAAAACAATTCCAAATCATCTGAACTTATTTCAAATGCAGTCACTGTCTCCAACCCCAATGTGCAAGGTATTCCTGTGTATAAACAAACAATTAAACAATATTAACACGATAATTTTAAAGATGAAGAGAACTTGAGTTTTTACAATTCTGTAATTCCATATGACCATTTAACATTTTAACTTGAATTTAAGATTGAAAAGAGTAAAACAGTACAAACTTTAGGATGTATATACAATACATAACATATATACATTACATAATGTAATATGTGTGTGTACACATGCATATGTGCACACACACATGTGCACACACACATATATTTAAGTTATAAATCAAATGTAAAATACTTTCCTAAAATACTTGCTCCAGCCCTCTAATATGAAGAAATATGCCCAGAGGAAAGAGCTATCCAAGTGAAAGAAAGGTATGTGTGAATCCATAAAAATAAGAGATTGCAGAATGCTATCGAGAAAATTACAAGTAATTCATTGTGGCTATCGTGGTACATAGTTGGTGTATATATTTATGGGGTACATGGGATATTTTGATACAGGCATGCAATGCATAATAATCACATCAGGATACATGGGGTATCCATCACCTCAAGCATTTATTCTTTCTTTGTGTTATAAACAATCCAATTACACTTTTTTAGTTATTTTTAAATGTACAATAAATTTTTGTTGACTGAAGTCACCTATTGTGCTATCAAGTACTAGATCTTATTCATTCTATCTAACTATACTTTTGTACCAATTTAACTACCCCACTTTCTGCCTTCAGTACCTTTCCTAACCTCTGGTAACCATTATTCTGCTCTTTGTTCTCCATGAGTTCAATTGTTTTAATTGTTTTAGCTCCCACAAATAAATGAGAGAACATGTGAAGTTTGTCTTTCTGTGCCTGGCTTATTTCACTTAACATAATTTCCTCCAGTTCTAGCAATGTTGTCGCAAATGACAGAATCTCATTCTTTTTCATGGCTGAACAGTACTCCATTGTGTTTATGTACCACATTTTATTTATCCATGTGTCTGTTGATAAACACTTAGGTTGCTTCCACATCTTGGATATTGTGAATAGTGCTACAGTAAACATGGGAGTATAGATAACTCTTCAATATAAGAATTTCCTTTCTTTTGGTTAGATGGCTAACAGTGGGTTTGCTGGATCATATAGTAGTTCTATTTTTAGTCTTCTGAGGATTCTGCAACCTGTCCTCTAGAGTGGCTGTAATAATTTACATTTCCACCAACAGTGTACAAGGTTTCTCTGTTATCCACATCCTCTCTAACATTTGTAATTGCCTATCTTTTGCATATAAGCCATTTTGACTGAGGTAAGAAGATAGCTCATTGTAGTTTTGATATGCATTTTTCTGTTGATCAATCACATTGAATACCTTTTCATACACCTATTTGCCAATTTATATGTTTTCTCTTGAGAAATGTCTTTTCAGATCTTTTGCCCAATTTTATTTGGATTATTAGATTTTTTTCCTATAGAGTTGTTTGAGTTATTTACATATTCTGCTTGTTAATTCCCTGTCAGATGGATAGTTTGAGAATGTTTTCTCTCATTCTGTGGATTGCCTCTTCACTTTTTAGACTGTGACCTTTGCAGTGCAGAAGCTTTTTAACTTGATGTGATCCCATTTGTCTATTTTGCTTTGATTGCCTGTGCTGTGGGGGCATTATTCAACAAATCTTTTACCAGACCAATGTGCTGGAGAATTTTCTCAATGTGTTCTCATAGTAGTTTCATAGGTTGAGGTCTTAGATTTAAGTCTTTAATCCACTTTAATGTGATTTTTGTATATAGTGAGAGACAGGGTTGTAGTCTTATCCTTCTGAATATAGATATCCAGTTTACCCAGCACCATTTATTGAAGACACTACCTTTCCCCAATGTGTGCTCTTGACAACTTTGTTGAAAATGAGTTCACTGTAGATGTATAAATTTATTTTGGGGTTTTCAGTTCTGTTCCATTGGTCTATGTGACTGCTTTTATGACAGTACCATGCTATTTTGGCATAGCTTTGTAGCATAATTGGAAGTCAGGTAATGTGGTTTCTCCAGTTTTCTTCTTTTTGGTCAGGATAGCTTTGGCTATTCTGGGTCTTTTGTAGTTCCATATACATTTTAGGTTCATTTTTTCTATATATTGTGCTTATCCCAGGGCCCATGATTTTTTATTTTATTTTTATATCATAAGTGAAAGGATTAATTATAAATGTTTGAAGGTAAGCTTTGTCATGTGCACCTTATTAGTGCAAGACACAGTCAACAGAAAAATAGATTTCTTTAAGCTTATTGAAACAAAGAAAAATTTTAAAGAATGTACTTATCATTAACAACAACTTTGGAAAGAACATTATATTCTTATGGGTCCACAGAAAGAACAGCATAACGATAGCTAACATTTTCTAAATACCTAATATGAACCAGAATGTCCATGGATTGTCTCATGTAATTATTATAATAACTCTCAGAAGCCATTGCTACAATAATTCCCAATATCATAGTTGGTAAATTGCTTTTAGAGTTGTTAGGTATCTTCCTAGTTTAGAAAGCTTTCAGTTAGTAGAGGCAGGGATGAACCTAAACAGTGTATTGCCAGAGTTTGTGTTCTTCATTACTTACCATGAAACAATGCTGAGAAATGCCCTCCATCTCTTACGTTGAATAATTTATATTTTTCATGACCTATGATTTGTTTTCTATACTCTATGAATTAGATAAATTCTTATGGATCTGGTTCATAAAGGCAGGATTCTGGCCCTTCCTTGGCACTCAATGTGCACACTCTCTGTCAACCGCAAGAGGGCGATCGTCATGTTTTAGGGTCATTCCAACTAGAAACGCTGATAGCAAAATAAAGTCAGGTAAACACTTTTAATTTTGAAAGAAAATATAAATTAGTTATGAATTCAACGTATATTTGTGTGCCACATTAAGAACAAAGATAGAGAAACTCTACTTCAGGAGTTTATATTAGGGAAGAGCTATGAATGTGTAACAAATCTAAAGTAGTGTGGACAATAAGATTTATACATTTAGAAGAAAACCTTATAAGCTAAAAAAATAATATTACGTGATTACAGAGCACTTTAAAATTTTCAAATTCGTTATTTCTGCTTACAGAATTCTTATAACTTTATATGGGAGTATGTAATTATCTCTATCTCACAGATGAGAAACTTGAGACTTGAAATTTAAGGACTTGCCTCAGTCATTGGTTTGCTATTAACATTGGTGAGACTTTCACGTGCACTGCCAAACCTACTTCTAAACAATTGTTTTTTTCACTCTCACAGGAACTTAATGTGTAACTAATAAAAACTGAGCATCTCCACCAACTTAGTGATTTGGTTGTTATTTTCCCCAATTATTTTCATATGTCTGCATATAGTTGGTGCATTTTTTGTTGTTTGTAGAGTTAAAGTATAAAATGGCTGAACAGATCAAACATGTATGTGTGTTTTTAATTTCAGTAAAATAATAAAACAAAAAAACCCTACAACAACTCAGTTATATGCCTCAGACCTTGTTTTCCAAGTTTCTACAAGGAGAGAATTTTTATGGTCAAATTATAAAACCCTGAAATTAGGGCTTTATAATGGAAATGCTGATACAACCGTAACTATGGTATTGCAATTGCATCACTATAAGAAAATTGGTTTAGATAATATACCCTTCTGGAATGAATACCATTCTAAATGATTGTGCATCTCCATAAATCTAAGCTAACTCAGTAATTCAAAATTACTAAGATTTAAGTTTAGTACCAATAAGCAATAAACTTATGGCTACTGCTATAATAACTGTTGGTCGCTACCCCCTTATTTCACAGCAGGTGGTCTGCTCCATGCTGGTAGCTGACTGAATGAAAGCAGACAACGCTTTGAAACTAATTCTTGAAGTTGATGGAAGACTCCAGAGCCATTTCCACTGGTGAAATAGTGTTGTTGTGTTTTGTGGATTTTTTTTTCCTTTTTAAATTAAATGCTCTGAGACACTTGACCTTTCTGACAAAAGAAGGGCATACACAGCTTTACTCTCATTTCTTGTAACAATTATGAGTCTCTAGATACTTAAACTTGTCTGGAGCAGATTGTTTTTAGTTCATAAGCCGTTATTAGCATACTACCCCTATTAATAAGGGAAAATAACTCATTTGTCAGTGAATGGATTTCTTTGAGACTAAAATGTTAAAGAGAGCTTTATTTAGTCCATCTGTGTTTGACTTTAGATGAGCAGTCCAAGAAGTCTTTCCCTCTTATTTCTAATATCTTTATGAAACTGTATAATTTGTTTAAAATATATGATCAGGGTCTCACAAATTAAAATGTCAAGTTTTCAATGACAAGTAACATTTGAAAAAGTCTTTCTTCACAGTTTTTTAAATATGGGAAATAAGAAGTAGTTCCATGCAGCAACTGATAGGATTCAGCCCTACTGTTTTTAGAATCTGGAGCTTTTCCTTGAATATTAATTAAGTGTTGTTCTCAATTATTTTAAAGTTCTTTGACATTTCATAAGATCAACAGATTAGACATAGAGTTTGGTCTAGGTTTCTTTGATTTGAATCTCAACGTCCTTCCTCTTATTTTCTGTACTTCCTTACCTAGAATAGTCACTAAATACATCTTTTCCTCATTTCCTTACTTTGAAGAAAATGGGGGTATACTGAAAAGAGAAAGTGGCATTAAAGATAAAAGAGATAAGACTGATGAAACCAAAATATGATGGCAATTATTGGAAATAGCAAAGAACATACGTTAAAACACTGAAAGAAAAAACAATATCGAGTACGAAATAAAAATAAATTATTTAAGCATCATGAATTCTCAAAAAACGGCATATATGAAATAATTTTGCTGAAATTTTCAATTCAAAAAATGTATTTCTCTTTAGTAAGGATTTTCACTTTAACTACAAACAATTAAATATTTTAATAATTTTAATATTAAAAATAAAATAAATTTATAATGCCTATATTCTTTGGGGACAAGGAATCAATTTTATTTTGGAAATTTGTTACCAATATTTTGAATATAATAATCATAGTACGCTCTAACATGTGGAAGTCCAAAGATTTTAGGCGATTTTGATAACAAGGCACTTTTTCATAAGGTTTACAAGTTTCTGAGCTTTAACAGTTCACTGATATGCCTTTGTTATTGTCTTATAAAGTCAGACATTAGCTCACATTGCACTAAGATGTACAAATAATTATATTTTCTTTATATTTCATATAGCATATGTTAAAAGTTACATTCTACTGAGTAATGGGGAACTCCATTCTCTACCAATCCTTTTGGGTAACTCAGCCCTAGAACATAATTTAGAATATCTCAGTAAGAAAATGCTTAATCTTTCAGAGTGGTACTCTTTTCTTCTGCTCAACACAGAGACTGTATCTGACTATATGGATAAAGAGGGCTCATCTGATCATACGCTAGAAAAGGAGTGGCCCTGAGATTCACAGTACCATCTTCTTGTCCCTCTGGTCTCCATAGTGATGTTCTACACCTACCTGGTCTATTTTCCCTCCTGGACTTTGCGTCTTAATTTTATGACTATTATATTAGTGGTTTATTTTTCTCATTTGAAGCTGGGTGGTCCTTCCCACTTCCCAGGACCCACCTCAAGTCTCACTGGCACTATAGACCTTTGGGAATATAACTGCAACTCTCTTTAACCTCAGACACTGACAGTCTGTGAATTCAGGATCAATTTGTTCCTACAAGTGTCACATTTTTCTGGCAGCATCGCATTCAGACTGTTAGCTAACTTCTATGTTGCTCTCCACATTCCCAAGTGCATATGGAAAATTCTGGATCTTATCCCAGCTGAGACTGGCATGGCAGCTGCAGTGCCTGGTAAAGCTGTGTCTACGTCCCCATTGCCTAACTAGACTATGTGGCACTTTTTTTTCCCCTCTGTTTACAGTTGACCCCATGTTGGTACAAAGATATCCTGAGTGGGATCTCTTCCTTAAGTATTGAAGTGGGGGTAAAACTTCCAAGCTGTTGATCATCTGTCTTATCATTCCATCTTGCCCATGTTCTCTCTGATCATGTTGGAGCCTGGAGGGAAGTTCGTGATACAGGCATCTCTCTTCTACTGCCCCTTTTGTCACTTTTCCACATTTTGGGGGGAAACTAGCAGGAAGTGGATTTCTCTCTCTTCTTGCCAGGTTGAGATACTTCTGTATATCATATTTCCCCCCTCCTTAGGTGGAAAACACTGTACTTATTCCCAGGAGTTACAACGGTGAATTGCAAGGAAGGAGAATGTGAGTTACTGTTAAGGGAACAGAATAAAAGTTATTTTCTTCCCTTCTTTATTTTCAGCTTCTTACTTGTAACTTCTTTTATTATCAAAATGCCTAGTGGTTATATTCCACAGGTACACATGGATGTAACTATTTCAGTTGTTAAAATATTGAAACCCTCTATTATTGTTGATAAATAACCACTGTGCTAATTCTCCAAATACACTCACTGTCACCCACAGGATTATCATCCTTCTCCTGAAATGTCCAGACTTTCCCAGGAACTAGTAACAAAAGGGGTTAACGCCTGGCATATCGGGAACCTCAAGTACCCTCCTTCAGCATCAGAGATAGAATTCATTCTGCCTGGTCACTGCCTGGCTATGCCATCCATGTAAATTCTGGTGAATATCATCCTCAAATAATCTTGTAAATAATTATTCTACTGCCTCTGAAATACTCTGGGTTCAAGTGTCAATCAGTATGCCCCACAAATTCTTCAGAATTTACTTGTCCAACCATCTGATTAAAATCAGCCTGAACTCTGCCTCCATAGTCTTGTGAGAGTCAAGAACCCTTCTACAACTGGCATCCCATTCTTCTTTTTGTCTTTGTACTCACCCATCAACATCTCTGCATTTAGCTGAGGTTTAAAATTCACTCCCTGCTCTGGTTACTCAAAATTTTCTACTTGCATTTAAACACTATTTAGACATAGTAAATTTAATTATGATTCAGTGGTCATAGGGTAGTTTTACACTGTGGCACATGTAGACTGCTACTCACATTCTAGCTATTTATACCTCAGCTCCGTGGAGCAATACTTTTTTCGTCTTTCTTGTGAAGACATCTCGATTTACATTTGTGCTAAGAGAATCAGTTTATACTCAGAATAAACTTTTCAGAGAAGGTAATCAGTAAAGACAGGATGTTTCTTCTAGAGAGAAGTAATACCAGTTCCTGAGAAAGTATTATTGTATTCATATTGTTACAAAAATGTTCTAAAATTATATATGGTCACATGCATTATCTTTCTCTGATTCGTCTATATTTTTGGGTGTAGCTGGAGTTAATTCATTCTCATCATGAATTTACCATTACTTGAATGAACTACAATTTATTCATCCTCCTCTGTGAATTTTTGTTTTCAGTGACATACTACTACAAACAATATTGTTATGATTATTCTTATACTTGTCTCCTGAAATATTACGTTTTAATACATCACATCATGATGTGAGAGAAAGAACTGCACAAAACCAGAAGATCCTTGACTCTTAAATGTGTGTTTCATTGAAATGAGTTTTTAGCTATCTCCTTTGAGGAGGAAAGGAGGTTGTTCTACATGTGAGACAAAAACATAAATAGATATTTATTGAATAGAAAAAATGTATTAGGCCANAAAAAACAGAAAAGAAAAAATGTATTGTACTTCAGACTGGCTAGCTATTTAATGATGTATTCTTTCTCTTTCTCCTGAGAGCACGGAGTATAGAAACTAGACTACATTTTCCAGCCTACCTTATAGTTAAGAGTGGCCATATAACCGAATCCAGTTCACACTGGTGAATAAAATAAATCCTGGTAGAAATGATGTGCACCACTTTCAGACCTAGTTCATAAAATACTTCGATGCAAGATTCTGCTTTGCTTGCCCTTTCTTCAGTGACATTGAAAATCACATGTTGAAGATGACAGAATGCTAAGATGGAACAACACCTGGGTCCCTGAATAAATGCTTGAAAGAGAGATTCATAGAGATCAGTGTTACCCATTTTGACATATGAGCAATAAAGAAACTTATTTCATGTTTGAGACATTATACATGTTTTGGTTGCTACATTATAGCATTTATTATCAAACAATATGACATCTCTGAATCTAAATTATCCCTTCTTTAAAATAAATATAGCATCAACCACCCAGTAAGGTTATTGTGAGAAATAAATAGACCAAATGAAAAGTGTCTAGTATAATACTGAGCAAATCGGTATTCAATAAATGCTTTATAAAAAATTTTAGAAAGTTTTGAGCATAGAAGAGACATCAGAACTCTCTCTAGCCAACTTTCCCTCTTTCAATGAGAACATCGAGATGTATAAAGGATTACTACATTTTTTAACAGATTGTGTTCTGGGGGCCACAATTATTGAGTAAATTTGTGAACCTTTATTGTGGTATAACTGAGAGCAGTCTATCTTAGGTGAAAAGAGAAAGGACTTTGTTGCACATCTTCTTACAAGGATGAAGAAGAAACCACTTCCCGAGCCGTAGTAATACAGTTTAAGTGAAAGAGAAAACCGTTGATCTTTGCTATGGTTCTTCTGCTTCTACCTTGACATTCTGGGGCTTCATACTGGTGAACAATTTTACTCCCACATGTGTTTGTGACTGTGAGCTAAGAGGAGTTGCAGTGGTGACTGAGGAGAGCAAAGAAGTTTCTCAGATAAATATTAGCTACACACAAAAACCTTCAACACTGTTCCCTACCTTACTCTAGAACCAAATTCCTTTGACTCCTCACATAAATAGTGGAATGTGTAAGTAGGAAAATCTTTCATGACCTTTTCAAGTCAATTTTCACATTTTCTATTTTCCTCTATTCCTTTGTGAACTAGTTGCTTTGACTTTTTTCCCCTTTTTGTCTCATAGATAGACAAACTTTCATCATTCCCATTATGTAATAAAATTTAATCACTAATCTAATGACTAACACTACTTAGAGTATCAGTGGAGCATAGATTTGGATCAAAGGGAGTGCAGCATTTTAATGGACAATTTATTCTGTTCAGAATAAATTGTTCTATTTCAACTTACTGAAATAGAACACGCTGTTGGGTTGAACTGTTAGGTTCTGTTCAGCAAGAACTTCCATCCTCAATTAATTTAATCATCTGTTCTTGATCTTACAGGATGTTCTTGGGTCCTCAACCTTACAAATTTCACCTTATACTCTGTGTGAGCAGTTTCCAGTTTGAGGATCACAAGAAAACATTATTAATTCAATGTTGCTTAAATTATACCTCTTTCTGCTGCATCAATTCTAGGCAAGGTTTCCTTCACCTTGAACTTAATTCTCATTTGGTTTCCTTTTCTCTGAATTATCTTACTATTTCAATCTTTTTCTTTTCTCCAAATGACATCATAACTATCCCAGCCTCTTCCTAAGTAAAGTTCCTTTTCCTACATTTGCAGATTTTGTGAAGTTACATGAAATGACAAGTATCTTCTTTTCATTTGAAATTTGTACTTGCCACCACCTTATACATACATCTTATTCTTTGTTGTCTATTTCCTCGAAAATATTATCTTCTCTATTTGAATCACAAAATCTGGGTCATATTTATTTTTCCACTTTTGCATGCCATTGGATTTAAAAGGCTAGCAAACTCTGGCTATCATCTATTCCTGGAGAATGTCCTTGAGAAAGACGTTCTTGGCTTGCAAAACTGACAGTTGCCTGGGAAAAGATTTACATCTCAAAGAGGTAGAGAGGAAATTTGTAATTACACAGTTTGAAAGAAAATGATCTAAGAATAGGGAAGTTGGGGGTCTAGAGTCAAAAAGAAACTTCTATAAAGTTTAGTATCATGGGGAGGGGGGGAGGGAGGGATTGCATTGGGGAGTTATACATGATATAAATGATGAATTGATGGGTGCTGACGAGTTGATGGGTGCAGCACACCAACATGGCATAAGTATACATATGTAACAAACCTGCACGTTATGCACATGTACCCTAGAACTTGAAGTATAATAATAATAAAAAAAAAAAAGTTTAGTCAAGATGAGAAGAAATGCTAAAGCCATCTTAATCAAGAGTCTTGGCCGGGCGCGGTGGCTCAAGCCTGTAATCCTGGCACTGTTGGGGAGGCCGAGACGGACGGATCACGAGGTCAGGAGATCGAGACAATCCTGCAACACGGTTGAAACCGCGTCTTTCTACTGAAAATAGACAAAAAACTAGCCGGGCGAGGTGGCGTGCCGCCTGTAAGTCCCAGCTACTCGGGAGCTGAGGCATGGAGAATGGGCGTAACCCGTCGGAGGCGAGCTTGCGTGAGCTGAGATCCGCCACTGCACTCCAGCCCGGGCAACAGAGCAAGACTTGTCTCAATAAAAAAAAAAAAAAAAAAGAGTGTTTATGCAGGAAAACATGACCTTTCTCTCTGCTAGGTCAAGTGTGAATAAGATATGCTTTTTTGTCTCTGAGGTGACCTTAATAATGTCCTCAAATAAGGAGTCTTTATAGTCTCTGACCTGTGTAGTAAGTTACTAGGATAGAAATGATCCTTAATCTCTAATTTCTCCCCAGCCACCCAATGGTATTTATAAAATTCTTCACTAGATTTACAAGTTTCTTTGATGAAAACAGGTTTTAAATGAGAAATGTCAAGAGATCTTGTAGGATGGGTACAGATAGGTCTCCCAAAAGATACAGTATAGTAGTTCTCAAAATGAGTTTTCCAAAGGAGCCAAAATTATTACTAAATTGTTTTCGGTTTACTACAGGGATAAGGGGATTTAGAGACCTACAACTTCTTCTACTGCAGCTTAATTTTTATAATGAATTTTATTACAAAAAATAATCCATAAGTTACAAAGTTTGAAAATTGCCAAAAGTTTCCAATTCCATATCTTACAGATGAGAAAAGAGAAAAAAAGGAAATAATAAGACTTGAGGAAACTTTAGTGACTATGATTACATAGTTAAGATTACTCATGCGAGGGTAAGAATTCTAGATTTTTAATTGCTATGTGATATTGGGAAGTTATTTACTCTCTTTAAGAAGGAGAAAACAATATCCATCTTATAAAGTTGTTGTGGATAGTAAATAAAATAACGTTTCTAAAGCAAAGTCTCTAATTCATACTTTGAAGAAATGAGAGAAATAATGATAATTTTACAGTAATTACCATTTTTGCATTAAAATGTGAATTAAAGGTTGTGTTTATCATCTTGATAGAAAAGAAAAGGCTGGTTATTGCAGAGTTAAAATTACAACCTCAAATTTAATTATAGTCCTAGTTTTGTACTCACATTCAGTTTGGAAAATAATTTCCATATGTTTTATGAATTTAGGCCTAGTTCAAGAAACATCCTAGTGATTCAGCACTAACATGGTTTTTGTTTGTTTGTTTGTTTGTTTTGTTTTATTTTGCCATTTTCCCATTTCTAGTTTGAAAATGTTGGTTCAAAGCAAATATTCCAGTGGCTGCAGCCCTCCAGTAAATGAATAATCTCATTTTTTTTATCTCTTTGAAAGGAATAGGGGGAAAAAATCAATGAATTTGTTTTCATTTCTGTTCTTCTTGTTCATAGGAATTCTGGTGGCAAAAGTACGTTTTAATGAATTTACCTGTGGGCTTGGTGATCCAAGTTGATAATCATTCTTATTCATAACAAAATTCAATTTTCTGTGTTGATTACTGGGAACACTGAACAGGCCCAGGTACATTAATTTTACCTAGAGGCAGCCTGAAATGGTCTCCCTCATGTCAACTGGTGAGAAAATTCTCAGTCCTTTCTTCCCAGCAAGGGCACATGTCATAATCAAGCTGCTAGCCTCACTTTAAGTAGTATAATAGTATAATTTTCATCTTAGATTATACAGGGAAAAAAGATTTAGAAGTAAAGCAATTCCCAGATAATTACTTAATCACTCTAGTTATCATGAAGTCTTCCTGGAATCTTTATACATTCTAAAATTATTATGATTGTGTGATTAATAATCTTGTTACTCTGCATATAAACATGAGTTAAGATCTTACTTTTCCACACTTTCCAGGCATGCTTGAAGTGTTGTGAAAAAGAACTAATCAATTTCTGTCTTCACAACCAGTATCTGAGGAATAAAGATAAATATGCAATAGCTTATGCAAATTTTACACACTAAATTAGAAATAACAGTAATTTAGGAAAACAATCGAAGTCATGGATTCTAGTTTTAAAAAAGTGAAATATGGCCGGGCGCGGTGGCTCAAGCCTGTAATCCCAGCACTTTGGGAGGCCGAGACGGGTGGAACGCGAGGTCAGGAGATCGAGACCAACCTAGCTAACACGGCGAAACCCCGTCTCTACTAAAAAATACAAAAAACTAGCCGGGCGAGTTGGCGGGCGCCTGTAGTCCCAGCTACTTGGGAGGCTGAGGCAGGAGAATGGCGTAAACCCGGGAGGCGGAGCTTGCAGTGAGCTGAGATCCGGCCACTGCACTCCAGCCTGGGCGACAGAGCGAGACTCCGTCTCAAAAAAAAAAAAGAAAAAAAGAAAAGTGAAATATTTCTGAATTGTGATAAGTCCTACTATAGGAACTTTTATCAAAATATTCTAAGGTTAGCAAGGAAGAGTTATCACTGTTGGTGAGTCTATTTTTAATAAATTATAAATAATGCATAATATAGAACCTAACCTCTTTGGATTTCAGTGTCTTCATCTATAAACCTTAGTATACTTTACAATACTTCAAATTAATTTGTTATGACGCAGATATCTCTGCACATCAAGATTCAGCATTGACAGGTTTATTTTAAAAAATCTCAAGGATCAAATTCCTGTAGCATAATTTTAAAACTAAGGTTTTAAGAATTTAAACATACATCCTTGTAACTGTAAAGTTTCTCCTCAAGAAGATTTCTTTGCGCTTATAAAAAATAGATGATATTATTCTACTCAATACAGACTCAATAATCAATACTACTAAGGAATTTCTATAAATAAGGGGTTCTTTTGTTTCCTTGCTTAAACAACACCTCAACCACAGAAATCATCAATGGGCTCTTTACACCTGCTAAATAAATTATTTACAGTGAAAATTTTTTTATTTTTTCTGTTTTATAGTTATTGAATGCAAATACTCTATCCCAAAAGTATACTTTTCATTTTATTCTTATTTCTCATGAAAATATTAAATCTTATGTAACAAAAAAATTAAATGTTATTTTTAAAAAATAATCTCCAAAAGTGAATGCCTTTGCAGTGATAAAGGCGCTATATATATTCATTACTAAAATATAAAATTAGAAAATGGGATAACAGATTTGATCAGTCTCTAAATTATGAACCTACACAGTAACCAATTTATATTTAATATATACACAAAAATTAAGCTATATAGATGGCAGGGATATCATTGATATCTGCTTGTTGAGGCTTAATTAACATACAGCTTTACTAAATTTCACTCCAGTCCTGGTTTCAGTCAATGAATGAGCAAAACAGAGAGAAAAGAGGACTTGATGATTCATGAATTTGTATTCTACAGAGCTGATGCTCCTCACAGTGATCACTAAAATTACATTAAAAATGAAAAAGGAGGCCGGGCGCGGTGGCCCACGCCTGTAGTGCCAGCACTTTGAGAGACCGAGGCGGGCGGATCACGAGGTCAGGATATCGAGACCATCCTGGCTAACACGGTGAAACCCCGTCTCTACTAAAAACACAAAAAATTAGCCGGGCGTGGTGGCGGGCACCTGTAGTCCCAGCTACTCAGGAGGCTGAGGCAGGAGAATGGCGTGAACCCGGGAGGTGGAGCTTGCAGTGAGCCGAGATCGTGCCACTGCACTCCAGCCTGGGCGACAGAGCGAGACTCCATCTCAAAAAAAAGAAAAAAAGAAAAAAAAAAGAAAAGAAAGAAAGAAAAAGAAATGAAACAGGATATTTGATGATTGTCTAGATATATCTTTTCAAGCAGAGTTATCTTACTGATATTTAGGTAATAAATGACAAGGAAGCAAAATGGCTGTGTAGTTAATGAAGAAGACATTTGAGTATGAGCATAAGCATAAATGCACTCAACCTCTCTATATGTTTTCCTCCAAAATATTTAGGAAAATTGAAAGTTTTTTTCTTAGGCAGTGAAAAATAACAATTTCTTAGGAAAAAAAACCACTTAACTGGGAACATTTTGTTCATGCTGGGGCACCCTCAGTGGTCCAACGGGAGTTACTCTTCTTATTCCTTGACCAGCAGAGGGTAAGTACATTTTGTATGTCTTTATTATCCAGGATGATGAGATTTTTGATAAACCTAAATACTGTAGAACCTAAGTCACTCACTAATTGTGTAACTAAATGTAGAATTAGAGAATAAAGGGACAATAAAGACGGATAAAATATTTTCTTCAGCATACTAGTGTTAGCTTTAATTTCCTCAGGACAAGGTTTCTCATTAGATCCACAAAATTTCTGGTCCAGAAACCTTATAATATGCAAGCTTCAAATGAATTGAGATTTATCTGTGGTTCAGTTAAAAAAAAAAATACTATACTCAGAAAACACATGAGAACTATTTGTCATGAAACATTCATAGCATTTATTTTATTCATTTGGCATATATTTATTTGCATGTCTTTTCAAAAATAAGTTGAGTTTCTTAAGGCAGTGAAAATGTTTTATTTATATGTTTTCTAGACATCTACAGTGACTAGGAGGTGGCCATGAGATCAGTGAATCCAAGTATTCCTGCATAATTCTATTGTTTATGATTTAAAATTCTTAATATATTCAAAAAAAGCAATTTAAATTGTATGTATTCTCACATCCAAGTACCAAATGTTGAAAGGCATACTCTATTTCTGTTTTGTGGTATAGATCCTGTAAAATGTGTTTAATACGTGGGACATTTATAATACAGGATTTATATTTACCTGTTCAAAAAAAGGAGCAGTTTCCACATTCTCCCTGGGATTAGACCTGGGTCACGAAGTCCCCTAAGTGAATCAGCTGTAATGCTGTCATGTTGCTGTTTGAATTTTCCACCCTTTGGATTTAACAAATAAGATATTCAAAATAAAATTTCTAAATGACTTTAGTCCTTGCAGCAATATTGCACCCTTGTCGTGTCTTTGGAAAGAGCTAAAATTAAAAATCAATGAGACATTTATCTTCTTTGCTCTTCTTTCTTTGTGTTTATTCACAGAAGTTCTGATAACAGAGAAAACATAATAATATATAAATTATTTTTAATGAAATTTGGGTTTTGGTTTCAGTGTCCAGTTAGAACTTTGTCTCATCTACAACAATCAAATGCCCTATCCTCGTCACAGTTGTACCACAGCAACTAGAAAAGTAACAGGCACATGGTAGGTGTTTGAGTAATATCTGTTCAATTAATCTTACATAGGGATGGGTTTAAATAATCTTATACTATGTCAAATGATAGTTAAATCCTCTATTCATCGAACCCCAGTAAGTTCTTAGCTTTTAGTATAAATTCTTATCTTTTTATTTTTTTTTTCAAGACAGTGTTTCACTTTGTCAACCAGGCTGGAGTACAGTAGCGTGATCATCTCTCACTGCAGCCTCCACCTCCCAGGGCTCAGGTGATTTTCCCACCGCAGCGCCCCAGTGTAACTGAGACTACAGGCATGTGTCACCACTCCCAGCTAATTTTTGTATTTCTGTAGAGATGGGGTTTCACCGTGTTGCCCAGGCTGGTCTTGAACTCTGGGGCTCGAGAGTTCTGTCTGTCTCAGTCCCCAAAAGCACTGAGACTATAGGCATGAGCCACTGCACCTAGTCAAGTCCTTCACTTTTAATTCATATTTTATCAGTGAAGAATTTGGTTGTAGAAGGGAAAAATTACTGATCATGTGTCTTTATTACTTTGCCCAGGAAGCTTTGCGACAATCCTGATTGTACATGTTTCAGTTGCAACACCTTTGCAAATAACATTCTCATAAATGTAAAATAAGGATGACTAGTATTAACTGGGGCTTCTTTACACCCAGATTCTTAGTGCTCTCTATGAGTGTAGTAAGAGAGAGTCACTGGATCATTATTCCTTATTGGGTCTGGGGAACAATATCAGCTCTTTATCATATATCTGCTATAGCAGACTTTGGAAAACTTACAAATTAACTCAGAAATATCTTCTCACTGTGTAGAAAATAACAACAAACAGAGAAATGCATTCTAATTTTGTAACATTGAATGTTTTTGCACTGACATTCACAAATCCTACTTGAGGGGACAGACCTTTCTTCGTGGTATAGCTAAGCTCGACAGGATAATATCCATAAACATCAGAATACTGTCATGATTTATGTTCATACGTAATTTAAATAAAGAAAATGTGGATTATAAAATTACCTGACAAATCTGGATCTCAACATTTTTATATATAAAATTAAATATTCTGTATGATAATTTCAGCCTAAAGTTATATGGTTTGGATTTCTTGTTACATTGAGATTCATTGTTAATACTGGGACCATTAAAATAGTGAATGGAATTACATAAAACTAGTACTTCTGGGGTGTCAAGTGAATTGCTGCAGGACTATTTCTGATCTTGGTCACCTAGCAATTTATACCCATATTCTTGTAGCTGTTAAAGTTTCTTAAAGAAACTGACTGCAAGAGAAATCAGCAGATGTAACTTTTATGTGACAAAGCAGGTTTTTCTAGTCACTATCTCTTTGAATATGGCACTATTCACCAAGCATGGAAATGTTCTTGCTCTTAATAAGCTTCAGTAGTCAAAACTATGCAGAAGAATTCTTTAAATGTAAGGTTTTTTTTTCCTTGTTTCAACAACAGCTGAGTCAGACAAATGATCTGTACACTGTTTTATAGCAAGAAATCATTTACAATGAAGATCTTTCTATTTTTCTGTATTTTGCTTTTTTTTGCTGTCCTTATTCCACCAGGTAATATGAATATTATTGCTAGAGGGGTCAAGGGGCCAGCATTAAAGTGGGGGAACTGGGATATTTAAAGTAGAATTTACATTATAAAATCATTTTATTAATACCATCACCATGTTACATTATGTTTATTCACATTTCTCAGGTAAAATATTTGAATAATTTTCAAACACAACATCCTAGAAAAGGCTGTAATTCACCTTAATGACATAAAAATATACATTCATATATATGCATATATGTAAATGATGAGAAGAAAATAATGCTACATTGATTTCATAGATTCATGAAATGTGCATTTATTCAACACTCAAATTTAACTGAATTTGATCTATTAATAGATTAGAAAAAACTGGGAAAGTTATGATTTATGCTGGGAAATCATTGATCCCCACATTGATATTATTTATAGCAGAGGTTAATCAGATAAAATGCCTTCCTAAAAGTTTCAAATTGTATTATATTAACAATTGAGAAAAGCTACACTTGTCTACTGCTCACTTCCAGTTTAATTCTCCTTTTTCTTTATCTTGCTGCTTTCTCTGATTACCAAGCTATCTGTCAGTATTGAGATCAGAGGAGGTAACCTTAAAATAAATCTGTAGTAATTCATTCGTTTACTACTACCCTGCCCTAACATTTAAACATAAATAGCTTTTTAGATGATAATTTCTCACCAAAAGGGAACAAGCAGATGAACTTCAATTAATAATGTAAACCAAAAAGGCAGTTTATTTATGTCAGAGAATAATTTTCTTCTTTATAAAAGTTAGGTAAAGCATGCTTATTAGAATTCCCTCTATATTTAGAACTTTTCTGAGATACAAAGAATTATACAGATTTCAATAAACACTGATAGGTTTTCTTCTAAATAATGATTTTAATAGCTAGCATTTGTTCTGCATTTTGCCTGTATTGATTTATTTTTCCTAACAATAGCCATGCAAGGTGAACTCATTAATAGTCAAGTCATTTATTCATTTAACTGGATTTTTAAACATGTATACTTTATGTTTATCATTTTGTGAAACCTTTTATAATCTATAGGACCATTAAATAGAGGCAAATACATTTGTGTCTTTATTTCTGAAAATTTTTTTTCTACTTTTAAAGTAATTTTTTTTACTTTACAGTGAGCTCTTACCAACCTGTTAGCACTCCTATGAAATTATTACCATATGTAGACTGAAGCTTGAAAAAATGTACTCAAAGACAAATACGTCTTCCACAATATTTGAAAAAGCATGACATGGGACAGAGAAAATCAGCACAGGTAAAATAAAATAAGTAGAATTGTGTCTTGCACATTTTAATCAATACTTTTCTACTGAAATGAAATAAATATTCTGAGTATATTTTCTACCCCAGTCCCTGTTTGACTATATGTTCTTGTCTTTCACCTCATAGCTTTATGAAGGCTGAATTTCATGTTTAAAACAAGAAAGAAATCTTGTTTTAAGGTTGTAGAGGCTGAATTTTTTTTGGATGAAGTGCTGGCTAGGCAAATGCCCTTATCATTTCCATGAAGAAAGTTTCTCTAATCATTGTTTTCAGCAACATTGTTAGTTTTTTAAATGTTTTAATGCAATTGTACTTAGGAGTTACACTGTTGTCTCAGTTTCCCTCCTACCCAAGAGCTGGCAATTTTTTCTTTTCTTTTCTTTTCTTTTTTTTTTTTTTTTTTTAGACGGAGTTTCCTTCTTGTTGCCCAGGCTGGAGTGCAATGGCACGATCTCGGCTCATTGCAACCTCTGTCTCCCAGTTTCAAGCAATCCTCCTCCCTCAGCCTCCAGAGTAGCTGGGATTACAGGCTCCCACCACCATGCCCGGCTAATTTTTTGTATTTTTAGTAGAGACAGAGTTTCACCATGTTGGCAAGGCTGGTTGCGAACTCCTGACTTCAGGTGATCTACCCACCTCAGCCTCCCAAAATGCTAGGATTATAGGTGTGAGCCACTGCGCCCGGCCAAGGCAAAATTATTTTTTATCAATCACTACTGTTCAAAATACTGACATTTTGGATAAAAAGTGTATTGTTATATGAAAAGAATGATGAAGGTGTTCTCTTTATCTTAAAGCACGGTTTAATTAAGACAACTCAAAAAGGCAATTGAGCCAACAAAAGCTTAGACAAGGGACTGGGAACTTAGCTTTAAAATAATTCTTTTTGATTAAATTTCACTGGCTATCAGTATGATGTTGGAATGGGACTTTTCAGTGCTCTGTCCTTTACAGAATCATTAATTTGAACAATTATCCATGCATAAAAATGCCTTCACAAGAGCTAAGGAAACCAGGTGAGAGATCACAGCACTTGGGTAGATTACAGAAATAAGACAAGATACATTAAAGAGGGTAGGCAGGACAGTGCCACATTGCTCATGCCACCTCTCTCCCAAGCCTAGATAGCACAGCCTGGAGACAGATACCCTCCCTGTGGAGGCCAGAGAGGGAAATGACCATAGAACTTAGCCTTGGACCCCAACACTGGATGGCCTTTCTAAGTAGAACCCAGCACCCAGCAGGCCCCCATGGCCTCAGACTTCAGACCAGTACCTGAAGACTGAGCTTCCAAGTCTGCTCGGGCACAAGGCCGGATCTGACAGCCTCTAGCTCTAGGTCAGCCCATCAAGTCTTGGCTCACTGCCCCTCCAGGCCTGCCCAGTAGCCCTAGTGCTAGTTCAACACCCACAGATTCAGGCTAGGCCCAATAATCACACTCATTTTCCAGAGTTTCTCTAGAGCTAGGCTGGCCTCAGTGTTCCTGGGCTCTGGATTCCCCCCCAGCACCAAGCTGAATCCCAGGCTTCAGGCTTGTCCAAGAACAAGGTGAGCTCCACAGCCATAGTCATCAGGTAAGGACCTGTGGACTCAGCCCCGAGGCCGGCCTCTGTGGATACAGGCTCCAGGTTCACTCAGTACCTGACCAGCTCATGTAACTGCAGGCTCACCTTTATTTCAAACCTATGTTTTAGGACCCACAAGCTGTAAAGGCTCTTCCCTCTTGTCCATTACATCACTTCAATGGCAAAATTTCCCTCAATTCTTGTGTATCAGTTTAGTAGAGTCGTAGAGTACAATACAAAAATTGCTACATATATAACTAGCGAAGGGCTTAAATCTAGAATGTATTTTAAAATTCTAATAAATAAATAAGAAAGTGAGAGGTAATTCAGTAGAAATAGAAAAAAAGACCTAAGCCACTTGAAAGAGTGGATAAACAACCTCCTTAAAGTGCTCATCCTCACTTGCAATCAAGAAAATGCTAATTTAAACCATGATAAACTACCACCATACATTCAACAGAATATTTAAAATCTGAAATCTACCCAACAGAAGTTTATTAAATATGCTTCAAGAAATAGTACAAGAATGTTAAGAGCAGCCATATTCTCCCTGTATCAAATAACCTATATGATCATCTAAAGTTTATTAGATAAAGTGAATGCTATATATTAATGAAAATCAGTGCTGCAAAACTACATCCAACCACAAAGCTGAATTATATGAATATAAATTTAAAAATCCAGACACAAACAAACTGTATGATTCTCTGTCTCTCTAAGATACACACACACACACACACACACACACACACACACACACACACACAGTGCTCCTCTATGATGGGAGTATGTCTTGTTAAAGACATTTTGAGTTGAAAATATCATCAGTTGAAAGTGGATTCGATACACCCTAACTGGCAGAACATCATAGCTTAGCTTACCCTGGCTTAAACATGCTCAGAATACTTACATTAGCCTACAACTGGGCAAAATCATCTAACATAGAGTTTTATAATAAATTATTAAATATCTCATGGAATGTATTTGATAATGTACTGAAAGTGAAAAACAGCATTGTTGTATGTGTACTTATACTTTGATCTCCACTGAATGTATATCTGTTTTGCCCCATTCTGAGGATGAAAAATTGAGTCAAATTATTGTAATTCTGGGACTATCAGTATAAACAGTCATGTGCTGCAAAACAGCGTTTCAGTCAATGTCAGACTGCATATAGGACAGCGGTCCCATACTTATAATACCATACTTTTACTGTAGCTTTTCTATGTTTAGATTGATAAATACTTACCATTATGTTACAGTTGCCTAAAGTATTCAGTCCAGTAACATGTGCCAGTTTGTATTCCAGGAGCAATAGGCTATATCTTATATCCTAGGTATGTGATAGGCTGTACCATCTAGGTTTGTGTAAGTACAGTTTATGGTGTTTGCTCAAGGACAGAATCACCTAATGGCACATTTCTCAAAACCTATCCCTGTCCCTACGTGACACCTGATTATATACATATATGTACACATTTATTTGTGTGTGTATGTATATATATATATTTGTGTGTATATCTAGATTTATACATATTTTATGTGTATACATGTTCAAAAGCAGGCCTAAAGAATGCATACCTGAGGAATACAAATATTAATATAAGGCTAAGTAAGAAAGTTAGTGTTAATTCAGGACAGTGATTATTCTTAGGGGAGATGGAGGGGGTTATGATGTGGTGAGAGGGTGTGGAGCTTCTAGTAATATCTTGTTTCTTGATGTAGGTAGTAACCTCATGGCTATTTCATCTACAGTGCTGCATTCAGCTCTGCGTTTATATTTTGTGTTCCTTCTCTCAGAAGGAAATACCCCTTGTGATATGTTTCTTTGTGAACAGAACTATGCTGGGGTTATCTGATTATGAAATGTACCTTTCATATCTCAGGGTAAATGTGGGCTTGAAATATTATTATTACTATTATTCATATTACTATCACTATTTACAAATAAAATACAATTATTAGCAAAGATAACTGAATAAAGTGCTGGTTCCTAGGTGACTGGTACACATCATTGCAAATCCAGAGTATGGTAAAAGGAATATCCTCTGATAGTGTAGTCTCAAAATCCTCAGTTATTTTAAATTATTGCTGCAAAATTTGTGGGTAATATTACTACTTTGTATAAAATGATATATATGTATTTTATTTAAATAGATGGACACGAAATTGGTTAATTATAGAATAAAAAGGTTTTTGAGATGAAAGCATACTTATCAATGCATCAGTGATAAGGACTTGCTCATTTTCATACACCTTCTGAAATATGTCCAGCAATGCATGCTTGTATTAGTCCAGTAATGGTAGATATGTACTTTCTAAGATAGTCTCTTCCAGAATTTTATTAAACTTTTAATTAATTTAAAAAATTATTATATTGATTCAAAACCTGGCTTTCCAGTGATATGCACCATTTATTTTTAGTTTTATCCTGTGGAGATACAGAGAATAAATGAATACCTGCAATGACAGATCAGAACTTCTGTTAGTGACAGAGAGACCTTCTATCTAGATACATATATCATTCCTTATAATTGTGGAAGTTACAAAGTCGAAGAAATTATGGTGTAAAGTGAGATTAGAGACATTTTTTAAAATTTTCTATAGCACTGGAAACTTCACGATGAAAGAGAAAATGGCAAAGTAAAAGAAAATTATGAGCCTTGCTGAAATGTTCACTATGTCCTCAGCTTGTGGTTATTTACTATTTCCTTATTCTAATCACCCCAAAGTGTCTATTTTTTAAGCAAAACTTCTCTTGTGCTTGACTCTAGGGTGCAGATCCAAGAGGAGATGAGATATTTCAGGAAAATAAAATTGTATCTTTCAATATTTTAGAACTGCTCAAGTCAGGTTAAAAAGAACGATGGAATCTTAAAAAGGAAGAGAACATTTACCACAGAACAGTACTAAGAATGAATGATAAATGAGAGGATGGAGATCGTCCCACTCATATCCAATGATTCTAGTCAATGAGCAAGACAGACAGAGGAAGATTAATAAATTGCAGCCCTTCAGAAATCCCTTATTGAGTCACTATGAAATTATTTAAAATGCATAGGAATGGAACCTCTAGTTTAGGAACTGTATACTTGTTGATTTCCTTGATCTGCTCTGATATGGACCAAAAAAAATTAAAGCAAATATCCATTTCCTTTATTTCTCCTCTGTTGTCTGTGATTACTTCCGTGTCTTCTTTTAAATCTTGGGAGTTCCCACCTAGATTACTAATTCCAGCTGTTCTTGCCTTCTTTCAGCCAGAAGTGAAGGCCACCATATCATCTTTAATAGGTGGAAGGCATGTATAGCGATTGGCGGTCGATGTAAAAATCAATGTGACGATAGTGAACTTAGGATTTCGTACTGTGAAAGACCTACAACTCATTGCTACATGAGAGAATGTGACCCTATGGACCCAAATAATTGGATCCCAAAGGACTCAGTAGGGACTCAAGAATGGTACCCTAAAGACTCAAGTCATTGAAGAAATCCATCCACAAGAAGATGATACATCTTAACAAAGTCTTCTCATTATTTTATCACTCCATTAATGACCTATAATTTCTGTGCATGCATACCTATAATGAACAATTAAATAAAATATATTTCAGCCTGAAATATTTATAAACATTGTGCTTGCTTGGGAGAAAGAATCAGAATACAAAGCAGGGATTTGAATTCAGGAATAGAAGCAGCATGGAGAAGAAAATCCATGATGGGACCACTACGTTTAGTGAGATTCTGGGGCCAATTCCTTATTTAGTGTGAAAAGCATATTATGAGTCATTAGTGAAGTACTATCAAGAATTCTTTGAGGAGACTCAGGAGTGGGGACAGAGTTGATAAGACATGTGATCCCTGAACTAGTAAAAATTGTTGCAAGAAATTTGAAGGATTATGAAATCCTCATAACTTTCTCATGTTGCTTATACTTCCGGGTTATACTTGTTCTCTCTTTTTTGAAAGAATTATGAAAATAAAAATAACTGATTTTTTTTTCAAGAATAAGCTCAAAAGGTAGAATAGAGGGAGACTAGGTTGAGGAGGAAAAAGAAGTATGGTAAATCCCTATAGCTTGTGGCAATAATAATAATGTGAATTTATTTTTTTTCACATTATTGTGAAATAACTTTTTTTTCACATTATTGTGAAATAATGTGAAATAACTTTTTTGCTTTGTTTTGCTTTGTTTCATGTTTTTAATGTTTCCACACGCTATTAGATGATTCTTATCATGCTACTTATTGGTGTCTTAGTAAATTTTAAGTTATTTTAAAATAATATAACAGAATTATATATGTGTGTAAGCATGCACACACAGTTGGTCTTATTACCTCACCTAGATTAAAAATTTTCCGCTTATTCAAACGTTTTGAAACATCAACTCTAAAAATAGGTGATGGTTTTGCAGGGCTTGGTATGTGCTAAGTGTTAGTTAAAGAATGTTCTCTAGTCTGTGTCCTTGGCTGGCAGGCTTGGTTATTATGTGACTTACAATCTGTGGACTAAGGCCTCATGAAGAAAAGGGAGCTAGTCACTTAAATTTATGTGGTAACAAGGTATTTAAGTTGAGACTACTTGTACCTGGTAGGTTTCTTATGCTGCTGCAACACATACACATGTCAGCTTTGGGTTAATCTTATAGCCAAAGCATATCCTGTACACAGTACCTGGGCTCATAGGAAAATGCATCTGGGTGTCCAAATTATACATGATGTTCCTGATATGTATAATAGTATGCTGTCTGATCAGTGTCAATTTGGAGATAAATAACCCTATTTGCATCTTGTGATTTTGGTTTATGATTCAAACTCTGACCCCCACTTCAGGAGTCTCACAGTACACTGTACTACAATTTAATGTATCTGTGGTAGGATAGATGAAAATTATGAATAAAGCTGCTAAATTTTATTAATGTGTGCATTCACTATTAATGGTTATATACCTAGAAGTAGAGAAGTTTCAGCATAAACTATTTATATTATTATCTTTTAGAGATATTGACAGCAAAAAAAATGATTATGCCAATTTAAGTTCCCATAAGCAGTGTACCACAGTTCCAGCTGGTCCACTTTTTTCCAATTTTAACCCTTCTGCAGTGTGTGTAAATGCATATCATCTTGGTCTTTTGGTCTTAATTTCCTTTTTCCTCTCCATTAATGATGTTGATAACCTCTCTATAATTGATGTTGATACTGGCCATTAGATATGCTCTTTTGTGAATTTGTATTTGAGTCTTGGAGACTTTTTGTTTGTTTGTTTTTTAGTGATTGTATTTCTTTCCTAGTGATTTGTAGGAGTTATAAAACATTAACTCATGATAAAAAAAAAAAAAAAAAAAAAACAGTAAAATAAGGACCGAGGAATCACTTTAAACTGATAATGTTTACCTATACCAAAAGCCACATCAAACGGCATATTTTACAGTGGATTATTGAACACTTTCGCCAAAGTTCAGAAATAAACCAAGAATGTTGTTAATTTATCAATACTTCCATACAACATTATACTAGAGGACTGCACCAGTGCTTTAAGTTAAGAATAGGACAAATAGCATAATCAGTGGAAAGGAGGAAACAAAGCTGTCATTATTCATATGTAATACGATTAGATACCTAAATTTTTTTAATATCTAGAAACTAATAGAATTAATATAACAATTCAGCAAACTCACTAAATAAG
Source organism: Rhinopithecus bieti (assembly GCF_001698545.2). Lineage (NCBI taxonomy): Eukaryota > Metazoa > Chordata > Mammalia > Primates > Cercopithecidae > Rhinopithecus > Rhinopithecus bieti. Next base: position 2,922,524 of record NW_016814088.1, read on the forward strand.
GTCAACACAAAAAGGAAATTATATTTCTAGGTACTGGAATCAATTTGAAAACAAAATTTTAAAACATGACACATTTTAGATTATTAGACTCTAAAAAAAAATCCAACAAAAATGGCATCTCAAACTACAAAATATTGTGGATATAAATTACAGACATAAATAATTAAAGAGATATTATCAAAAACAGCCCATATTCAAATTGTCCTAGTTTTTCACTAATGTCTTTTATAGTTGTGAGGCTTTTACTCTACAGAAAGTGAGGGCAGGGGGGAAGCAAAGGGAAATAGAATAGTTGGCCACTTTTTGTGTTTCCTGTAAACACTTTTTCCAAACTCTGAGTATCAGTTGCCTGAACTTCTGAAATGTGAATTTAAGATCAGCAGTGAGTACTAGAACTTTGTAATTAGAGAGAGACAGCACACAGCTGGTGGCTCCAAGAAAAATAAAGTGATAGAGAATTTTGGTGAGAGTTTGTTATCTTATCCATGAACTGAGACCTATGTGGGCAGACAGGAGATTTGATGTTATGTGACTCTGCTTGATTTAAGGTTAAGGTAACAGATGATAAATTAGCTCCTTCCGCTTTAAGCCAGCTTTTTCCATCTCACAAGCCAGCTGAATCTTGTAAGCAAAATAAGAGTTATTGTGGAAGTTCTTCATCTTTATAAAATATATTTATCTACACTTTTTTTCCCGGTGATCTTTCTGTTATGGAATTGCTAGATTTATCTTGCTATTCTTTTCTAAAAAGTCTGCCATGCACTTTTACTGAAATAAAGAATAGAGATTTTTAATGGATAAAGTAAAAAAATAATTTGTATGACAAATAAATAGAATTCCTTCATTGGTCTGAAGGGAACTTTGTTCTCTACTTGACCAGCAAAGATAATATACACATTATTTTTACCATTTTTATTATGCAGGATAGTGAGGTTTTAATAGGTTCAAAATAATTAGATTCCATATTGTTAATTGACTAGATCATTTCTTTATCCTATAACTAGTGAAGAGAATCCAGTTTGTTTGGTATCAAACATAGAGAAGCAAAAAATAGAATAAGAAGTTTAAAAGTAAGAGAAAAAAGACCTTTTCAACCTAAAAATTTGACATGATAAAATAATTTCTAAACCTCCAGTAGTTTTAAATTTAATAACTATATTCTGCTTAAATTCAAGTGATATTACTTTGCATTGCTTTTTCTTATAATATGCTTTTCCAAGAAACCATTAGACTTGATGAAGAAGATAGCATTAGGAGAAATACTTAATGTAGATGATGGTTTGATGGGTGCAGCAAACCACATGGCATATGTACACCTGTGTAACAAACCTGCATGTTCTGCACATGTACCCCAGAACTTAAAGTATAATAGAATAAAATAAAACAAAATGAAGTAAAATAAAATAAAATAATAAAATGAAAAACATTCCAGTTAAGCGATCTGGCTTTGGACTTAAATGGGCAGGAATTAAAATTCCAACACTGTCACATTTCCTTCAAATCTACAGAAGTTACTTATTTTATAAAACACTTATTTTATTTTATAAATTAAAACATTTAAAATGAGCTCTGAGAGCTAATTGAAATAATGTACAAAAACCTAAATTGTTACCTGGAAATGTTTTAATATTCACTGAAATTGTAAGTAATCTTTGCTGGACTTTACATTTTGGCCAATTCACAAGTGCCAGATCACTGTCACATAAACAGTATGAAGAAAACGTCCTAAATGATTCAATTATCTCCCACCAGGTCCCTCTCACAACACATAGGAATTATGGGAGCTACAGTTCAAGGGGAGATTTGGGTGGGGACACAGCAAAGTCATATCATGTAGGTAGGACTTATCACCTATATAATAATTCCTTAAACATTTTTCTGAACCCATACATTAGGAAAAAAAAGGAGACAAATACAAAATGAAAGATGTTCTGAAATACTGGCCTGGAATCTTCACAATTGTCAACACAATGAGTGACAGTGAAAGTCTGGGAAGAGGAACTATTCTAGATTAATGGAAACTAAGGAGACATGACAACTATATAACATATAATCCTTACTGAGTGCTCATTCAAATAAACTAAGACATTATAAATACCACTGTGAAAATTTTACACAGACTGCATGTTAAAATATGTATCTTATAAAATGAAATTATCTAAGTGGGATAATTTTATTGGAGTTATATGTGAGTATCTATGTTCTTAGGAGATACATGCTGAATTATTTACAATAGATGTGATAAGTGTTATGATGTCTGTGACTAACTCTTCAATTATTTAGCAAATAAAAATATAAATATATTTTATAAGTGCATAAACATATACATGTATGTATATATAAATGCATATATAGAGAGATGCATATTGATGGGAGTTAGTTAATTTAAAAAGTGCAAAATCTGAGCAATTGGTGAGTTCAGCTGAAGGGAATATAGGAGGTAATCATAATATTTGGTGACTTTTCTGTGAGTTATAATTTTAAAATAAAATGTTAAAATTGAGTAAGAACATAAATTCAAAATCTCCATATATTTGAAAAATAAAATTATAATAAAATTTAAAATTGCTTAAATATTTATTTGCTATATATCAATATTGTAGCAAAAAATTGTTTAGGGAAAAATGCATGGCTTTAAGTGAGTATGCAAGGAAGAAAGAAAAGGTAAAAGATAATGAGCTAAATGTTTTAGTTAAGACCCTGGAAAAGGACCAGAACACAGTCAAAGGAATGAGGAGGAATGAAATAGTAAAAATAAGAGGAAAAAAATATTAATGGAACAGAAACAAAGAACCAAACCAAGACAATACTAAGTAAAAAGAACAAAGCTGGAGGCATCATGCCACATGACTTTGAACTATACTACAAGGCTACAGTAAACAAAACAGCATTGCACTGGCACGAAAACTGATATATAGAACAATGGAACAGAACAGAGGCCTCAGAAATAATGCCACACATCTACAACCATCTGATCTTTGACAAACCTAACAAAAACAAGCAATGGGGAAAGGATTCCCTATTTAATAGATGGTGTTGGGAAAACTGGCTAGCCATATGCAGAAAACTGAAACTGGATCCGTTCCTTACACCTTATACAAAAATTAACTCAAGATGGATTAAAGACTTAAACGTAAGACCTAAACCCTTAAAAGCCCTAGAAGAAAACCTAGGCAATATCATTCAGTACATAGGCAAGGGCAAAGACTTCATGGCTAAAATAGCAAAACCAATGACAACAAAAGCCAAAATTGACAAATGGGATCTAATTAAACTAAAGAGCTTATGCATAGCAAAAGAAACTATCATCAGAGTGAACAGGCAACCTACAGAATGGGAGAAAATTTTTGCAATCTATCCATCTGACAAAGGGCTAATATCCAGAATCTACAAGGAATTTAATCAAATTGACAAGAAAAAAACAACCAACCTCATCAAAAAGTGGGCAAAGGATATGAACAGACACTTCTCAAAAGAAGACATTCATGCAGCCAGCAAACATATGAAAAAAAGCTCATTATCACTGGTCATTAGAGAAATGCAAATCAAAACTACAGTGAGATGCCATCTTATACCAGTTAGAATGGCGATCATTAAAAAGTCAGAAAACAACATGCTGGAGAGGATGTGGAGAAATAGGAATGCTTTTACACTGTTGATGGGAGTGTAAATTAGTTCAACAATTGTGGAAGACAGTGTGGCGATTCCTCAAGGATCTAGAAACAGAAATACCATTCGACCTAGCAATCCCATTACTAGGTATATACCCAAAGGATTATAAATTATTCAACCTTAAAGACACATGCAAACATATGTTTATTGCAGCACTGTTCACAATAGCAAAGACTTGGAACCAACCCAAATGCCCATCAATGATAGACTGGATAAAGAAAATGTGGCACATATACACCATGGAATACTATGCAGCCATACAAAAAGGATGAGTTCATGTCCTTTGCAGGGACTTGGATGAAGCTGGTAACCATCATTCTCAGCAAACTAACACAGGAACAGAAAAGCAAACACTACATGTTCTTACTCATAAGTGGGAGTTGAACAATGAGAACACATGGACACAGGGAGGGGAACATCACACATTGCGGCCTATCGGTGTGTGGGGGCCTAGGGGAGGGATAACATTAGGAGAAATACCTAATGCAGATGACAGGTCGATGGGTGCAGCAACCCACCATGGCAAATGTATACCTATTGACAGACTTGCACATTCTGCACATGTATCCCAGAAATTAAAGTATAATAATAATAATATATAAAAACTACAAGGTTAAGTATTTGTTATTTGATGACAATAACAAAATGTATGACTCTGTTAAGACTAATCAAACAAAATGAATGCATAGATGAATAATGTTATGAATAAAAATAATAATAACTACAGATGTAGCTGAGGCAGCCCTCTATTGGTTTTCTATTGCTGTTCTAACAAATTACCAAAAATGTTATCTTATAGTTCTGGAGGTCAGAAATCCAAAATATGTCTCAAGGGACTGTAATCAAGGTGTCAGCAGGGCTGTGCTCCTTCTAGAGGCTCTAGGGAAGAATCTATTTATTGACGTTTCCAGTTTCTAGAAGTCACCTGATTTTCTTGGCTCATGGTTTCTTCCATCTTCAAAGCCTCACACTCCTACCTTGTTTTTATAAAGACTTTTGTGATTACCTTGTGCCTAACTGGTTAATTCACAATAATCTATCTATCTCAATATCCTTAATTTATTTATATCAGCAATATATTCTTTGCCATGTAAATTAACACATTCACTGGTTGCAGGATTAGGATATGGATATGTGAGAAGAAAAGAGAGAAACTATTCTGGATGCTTCCAATTCAATGGCCATTAAAAAGAAATTTTAAATAAATAGATGTAATTCTGCAAGCCCAGCTTAAAAGAGTGATTCAAAAGACATCATTGCCTCTTTAAATGGCTATTTTGGTGTTTCCTGATACAGTGTCCAACATTAATTTATTCGATATGTATTAGTTTACTATTGTAAACTAATTTTAATAATATATCTGTTTAGTATCTCCTGTAAAAGCCTTCATATCTTTATGCCTAACTTTCAAAAAAATTTCAACTTTTATTTTAGATACAGGGATTATATGTGCCGTTTTGTTATATGGAAATATTGTGCGATGCTGAAGTTTGAGAAATGGATCCCATCACCCAAGTAGTAAGCATAGTACGCAATAGATAGTTTTTCAGCTCCCTCCCTCCCTTTCCACTCTAGTAGTCCATAGTGTCTTTAGTTTGCACATTTATATCCATTTGTGTGCAATGTTTACCTTCCACTTATAAGAGATAACATGCATTATTTGGTTTTCTGTTTCTGCCTTATTTTGCTTAAGATTATAGCCTCCAATTGCATCCATGTTGATGCAAAGGACATGATGTCATTCTTTCTTATGGCTGCATAATATTCATGGTGTATATGTACCTTTTTTTTTTACCCAGTCTTTTGATTGGCACCTTGATTTATTCTAAGTTTTTCTACTGTGAATAGTACTGTGGTGAACATACAAGTGTATGTGTCTTTTTGGTTTACTTACTTATTTTCATTAAGTTATATGCCCAGTATTGGGATTGCTGGGTCAAATGGTAGCTCTATCTTAAGTTATTTTAGAAATCTCCAGACCACTTTCCACAGTGACTGAACTAATTTTCATTTCCACCAACACTGTATAAGCATTCCCTTTTCTCTGCAGCCTTGCCAGTGTTTGTCATTTTTTGACATTTTAATAATAGTTATTCTGAATGGGTGAGATGGTATCTCATTGCGGTTTTCATTTGCATTTCTCATAATTAGTGATGCTCAGCATTTTTTTATATGTTTGTGGGCCACTTGTATGTCTTCTTTTGAGAAATGTCTGTTCATGTCCTTTGCCTGATATTTAATGGAGTTGTTTGTTTTCTGCTTGTTGAATTCTTTAAGTTCCTTATAGATTCTGGATATTAGGCCTTTGTCAGATGAATAGTTTGCAAACATCTTTTCCCATTCTGTACGTTGTTTCTGTTGATGGTTTCCTTTGCTGTGCAGAAGCTCTTTAGTTAATTAGATTCCACTTGTCAATTTTTGGTTTTGTTGCAATTGCTTTTGAAGCCTTAGCCAAAAATTATTTGCCAAGGCACATGTTTAGAAGAGTGTTTCCTAGACTGTCTTCTAGGATTTTTGTTATATTTTGAGGTCTTACATTTAAATATTTAATCCACTTTGAGTTAATTTTTGTATATGGTTAAAGGTAAGGGTCCGGCTTTGATCTGCGCATGGCTAGTCAGTTATCCCAGCACCATTTATTGAATAAAGGATTACTTTCCCCATTGCTTATTTTTGTTGGCCTTGTCAAAGATCAGATGTTTATAGGTGTGTAGCTTTATTTCTGAGTTTTTTACTGTTCCATTGTTCTATGTGTCTGTTTTTGTATCTGTACCATACTATTTTTGCTACTGTAGCCTTATAGTATAGTTTAAAATTGGATAGTGTGATACTTCCTGCTTTGTTCCTTTTGCTTAAAATTCCTTTGGCTATTAAGGCTCCTTTTTGATTCCATAAGAATTTTAGAATAATTTTGCTAATTCTGTGAAGAATTGATGTTAGTTTTATAAGAATTGCACTGAATCTATATATCTACACTCTGGCCATTTTTATGATAATGATTCTTCCAATCCATGAGCATGGAATGCTTTTCTATTTATTTGTGTTATCTCTGATTTCTTTCAGCAGTTTTTTGTTCTTCCTTTTGCAGGGATCTTTCACCTCCTTGGTTAGACATATTCTTAGGTATTTCATTTGCTATGTGGCTAATAAGTGGGATTTTGTTATTGATTTCACTTTCAGCATGTATGTTGTTCATGTGCAGAAATGCTACTGATTTCTTTGATTTTTTTATACTGAAACTTTACTAAAGTCATTTATTAATTCTATGTTCTAGAAGTCTTTTGGCATAGTCTTTAGGATTTTCAAGGAATAGAATCACATCGTCAGTGAAGAGAAATAGTTTCAGTTTTTATTTTCCTATTTGGATGCCTTTTATTTCTTTTATTTGCCTGATTGTTCTTGTTAGGACTTCCAGTACTATGCTGAATAGGAGTGGTGAAAGTAGACATCCTTGTCTTGTTCCTATTCTCCAAAGGAATGATTCGAGCTTTTACCCATTCAGTATGATGTTGGTTGCGTGTTTGTCATATATAACTCTTACTATTTTCAGATATGTTCCTTCAATGTCTAATCTCTTTAGGGTTTTTATCATGAAGGTGTGTTAGATTTTGCTGAAAGCTTTTTTCATGACTATTGAGATGATCATATGGCTTTTGCTTTTAACTCTGTTTATATGGTTAATCACATTTATTAATTTATGTAGGTTGAACCAGTCTTGCATCCCAGGAATAATACCTACTTGATTGTAGTGTATTAACTTTTTGATGTGCTGCTGGATTCGGTTTATTAATATTTTGTTGAGGAGTTTTGTGTGTGTGTTCATCAGGGATATTGGCCTGAAGTTTTCTTTTTTCACTCTATCTCTGCCAGATTTTGGTATCAGGTTGATGCTGGCTTCACAGAATGAGGTAGGGAGGACCCCCTACTCCTCGGTTTTTTGAAATAGTTTCAATATGATTAGCACCAATTCCTTTTTGTATGTCTGGTAGAATTCAGCTGTGAATCCATCTGACCCAAGGCTTTTATTGGTTGGTAGTTTCTTTGTTACTCATTCAGTTTCAGAAGTTGTTATTGTTACGTTAATGGTTTCAACCTCTTCCTGATTCAATCTTGGGAGATAGTGTCCATCCAGGAGTTTATCTATTTCCTCTAGATTTTCTAATTTGTGTGCATTGAGTTCATAATAGTCTCTCGAGATCTTCTGTTTGCCAGTGCGATCAGTTGTAATATTGCCTTTGTCATTTCTGATTGTCTTATTTGGATCGTCTCTTCATTTTTCTTTGTTAATCTAGCTAGGGGGTCTATCAATTTTGTTTATTCTTTTGAAAAGTCAACTCTTGGTCTTTTACATGGATTTCTGTCTCAATTTCATTCAGTTTTTCTCTAATTTTAGTTGTTTCTTTTATTCTGCTAGCTTATAAATTGGTTTCTTCTTTTTTTCTAGTTCCTTTAGGTGCAAATTTAATTGTTAATTTGAGATATTTATAATTTCCTTATGAAGGCATTTAGTGCCATAAACTTTCCTCTTTCTGTCCTTATGTTGATGTTCACCCAAGAGTTATTCAGGAGGAAGACTTTTAATTTTTAAATATTTGTGTAGTTTTGGAAGATCTTCTAGAAACTGGTTTCTGTCTTCATTGCACTGTGATCCAAGACTGTGTTTGGTATGATTTAATTTTTTTTAAATTTATTGAGAATTGCTTTATGACTTAGCATGTAGTCAATCTCAGAATATGTTCTGTGTGCAGATGAAAAGAATGCATATTCTGTGGTTGCTAAGCAGAGTGTTCTGCAGATGTCTGTAGGTCCAATTTGGCAAGTGTTGCGTTAGAATTAAGAGTGTCTTTGTTAGTTTTCTGCCTCCGTGATATATCTAACGCAGCCAGCGGGGTGTTAACACCTCCCACTATTATTGTGCGGCTAAATCTTTTCATAGGTCAAGAATAACTTGTTTTAAGAGTGTGGGTGCTTCAGTGTTGTGTGCATACATATTCAGGATCATTCAGTCTTCTTTTTGAATTGTACCATTTATTATTATGTAAATATCTTGTTTTTCTTAATTGTAAAACATTTAAAGTCCATTTTATCTGATATAAGAATAGCAACTCCTCTCCTTTTTCTTTTTACATTTGCATGATAAATCTTTCTTCAGTCCTTTACTTTAAACCTCTGGGTATCATTACATGTGAGATTACTCTCTTGAAGATGGTAGATGGTTAGGTCTTGTCTGTTTATCCTGCTTACCACTCTATTTCTTTTAAGAGGGGTGTTTAGCCCATTTACATTCAGGGTTAGTATTGACATGTGAGATTTTAATCCTGTCATCCTGTTGTTAGTTATTTTTTATGTAGACTTAGTTGTATAGTTGCTTTAAAATGTCTGTAAACTATGTGTTTAAGTATTTGTGTGAGCAGGTACCATTCTTTCGATTTCATGTTTAGCATTCTCTTAAGGACATCTTGGAAACCTGTTCTAGTTGATATGAATTCCCTGAACATTTGCTTATCTGAGAAGAGTTTTATTTCTCCATTACTTATGAAGCTTAGTTTGGTGGGGCATGAAATTTTTAGTTGAAATTTCTTTTCTTTAAGGTTTCTGAAAATAGCCCACATCTCTTCTGGCTTGTAAGGATTTTGCTGAGAGGTCTGCTGCCAGTCTGATGGTGTCCTCTCTGTATGCCACTTCACCTCTCTCTGTAGCTGCCTTTAAGATTTTTTTCTTTTGCGTTGACCTTGGTGAATTTGAGGAATATGTTCCTTGGGGATGGTCATCTTGTATGCTATCTGGATAAGATTCTTGTATTCCTTGAATTTGCATGTCAACCTCCCTAGCAAGATTAGGGAAATTTTCGTGGATTATATCATCAAATATACTTTCCAAGTTGCTTATTCTCTCTCCTCGTCTCTCAGGGATGCCAATAAGTCATAGATTTGTCTCTGCATAATCCCGTATTTCTTGAAGGTTTTGTTCATTTTTAAAAATTTTTTTTTTTTTTTTTTTTTTTAATTCTTTTTTTCTTTATTTTAGTCAGACAACTGATTTGAAGAACTGGCTTTTGAGCTTGAGATTCTTTCCTCAGCGTAGTCTGTTTTACTGTTAATATTGCCAATTGTGTTATGAAATTCTCGTAAATTTTTCAGCTCAAGAAGTTCAGTTTGGGTCTTAAAATGGCTACTTCATCTTTCAGCTCTTGAATCATTTTTCTCAATTGCTTGGCTTATTTGAATTGAGCTTCAACTTTTCTTCTGAATCTCCATGAACTTCCTTTCCATCTATATTCTTAATTGTATGTCTGTTATTTCAGTCGTTTCAGCCTAGTTAAGAACCATTGCTGAGGAGCTAACGGGTTCTTTTGGAGTTAAGGGGACACTGACTATTTGAATTGCCACAGTTCTTGTGCTGATTCTTTCTTATCTGGGAAAGTTGGTCTTCCTTCAACTGTTGTGTAAATTGAATATACGTTGAGTTGGCTTTATTTCAGTAAGTTTTCAGAGGATTAAGAGTCTGTCTAGGGTTTCTGTTGTTGATTTCTTGCCCTTGGGTTTGCCAAGGAAGAATTCGGTTTTTGTTACTGTATTTTGCGCTACGTCCTGTAGATGGTGCTTGACAACAATGGGCGGTAGACGGCTCCCATTCAGCTGCGCGGCTCCTTTGCGTATCCCTGTATTTGCAGCTGCACTTTGCGGTGCCAGGTGGAAAGAGATGACACACTCACCAGGTCCACTCCTTGGCCTTGAGGAAGCCACCTCTGATCACTGGCACTATGCCTGCATTTTTGTTGTCCTTGATGTTGTTGTTAGGGTTTTCAGGCTGAGGGGCTGTCCCCAGAAGAGGTCCAGCAGGGACAGAGGCCACTCGCTCACCAGAGCAGCCCAGTGGAGGGAACCATGCCCAAGCATCACACCAGCCCGCGAACTTGCGTAACTCACCCCTCTTAGTTTTCTGTGCATGTGAGCTTCTCCCTGGCTCCAGTGCTTGGCAAACATCCCCAGCACTCCTTAGCTGCAGGCCCGCAGCCCTGAAATACCAGGACTTGCTTGTGGCTCCTCCCTTCTCTGGACCCTCAGGGCTGGGTTCTGGGTGTTTTGGGGGTTCCGAAAGGATTCCAGGCTGCCAGAATGCATTCAGTTGGAACAAAGCACCCAGGCCGGGCAGCAGAGCATGCGCCGTGTCTATATTTCTGTGGGGTGGACAGGCAGGAGCCCTGAGAGGGACTGGCAGGCAGGCGGGCCTCGCAGGACCTACGTGCCCCATTCCCGCGGGAAAGCTGGCTCTGCTGTCTCCCATTCTTGTGGTTAGCTGAGGACAGAGCCTCTCAGAGTGACAGAGAGCCCTGGAAATGGCATACATAGCAGAGCTCAACTGGAGCACTCCCGCACACAAAGGTCCCCTGGCTTGGTGTCTGCTGAAGCCCCATCTCTATCTAATCTCTGGGAAGATGCCTCTGCCAGCTCAAACGTCCATGCAGGGTATCTAGCTCTGTGGCTCAGCCTGGAGTTCAGTGGCGCAATCTCGGCTCACTTCAACCTCCGCCTCCTGAGTTCAAGCTACTCTCCTGCCTCAGCCTCCTGAGTAACTGGAATTACAGGCATGCACCACCACACCCGGCTAATTTTTTGTATTTTTAGTAGAGATGGGGTTTCACCTTGTTGGCCAAACTGGTCTTGAACTCCTGACCTCAAGTGATTCACCTACCTCAGCCTCCCAACGTGCTAGGATTACAGGCGCAAGCCACCGTGCCTGGCCCCAGAATGTTTTATTAAAGGGACTGTCCTCTCCTCAATGTATGTTCTTGGCACCTTCTTCAAAAATGAGTTCACTGTAAATGTATGGATACATCTTTGGGTTTTCTATTCTGTACCACTGATCTACGTGCAGTTATGCCATTACAATGCTGTTTTGGTTATCATCACTCTAGTATAATTTGAAGTCAGGTAATATGATTCCTCCAGTTTTGTTCCTTTTGCTTAGGACAGCTTTGGCTATTCTGGGTCTGTTGTGGTTCTATATGGATTTTAGGATTTTTTTTTTTTTCTATTTCTGTGAAGAATGCCACTGATATATTGGTAGGGATTCTATTGAATCTGTAGATTTTGTTGGGTAACATGGTCATGTTAAAAATATTGATTCTTCCAAACAATGAATATGGAATATTTTCCATGTTTTATGTCTTTTCAATTGCTTCCTTCGATGTTTTATAGTTTTCATTGCAGAGATCTTTTACTGCTTTGGTCACATTAATTCTTAGGTATTTTATTTTACTTGTAGTTTGTGTAAATTGAATTACTTTCTTGATTTCTTTTTCAGATTGTTCACAGTTGGTGTATAGAAATGCTACTGATTTCCATATGCTGACTTTGTATCTTGAAATTTTACTGAATTTGTATGTTAGTTCTAAGTTTTTTTGGTGGAGTCTCTAGGATTTTCCAAATATGAGATCATATCATCTGCAAACAAGGAGAGGATAATTTGACCTCTTCCCTTCCAATTTAGATGGTCTTTGTTTCTTTTTCTTGTCTCATTACTATTTGTATGACTTCAGTACTATGTTGAAAAACAGTGGGGAAAATGAGTCTCCTGGTTGTGTTCCCTATCTTAGAGAGAGAACTTTTCATTTTTCCCCATTCAGTATGACAGCTGTAGGTCTGCTGAATATAGCTTTTATTATGTTGAGGTATCTTCCTTGTATACCCAGTTTTTTGAAGGCTGTTATCATGAAAAGATGTTGAATTTTATCAAATGCTTTTTCCGCATAAATTGAAATAATCATATGATTTTTGTCCTTTATTCTGTTGACATGAAGTATCATACTCCTTGATTCAAGTATGTTAAACCATACTTGCATCCCAGGGAAAAATCCCACTTGGTCATGATGAAAGATCTTTTTAATGCATTGTTGAACTCAGTTTGCTGGTATTTTGTTGAGGATTTTTGCATCAATATTCATCAATGATATTGGCTTGTAGTTTTCTTTATTTGATGTGTCTTTGTTTGATTTTGGTATCAGGGCTCACAAAATGATTCGGAAGTATTCCCTCCTCCTCTATTTTTCATAATAGTTTGAGTAGGATTGGTATTAATTCTTCTTTAAATGTTTTGTAATATTCAGCAATGCAGCCATTGGGTCCTGGGCTTTTCTTTGCTGTGAGACTTTTTATTACAGCTTCGATCTCATTACTTGTCTGTGGTCTCTTCAGGTTTTGAATTTCTTCCTGGGTCAATCTTGATAGGTTATATGTGTCTGGAAATTCATTCATTTCTTCTAGATTTTCCAATATAATGGCATATAGCTGCTTATAGTAACCACTAAAGATCCTTTGAATTTCTACAGTACCAACTGAAATGTCTCTATTTTCATCTTTGATTTTGTTTGTTTGGGTGTTCTCTCTTTTTTTCTTAGTTTGGCTAGAGAGTTGTCAAATTTTTGTAAACTTTGAAGAAACCAACTTTTTGTTTCATTGATCTTTTGTATCTTCTTTATTTCATTTATTTTTCATGTGATCTTTATTGTATCTTCTACTAATTTGGGGTTTGGTTTACTCTTGCTTTTCTAGTTCTTTAAGATGCATTGTTAGGTTGTTTATTTGAAGTTTCTCTACCTTTTTGATGTAGGCACTTACAGCGATAAAATTCTCTCTTAGTATTGCTTTTGCTGTATCTCATAGGTTTTGATATATTGTGCTTTCATTATCATTTGTCTCAAGAAAAATTTCAGTTTTCTTAATTTCTTCATTCACCCACTGGTCATTCAGGAGCATATTGTTTAATTTCCATGTGTTTGTAGAGTTTCCAAAATTCCTCCTGTTGTTGATTTCTAGTTTTATTCTATAGTGGTCAGAGAAGATGCTTGATATAATTTTAATTTTTTGAATGTTTTAAGACTTCTTTTCTGATCCAACATATGGTCTATTCTTGAGAATGATCCATGTGCTTACGAAAAGAATGTGTATTCTGCCTTAGTTGGAGAAAATGTTCTGTAAATGTCTATTAGATACATTTTGTCTATGGTGCAGATTATATCTGATGTTTATTTGTTGATTTTCTGTCTGGGACATCTGTCCAATGCTGAATGTGTGGTGTTAGAGTCCCCAGGTATTATTTTATTGGGGCCTATCTCTCCCTTTAGCTCTAATAATATTTTCTTCATATGTGGGGTCTCCAGTTTTGGGTTCATATTTACAATTATTATGTCCTCTTGCTGAATTGACCCCTTTATCCTTATATAATGACCTTCTTTGTCTCTTTCTACAGTTTTAGTCTTGAGATCTATTTTTTCTTATGTAAGTATAGCAATTCCCAGTCTTTTTTGGTTTTCATTGGCATGGTATATATTTTCCCATCCCTTTATTTTTAGTCTATGTATGTCATTATAGATGAAGTGTGCTTCCTGTAGAAAACAGATTATTGGATCTTGTTGGCTTTTTTTTTTAGATGGAATTTCACTCTTGTTGCCCAGGCTGGAGTGAAGTAGCATGGCGCTATCTCAGCTCACTGCAACCTCTGCCTCCTGGGTTCAAGCAATTCTCCTGCCTCAGTCTCCTGAGTAGCTGTGAATACAGGCACCCACCACCACACCTGGCTAATTTTTTTTCTATTTTTAGTAGAGATGGGGTTTCATCATGTTGGCCAGGCTGTTCTCAAACTCCTGACCTCAGGCAATCCACTCGCCTCCGTCTCCCGAAGTGCGGGGATTATATGCATGAACCCATGAGTCACCATACCTGGCCTGTTTGTTGTTGTTGTTGTTGTTGTTGTTTGTTTTTTAATCCATTCAGCCACTCTATGTCTTCTGATTGGAGACAAGTAAGTACTTACTCCTGCTATTTTGCTACTTGTTTTCTGGTTGTTTTGTGGTCTTTCCTTTCTTCCTGTCTTCCTTGTAGTGGAGGTGATTTTTTCTGGTGGTATGATTTAATGTATTGATTTTTATTTTTGCACATCTGTTATATGGTTTTTGATTTGAGGTTACCGTGAAGATTGCAAATACAATCTTATAACCCATTATTTTAAGCTGGTAACAACGCTGTTTGCATAAAAAAACCAAACAAGCAAAAATAAAATGAATTAAAACTCTACACCCCAACTTCATCCTCCTGCTTTTAAATTTTTTGTTGTTTCTATTTTTATTTTATTGTACTATGTCTTGATGGTCTTAGAAAAGATTTGGAATAATTCTATGGATTACCTAGTAGAGACTCTTCTATTCTCTTACCTTCTCCCAAACAAATGGAATCTCTCTCTTTTCTGAGCTAACTGTGGCTGGGAATGAGGTGACACAAACACCCCTGCCACCGCCACCACTGGAACTTCACTGGATCAGACCTGAAGCTAGCATAGCACTGGATCTTACCCAAGGCCCTCTGTAACCACTAGCTGGCTATGACCTGTGCTCACTCGAGGTCTTGGGTCTCCACAATCAGCAGGTGGTGAAGCCAGTTAGGCTGTGACCTTCCCTTCAGCATGGCAAGTTCCCTAAAGCCCTGATGTGGGGAGGTATCCAGAGGTACCACCTGGGTGCCAGGGTCTGGAGTCAAAAACCTTAAAAGTCTACCTGATATTCTGTTATACTGCAGCTTAGCTGGCACTCAAACCCCAATACACAGCTCTTCCCATTCTTCCCTCCCCTTTCAACAGGCAGAGGAGCCTCATCCCATGGGCACTACTACCACAGGCCCAAAGGGAGTACTAACAGGCTACCATGGATGTTCCTTTAAAGTTCATCCAGGGGCTGTTTAGTCAGGTTGTGGTAAATGCCGCCAGGCCTGAGACTCACCTTTCAGGACAGTGCTCTTCCCTCTTGCCAGTGGCGTGTCCAGAAATGCCACCCAGGAGCCAAGGTCTAGAATCTGGGACCCCAAGAGCCTACTTGGTTTGTAAGAAATCAAACATATATCTCAGTTCTGGGCCCAGTACAAACACATTCCTCCATATATCTCAGTCCTGGGCCCAGTACAAACATTCTTCCATTTGTCTCAACTTCCTGGGCCCAGTACAAACATTCCTCCATTTGTCTCAACTTCCTGGGCCCAGTACAAACATTCCTCCATTTGTCTCAACTTCCTGGGCCCAGTACAAACATTCCTCCATTTGTCTCAACTTCCTGGGCCCAGTACAAACATTCCTCCATTTGTCTCAACTTCCTGGGCCCAGTACAAACATTCCTCCATTTGTCTCAACTTCCTGGGCCCAGTACAAACATTCCTCCATTTGTCTCAACTTCCTGGGCCCAGTACAAACATTCCTCCATTTGTCTCAACTTCCTGGGCCCAGTACAAACATTCCTCCATTTGTCTCAACTTCCTGGGCCCAGTACAAACATTCCTCCATTTGTCTCAACTTCCTGGGCCCAGTACAAACATTCCTCCATTTGTCTCAACTTCCTGGGCCCAGTACAAACATTCCTCCATTTGTCTCAACGTCCTGGGCCCAGTACAAACATTCCTCCATTTGTCTCAAATTCCTGGGCCCAGTACAAACATTCCTCCATTTGTCTCAACTTCCTGGGCCCAGTACAAACATTCCTCCATTTGTCTCAACTTCCTGGGCCCAGTACAAACATTCCTCCATTTGTCTCAACTTCCTGGGCCCAGTACAAACATTCCTCCATTTGTCTCAACTTCCTGGGCCCAGTACAAACATTCCTCCATTTGTCTCAACTTCCTGGGCCCAGTACAAACATTCCTCCATTTGTCTCAACTTCCTGGGCCCAGTACAAACATTCCTCCATTTGTCTCAACTTCCTGGGCCCAGTACAAACATTCCTCCATTTGTCTCAACTTCCTGGGCCCAGTACAAACATTCCTCCATTTGTCTCAACTTCCTGGGCCCAGTACAAACATTCCTCCATTTGTCTCAACTTCCTGGGCCCAGTACAAACATTCCTCCATTTGTCTCAACTTCCTGGGCCCAGTACAAACATTCCTCCATTTGTCTCAACTTCCTGGGCCCAGTACAAACATTCCTCCATTTGTCTCAACTTCCTGGGCCCAGTACAAACATTCCTCCATTTGTCTCAACTTCCTGGGCCCAGTACAAACATTCCTCCATTTGTCTCAACTTCCTGGGCCCAGTACAAACATTCCTCCATTTGTCTCAACTTCCTGGGCCCAGTACAAACATTCCTCCATTTGTCTCAACTTCCTGGGCCCAGTACAAACGTTCCTCCATTTGTCTCAACTTCCTGGGCCCAGTACAAACGTTCCTCCATTTGTCTCAACTTCCTGGGCCCAGTACAAACGTTCCTCCATTTGTCTCAATGTCCTGGGCCCAGTACAAACATTCCTCCATTTGTCTCAACTTCCTGGGCCCAGTACAAACATTCCTCCATTTGTCTCAACTTCCTGGGCCCAGTACAAACATTCCTCCATTTGTCTCAACTTCCTGGGCCCAGTACAAACATTCCTCCATTTGTCTCAACTTCCTGGGCCCAGTACAAACATTCCTCCATTTGTCTCAACTTCCTGGGCCCAGTACAAACATTCCTCCATTTGTCTCAACTTCCTGGGCCCAGTACAAACATTCCTCCATTTGTCTCAACTTCCTGGGCCCAGTACAAACATTCCTCCATTTGTCTCAACTTCCTGGGCCCAGTACAAACATTCCTCCATTTGTCTCAACTTCCTGGGCCCAGTACAAACATTCCTCCATTTGTCTCAACTTCCTGGGCCCAGTACAAACATTCCTCCATTTGTCTCAACTTCCTGGGCCCAGTACAAACATTCCTCCATTTGTCTCAACTTCCTGGGCCCAGTACAAACATTCCTCCATTTGTCTCAACTTCCTGGGCCCAGTACAAACATTCCTCCATTTGTCTCAACTTCCTGGGCCCAGTACAAACATTCCTCCATTTGTCTCAACTTCCTGGGCCCAGTACAAACATTCCTCCATTTGTCTCAACTTCCTGGGCCCAGTACAAACATTCCTCCATTTGTCTCAACTTCCTGGGCCCAGTACAAACATTCCTCCATTTGTCTCAAAGTCCTGGGCCCAGTACAAACATTCCTCCATTTGTCTCAACTTCCTGGGCCCAGTACAAACATTCCTCCATTTGTCTCAACTTCCTGGGCCCAGTACAAACATTCCTCCATTTGTCTCAACTTCCTGGGCCCAGTACAAACATTCCTCCATTTGTCTCAACTTCCTGGGCCCAGTACAAACATTCCTCCATTTGTCTCAACTTCCTGGGCCCAGTACAAACATTCCTCCATTTGTCTCAACTTCCTGGGCCCAGTACAAACATTCCTCCATTTGTCTCAACTTCCTGGGCCCAGTACAAACATTCCTCCATTTGTCTCAACTTCCTGGGCCCAGTACAAACATTCCTCCATTTGTCTCAACTTCCTGGGCCCAGTACAAACATTCCTCCATTTGTCTCAACTTCCTGGGCCCAGTACAAACATTCCTCCATTTGTCTCAACTTCCTGGGCCCAGTACAAACATTCCTCCATTTGTCTCAACTTCCTGGGCCCAGTACAAACATTCCTCCATTTGTCTCAACTTCCTGGGCCCAGTACAAACATTCCTCCATTTGTCTCAACTTCCTGGGCCCAGTACAAACATTCCTCCATTTGTCTCAACTTCCTGGGCCCAGTACAAACATTCCTCCATTTGTCTCAACTTCCTGGGCCCAGTACAAACATTCCTCCATTTGTCTCAACTTCCTGGGCCCAGTACAAACATTCCTCCATTTGTCTCAACTTCCTGGGCCCAGTACAAACATTCCTCCATTTGTCTCAACTTCCTGGGCCCAGTACAAACATTCCTCCATTTGTCTCAACTTCCTGGGCCCAGTACAAACATTCCTCCATTTGTCTCAACTTTAGAAAAACACCACTTGGGGAGTCCCTGATAAGGTCACAACCGTTTGTGGAGTGGTTTTACTGAAAGCGCGGGAACCAATAAAAAAAACTGCTAAATGTATAACTTAAAATGCTAACCAATTGTAATGCTGTAACCAAAAGAATTCCCTTGTTTCTCTGTAACCTTACATATCCTGTTTACATCGGGCTATAAAAAGTGAGCACATGCATTGTTCGGGGCCCTCTTGTATGCTGTGGAGCAGAGGGACCAAGTTCAAACTTGCAGTAAAGATCCTTGCCGCTTGGCTTTGACTCTGGACTCTGGTGGTCTTCTTCGGGAAATAAACGGTCTGGGCATAACAGGTTTTCTACCCCTCTGCAGCTGAACTGGTACCTAAGGTGCAAGACAAAGCACCCTTTACCTTTCTCTCTGCTTTTCTTAAGCAGAAGGAGTCTCTCTCCATAGCCACCACTGCTGGGAATGTGCTAAATCTTACCTGAAGCCAGCATATTTCAGAGTCTCTCCCAAGGCCCTCAGGTAACTTTTATTCAAGGCAGTGGGTTCACTTCTGGCTCAAGGTGTGTCTGGAAATGTCACTCAGGAGCTAGGGCCTGGAAAGGGGGCCTCATGACTCTAGTTCCCTAACCTACTGTGGTTGGGCTGGTATCTATTGTGCAAGACAATGTTCTCCTTACTCGTCTCTCTCCTACCCTCACATGGAAGGAAGTACCTATTAGATCCATGTGCTATGTAGCCTGGGGTTAGGGGAGAGGTGATGCCAGCATTCTCTTAGCCACCTCAACTGGTGTCTCAGTAGGTTTCATGTTCCCTACATTCACTGGCTCTGAGCCCAGTTCAGCACTAGGACTCACGTAGGAGTTACAGTCCTTGTGGCCTAGACTGCCTTTCAAGTTTATTTAGGGCCCAGGACACTTTAGACTGCAGCGACAAGTCTTGCCAAGAATCAAATCCTACCTTCTGGCTAGGGCTGGTTTCAGTACTCCTTCCATGAGTGAGCATCGGCTGGGTTCAACCCGGTTTTGCTTTCTGCTGTGCCAGAGCAGCACTGAGTTCAATGCAGTGTCTCACAATTGCTGTTCTCTCCCTCTCTCGAGCACATGATTCTTTCTCTGCACCACTCAGCTACTGTCAAGGGATGAAAAAGGGGGGTGGTATCTGTGATTTAAGACTGTTTCTCCTACCCTCTTCCAGTGCCTCTTTCAGAGTGAAATTAAAACCAGGTGCTGTGAGTGCTCACCTGATTTATTTATGAAGGTGCTTTTTTTTTTGTTTAGATAGTTGTTAAATTGGTGCCCTTGCAGTTGGGGGTGGTAAGGGGACTCTAAGTGAAGTCTCCTGTTCCACCATCTTGCTCCAACCTTCCTCAGTTTCTTGATAGTAAGTTTTGAAATTAGGAAGTGTGAGTCCTCCAACTTTGTTCTTTTTCAAGATGATTTCTGCTATTTAGGTTTCTTGCATTTTCATATGCATTCACTGTATCTCATACGTTTTGGCACATTATGTTTTTGTTATTATTCATATTAAGCTTATTCTAATTCATCTTTGGATTTACTTTTGAACCAGTGATTATTTTGGAGTGTATTACTTAATTTTCAGTTATCTGTAAATTTTTTATTTTTCTTCAGTTACAGATTTTAAATTTATTACATTGTAGTCTGAGAAGGTACCTTGTATAATTTCAATGTTTTAAATATATTGACACTTGTTTTGTCACCTAATATATGACTATCCTAGAGAACGTTCCATATTTATTTAAAATGAATCTGTATTTTGCTTTTGATGGATGGAATGTCTTACAGGTATCTGTTGGTTTAGTTAGTGTACAAGGTTGCTAAACATTTTTTGTTTCCTTACTGGTCTGTCTAGCTTTTGTATCCGTTATTGAATGTGGGGTATTATTGACCTCAAGTATTATTTTTATTTTCGATCTATTTTTCTTTTTAATTCTGTCGTGTTACTACTTCTTGCATTTCAGAGCTTTTATGTTAGGTACATAAATGTTTGTAATTTCTCTACATGCTTGATGGATTGACCATTTTACTATTATACAATGTTTTTCTTTGTCTCTAGTAACAATTTTTTTCTTAAAGTCTATTTTCTCTTAGGTCAGTTTAGTCTCTCCAGTTCTCTTTTGCATAGGGTATCTTTTTCCATCCTAATAGCAAAACCAATTGGAAAGGGATAAATGCTCTGTGTTAGAGATACAGTTACCTTTTTTTTTTTCTTTTAACCTATGTCAATAGTGCACTTTCTATTCATAGGAATCCTTTCTTAGTCTTCTGTATGTTTTCTGACTACAACAAGATGAAACCAATTCAAAATAGATTCGAAATCAATAACTGAACTCTGAATTGGTGCTCAATAATATTTGTTGAGTAAGTGTTGCATAGTGATATACTGAAGTGGTCTTCCTCCTATCAGCTAATGCTGCATTCCCAATCTTTCTTTACTTTCCCAGAAAGGAAACAGATGAGTCAAGTTCCCCATATTTGATTTAATTCAAAAGTTGTTATTTTTATTTCATAATATGAAGCATCTGTTGCAAAGGATAACAATTACTAGGTAAATAAGTTCATCTATCTTGATTGTACTTTTCTCACCAGTAATATGAGTATATTTGATTAGAAACTCTAAGCAGCTTTAAATTCTTTATTAATGAATGCTGCAGATTCTATGACTCTGTGAAACATTTTTCTTAGATATTATAGAATTAATGAGTTAGGTTTCCAAGACTAATATATGGCCCCTTTCAGCAACATTAGCGTTCAATGATCTTGTTAGAAAAGCAAATTTTAGTCCCCATTCCAGATCTACTAAATCAGAAATACTGGGGGTGGGACCTTGCAATCTGATTTTAGCAGGCTTTCTAGGGGATTCTGATGCAGCCAAAGTTTAGGAACCACTGTCCTAAAAATTATCTTAACTATGTGGTAGGAAATAATTGATTCATTGATTTCCTTTTTTTTTTTTTTTTTTTGATAGGAAGTCTCGCTCTTGTACCCCAGGCTGGAATGCAATGGCATGATCTTGGCTCACTGCAACCTCTGCCTCCTGGATTCAAGCGAGTCTCCTGCCTTGGACCCCTGAGTAGCTGGGATTACAGGTGCCTGCCACAATGGCCGGCTAATTTTTGTATTTTTAGTAGAGGTGGGTTTTCACCATGTTGGCCAGGCTGGTCCAGAACTCCTGACCTCAGGTGATCCACCCTCCTCAGCCTCCCAAAGTGCTGGGATTACAGGCATGAGCCACCACACCTGGCCAATTGTTTTTCTTTATAGCATCAGCTTCTGAGTACTGGGCAAAACTTCCAGCTCTTTCTCACATATCCGAAATAATAGTTTTTGTAAGCATGCAATTTAGATCAGATATGAAACTTTCAGTTCCATAAACAGAATTAAAACGTTGAACCTGAAATTTTGAAATCAGATGACTATAGAAAATTTATAAATCATACAAAGACTTGGCTGGGCATAGTGGCTCATGCCTGTAATCCCAGCACTTTGGAAATCTGAGGCGGGTGGATCATGAAGTCAGGGGTTTGAGGCCAGCCTGACCAACATGGTGAAACTCCGTCTTTACTAAAACTACAAAAATTAGTCAGGTGTGGTAGCAGGCACCTATAATTCCAGCTCCTCAGGAGGCTGAGGCAGGAGAATCACTTGAACCCGGGAGGCAGAGGTTGCAGTGAACTGAGATGGTGCCACTGCACTCCAGCCTGGGTGACAGAGCCAGACTCCATCTCAAAAAGTAAATATAAATAAATAAATAAATAAATAAATAAATAAATAAATAAATAGACTTATATAGAATATTTCCCACATTTTAGTGAATCCCGAATTTACTGATTATTTAAATAGTTGTGTCTTATATTAATTGAAATAAAGTCATTTAATCTCCCTGGTTCTCTTGTTTTATCAGTAAAACAAAACTGATCTCAGTGAGACTTTTTCTGTAAAATCTTATGATTCAGGCATTCAACAGTTTTATACTAAGGCATTAGAATGTTTAATATTACATATAACACAGAATAGAGAAGTTGATTACTATAACATTTAGCAATCCAAACACATATCCCCTATAAATAAAAGTCTCTTAAAAACTATGTTTTCATGAAAGCTAGTTAAGGTTACACAGCAGGTTTTACTTTTATGAGAACAATTTAATAATACTTTTTGAGTTCATGTTCTTTGAGTGTGGCACTATTCAGCCAAGCATACAAATGTTCTTGCTCTTGATAAGCCTCAGTAGTTGAAAGTACTTCCCAGGAGAATCTATAAATAAAAGGGATCTCTGTTTCCTGATTTCAAAACAGCTGACTTGAAAAAGGTCTGTTGACACTTTTTTTTTTAAGAAGCTCTCTACCATGAAGATTCAACTTTTTTTCTTTATTCTGCTCTTTTGGGTCACAGTTTCACAAGGTAATATGCAAATATTTATGGGGATTTATACTAACAAGTTTGAGAAGACATAAGCTGTTTTTTGGTAAAAGTATGATAATAACATAGAGATTAAAACATCATTTCACAAAAATGTAATGTGGTATTTTAGATTGGACTCCAGAACGGATAATAAAGACAATAGTGAAAAGCAGACAAAAGCGACACGTATGAAAACTGGCAAAATTTGAATAGAGCATAGCTTAGTAAATACTACCACATCAATATTAATTTCTTAATTAACGTTACCAAGATTATGCAATATATAATATAAGGGGAAGCTGGCTTCTACCAACTTTGCAACTCTTCTGTAAATCTAAAATAATATTATAACAAAAAGTGGTGTGGGAGATAAATGGAGGGAGATTTTACTTTGCTGAAAGTGATGCTCAGAGATTTCAGACAGAAGATTGGACTTGAACAATGTATTTGAGGGCAGAAATAATAATTTTTGAAATATCACAGTATCACTAGATCAGTGGTTCTCAGAGAGGAGTGAGTTTGTGCTCAAGGGAACATCAGGCAATGTCTAGAGACCTTTTAGCTCATCACAACTTGTACTACTGGCATAGTACCAGCTGTAGATAGAGCCCAGGATGCTGCTAAGTAGCCTACAATGCACAGAACAGCCCCTTAGAGCAAAGAATTGTCCTATCCAAAAGGTCAATATTGCTTAGAGTAAGACACCCTGCCCTTGAGCTTGGCATCCAGTTGACAGGGAGTATATTTAATTGATACTATAATGCTTGCAAAGGAGATTAGCAACCCAAGGACACAAGCTGGAGAACACATGTAGAGGTCAGAATGAGGAGAAAAAAGACAATAATGTTTTAGAAAGGTGAAACAAGACAAAGAACGAATAAGAGAAGGGGTGGGGTCAGTCCAGGGTGGAATCATGGACAGCAGTGCCAAATGTGACAGAACTCTTGTCAAAAGTGAGTATAATCAGGTGTATGTCACTGGCCATCACTTATGGGTTTGATAATCATAACTCCTCAGAAAATGTAGAATAAGTAATGATCTTTAGAAGTGAATATTTAAATTGTGCAGATTAACTAGATGTTCTTCTATGTTTTTGTTTCTTTAAGTTGCTTCATACTCTGAATTGCTTCAGTTACATTGAGAAGAAAACCAATATTCATAGCAGGACTTGGTTTTATAGCCACTATACCTAAGACATAGATAATGTAGCTCTGAGTTTATGTATTAGCTAACAGATATTACTACTCATCATCACTTATCAGCTGTTGGAAATGGAGACAGACTGCCTAGGCAAAGAGCCCTGGCCTCTGAGAAGACCAAGCAATAATTAATAGCAGGAAACAGTGGCATAATTTATTTGTTTTCATATGTGAAAATATTAAATCTATCCTTTGGTCAAGAATTTGATGTGCCTACAAAAAAAAAAGACTGCGAAACAAATGACTTCTGAAAACGCATCGGCCAGGGTACAATTTAAAATATAAAATACATTTTTTGACTTGGTACAATTTAAAATATAAAATAAAAAATATTTGACTTGGAATAGATCATATAGCTGATCAAACCAATGTCCCCAAACCCCCTAAATACAATCGTTTCTAAATAACTTCTAGTGAGATTCCATCTTTAAGTTAACAAAACAAAACATATATCTTTTCTTACAGCTTTGACTATTACAAAGTTATTTTTGCATTGTGTCAAATTTTGTGTTTCTTATAATGTGCAAATTTTAGTTGCAGTTTTGCTCTCCTGGACATATCTTCCTGCTACAAATCTTCAAATCTGCTACATATCTTCCAGCTACAAATCCCTCACTCATTCTTTCATGATTGATGAGCAAAGATAAAGCCAGAGTAACAGTTAACAAACTTTTTCTGGAAATAAGTGAGACAACCAATACTTAAGGTTTTATGAACCCTAAGATCTCAACTGCATTATTTTAATGCAAAAACAGTTATAAACAATGTGTAAGTGGGTGCATCTATGTGCCACTAAAATTATTTCCAAAAACAGGTGGCAGGCTGGATTTGGGCCCCTGACAATAGTTTATTGATTGCTAGTCAAAAGATTTAATAGTACAAACAGTAATTGTGATAAATTCTTGGTAAGTTATTATTTTAGAAACTTTGTGATGAAAGAAGAAAAAGGTAACACTGGTAATTTTAGAAATCATGTAATGGTCAATAATGGCTCCACTTTTTTTTTTCTTTATCAATGTTGTTATTAGACACATGTCTGAGTTACATAATTTCTTCGGGGAAATAAACCCCAAATATGCAGGGGAGTTGCAGGAATTTAGACAAATTATCCAGCGTTGCCTAGCACTTGACATTTTAGAGAAGCAAAATCAAGCTACAGTGAAAATCACTTGAAGAAGAATTCATAAAGCATAACATTCAGTCTAAATAATGTTAGTGAGAGCAGAGAACAGGCTGCTCAAAGGTAATTAGATGATCGTAGAGACAGAGTCTGACCAAAAGATAAATTATGGTCACTTTTCTTCCATTGATTTTGGGAACCATCCTGGGTCACTGCCCAGTTTCTTGTAAGACGGAAAGTGGAAACACCTAACTTAGGTCCAAGACCCTTTTTATTTCTAGAATGTAGCTTGCACCAAGGGACAGTAAATTCACTTAATCTTTCCTCCATAGGTAGGTGGACGTTTTCACTCTATAATCTTTTGCTTCATGGACCTTCTCCTTTTAAAACATGGATGTGTCATAGCTAGATGGCTAATTTCAGTCATTCTTCCCTTCTTACAGCCAAAAAGAAATATCCTGAGTATGGTAGCTTGGACTTGAGGAGAGAGTGCAGAATGGGTAATGGTCGATGTAAAAATCAATGTCATGAAAATGAAATTAGGATTGCTTACTGCATAAGACCTGGAACTCATTGCTGCTTGCAGCAGTAACGATGACAGAAGAAAACAGTCACAAGCTCCAAGAAGAGAAGACCAGTGTTATTAAGTTTTCCCAGCACATCCTTCAAGGCCTGTGTGTCTCTATAATACACAAGAACTAAATAAAACTTAATGTTGAAGCATTCAGAAGTGATCATATGTCACGCTCATATCTGGTGCCTTTACATTACACTCTTCTCCTGATTTGTTGGTACCAGAAGTAGTGGGACTTATTTTATGCAAGTTCCTCAAGTTTTCTGTGCTTCATGTTCCACAAGTTCCACAAGTTTTATGTGCCTTGTGTTAGTTGCCATAAGTAAGGTTGTGGGAAACCTTAAGTCAAAGAATTGGGTAAGCTTATCTCTAAGATACAAGCTTCCAGTAGAAATGCGCTGTTATTTTATTAGATACTATTCCACAGATTACCCCCATGTAAATACATAAATCCACTGGGCTTGGGAGACTGGACATTGAGAGGGCAGATCTTTATTGTGAGAGACACAGAGCTGAAGTGAAAGAATCATGAGTATAAGAATG
Organism: Rhinopithecus bieti; assembly: GCF_001698545.2. NCBI lineage: Eukaryota > Metazoa > Chordata > Mammalia > Primates > Cercopithecidae > Rhinopithecus > Rhinopithecus bieti. Next base: position 2,948,870 of record NW_016814088.1, read on the forward strand.
GAAGACCAGGGAAAAATCACAACTAGCTTCAATTTCTACTATCACTTATTATTTAGTGAAGACAAATGTGTATCAAGAAATAAGAGAGGTAGTAAAAAGAAAGGAGAAGAACTTCAGAAAGAAGAGGAGAAAATAACTGAAAATTTAGGCCAAAAAAGTCAAAAACTATGACTAATAGTTTAATGCAGCTATTCAGTCCTGAGAGATGACTATGTCTGAGGAGATACATGACAAAAGGAAGCAGCAATAACCTTCACTTTTCAATTTCACTCTGCCTCAGTTCCTCTACTACTGCCTCTGAGGATCCACAGTATTCCTCCCTAAAACAGCTCAGTGATGCCTCTGTACCATTTGTTTTCCATTCAGAAGAGCTAATTCTGGAATACAATTTAAACATTAATTGATTCAAAATTCAAATTCGAAATTCTTAAGAATTAATTAATTCAAAATTCTTAAGAAACATCGTCAACACCACAACATAATAATAAAACAGAATCCTCTCTTCCTACTCCTCAAAATAAAATTAAATAATCTTTTGTCAAATTAAAGAAAAATGAAAGGTATTAAATCATACATATAGGTCAGACTTAGACTCAAAAGGAGATGGTAAATCAAGAAATTCCAGGGACTTGCTGCTCTCTTGATATTTTTATTATGGTCTCTCTGTGGATCCAGTCTATTCTTCAAACGCAGATATGAGATCTAAGTATGCTCATACTAAGCGTTATCTACAACAAGCCATGAATGGGGAAATTTTTTTTCTCTATTCAGATCAAATTTACATAGTCTTTGATTGTTTTCTGTTTTCTTGCAATGTAAATATCTTCAAAAGTATCTCTACAATATTTATTTGTAACAGGGTTTCTCAGCCTTGGCACTGTTGATATTTTGGTCCAGGTAATCTTGGTTGTGGGAGGTATTCTGCTCATTATATGTTTTTCAGCATTCTTACCTCCTACCCCCTAGATGCGAATAGCACACTTTCTCCCAATTGTGATAATCAAAATGTCTACCTATATTGCCAAACATCCTCTTTGGGGGAGGGAACAAATTTACACTTGGCTGAGAATTACTGATTTATGAAGTCAAGCACCCACTCTCACAAAAATTTAAAAATGACAATGGAAACAATAAAAAAATCAGTGAGATTTTCAGGTGGCCAATTACATTTTCTGTGTTTTATGAGAAATAGTTGTCTATTTAAATTTTTTATATATTATGTATGGACTAGAGGTGATATATTGGTGGCTCCAGAAAGAAAAATTGGCCTAACTTTTGGATAATGAATGTATAAGCTACGTCCAGAAAGAGATTAGTAAAAATAAATGTTTAAAATGAAAGTTATGGAAGTTTGAAATTTATTTATTTTACCTAAGTAGGGACTGAGCCATCACTGCACCAAGACCTCTAAAGCAGAACTGAGAGGCCTAATATACTATTAATATGGGGAAAGTAAGAGTTGAGTTTGTAGGAGCCAGCAAGAAGATGAGAGATTTCTAAAAAACGCGTGAGGCGTATCTGCACATAAATTAGTCTGTGCTAAAACTACTGGTGTACTCTCTTTCAGTGCTTGACAGAGAGCATGAAAACCATCTAAATTTCTAAGATAGCCTTTACTTGTGTTCAATACATTTAAGCCATCAGCCTCTGCCTTCAGCTCAAGGAACAAATGAAAGAAACTTAAAGGAGAATGTGAACCTACGTGCATCAATCTCAAAATTAATTTTTTTTTTTCCTGAGGAAATCTTTTAAGTGTTTTCCGTGTCAAAAAAAAAAAGTCTGAAAACTCTAGAAACCCCTTTGATGAAGTTCTTCAGCCTGCTTCCTTAAAAGATAAAGGTGTTACTAATTATTCTGCCCCAGAATTTACGTGTGTCTAAGTTTGTAATTTATTAACAAAAGGAAGGCAAAAAAATGCTTAAAAATGGAAAGATTTCTGATGATTTTCTTGCTGATACATTGTAATTTTTATTGTGTGAACTTACAAAAGAACTAGATAATGTTAAACTAATTCATTCTAAAACCTGAGAGTTTTGTATTTTTCCCTCCTATGGCCCACAATATAAATTTTCGTGACACTTTGTATTTTCCTTCACATTTAGTTTTTTTGTGAGTCTTGAGCAGTGACTCTGTTAAAGTAGATGCCACCAAGTATTGGAATTGTTGCTGTTATTTGGTAGTTCAATACCCATATGAATCAATTAAACGCAGTATATTGAAATTAGATTTATCACCATCAAATTCTCACACGAACTAGGAAGAGATAAATTAGACTCCTACCTGATATAATGTATTCAAACCCAACCTATTTCAGTATTTATTTTACCTCAATGTCCTTGGGCAAGAACAAAATCTAATTCCAATTAGCAATGTACTTATTCAGGCAACTTTTCATAAGTGGATTACTTCTTCCCAGGTTTAATGTCATAGGTTTTGGATTTAGAGATTGAAAAATTATAGCTCCTGGCTTAAGGAACTGATATTGATTGACTACAAACTGATTTTTAGGTAATATCCAACTTGATAGAGTTCACAAATGAATAAGGCATGGAATATTCTTTCAAAAAGATCAATGTCAATTTGTAATACGGATAATACATAGGTTAGACTACATTCAATATATTCTCCCTCATTTATTTACCAATTCAATAAACATCTATTGAACACCTACTATGTGTCAGAGTACAATATGACTGGGACACATTAAAAAAAAAAAACTAACAATGTTCTCTGTTTTTATGGAGCTCATATTATAGTGAGTGGATACAAATATAAACAGTAAATACAAGAAATAAGCAGATTATCTATTATATTACAAGGCAATAAGTGTTAGTAAAGGAAACAAAGTAGAGTGTAGTGACCCACAATCCTGGCCTATAGTAATTTTAAATATGATTTGTCATGGAGCCCTATTGTAAAGGCTGAAAGAAGTGTTCATAAAAGCACATCTGGAATGTGTGGGGGAACACCTGGGAGAAAAGAATTGCTGAGAAGAGTAATTCAGGAGGTGAGTCCTGGGAGAGGAAGTTGGAGAGAAAATATCTTGACAAATTGATTACCCAGGGATTTTAAGGAGCTAGAAAAGATCTTGACTTTTATTCTGAGAGCAATTCAAAGGGTTTTAGCCAGGGGAGAGACATAATTTGAATTTTTTAAAGGTCTCTCTGAAGTTATTAAAATAATATTAAGTAGTAAATAATATAGGTGGTAAATTATATTAGCTAAGTCCATAATAATACAAGCAATGAGGAATGGATGTAGAATTCTGGATCTGTTAAAGGTAGAGTTAGCTAGATTTCATGAGGGATTAAATTTTGCCTGTGGCAGACAGAGGGGTAAAGAATGACTCCAAGATTTCTTGTCTGAGCAATTGGAAAGATTGAGCTGTGCCATTGACTAAAATGGGAAGGATACTAGATGTAACAAATTTTGATTGGACAATTGATCCAATTTTGGACATGTAAAGTTTGTCATATCAAGCAGATTTAGCAAGTGGCTAAGAGACAGAATATGAGAGTGGAGACAGTAATCTTTTAAGTTGGCAAGACAGGATGACATCTAATGCAGAGATTAAGGGATTAGCTCTTCGTTAGAGCATGGGGATGCTTTATTCATTCATAAACGGGAAGGGTAGAATACACAGAGTTAGATGCTGATTGGCAGGTTAATTTGGTGCTGAAAGTCTGTGGAAAGTCTCAGGAATCTTCAATTGGATCATTGAATCGAAGGGAGCAAGATCACTAGCTGAGAGTGAAGACAGGAAGTATGTTTTGAAATTGCAAGGAGAGCTGAGAATTTGTAAAGGAGTTTTCAAGGAGTGTGTAAGTTGAGTAGGCTGTAGGTATTCTTCACAACTATCCTGTTCCGGCATCTTTTCTCCGTCGTTTGTTGAAGATTTCATTTCTTCCTATATATTTGAACACATATGACTTTGCCATTTTGGGAATCAAATATTCTTAAATTTTTTTCCAACGTTATATGGTTCTAATTAGTAAACACAGATATTCTCAAGTCTCTTTCATCTTACAAAATTCTCCTATATTTTTTTCTTAATTTTCTTCAAGTCACTTTCTAATCTGCCTTATTCTCTTCTTCATCAAATTTCTTAAAAAGAATCTTAGACCCATACTCTCCACTTCATTAACTCTTTTACACTCTTCCCACCATAAATTCACTCACATCAATTAACTGAAACTCTTCTTGCTCATGTTATAAATGTTTCATAAAGCAAACTCAAAAGTTTATTTTAATCATTTATCTTGCTGGACTTCTGAACATATGCTAGAATTGACTGCTATTTTGACAATTATTAATTGAATTATCTATTTTTGATAGTCTTCTAAATGTCAATGACCTCCAATGTCTTATCCCTGAATCCCCTTTCCTCTTATTTTATGTGCTTTCTCTATATTATCTTGTTAACGCCAGTGACTTCTCCTATCAAATCTTTTTCTCAACCTCCGTCTTAAACCACAAAACTGTATTTATTACTACTTTGTGAACCTATTGGATAGCCTCCAGATTCTTTAATCATAGTGCATTCAAAATGAACTCATGTTACTCACAAGGGCTAAAATCTGTTCCATGTCTTTTATTCTGTTTCAGTATCAAACATACATCCTGAAGGCCAAAACATTGTCATTTCCTAATCAGTCACGCAGTCTTACAAGCTAAAACACTTCTGGTTATTGCTTCTCTATGTCCCAGTTTCCTTTCCCCACAAATCCAAAACTTATCTATTGGGCTACTTCTCATTCAGAAATATCTTCTAGTTTAACTTTCTCCTCTTTATTTTCATTAACTTAATTATCTTATTCACCGTTTCTCATTTAGACTGTTTTAATAAACTTCAACATAGATTTCCTACTACAAAAATTTCTCTACTTCCTCCCTTAAAAGAGAAAAAAAAGTTGAAAAGATGCTTAAAATCTCATCAGTTTTACCACTCCATTCATGATAATATTCAACTCCTTATCTTGGTAGGGCCTTTTGCCACCTTTGCCCTGCTTGACTTTCTAAAGTTCACATCCATATGATTTCTATTGTGCTAAAAGGTCATACCATTCTGCATTGATCACACATTCTTTAAAACATAGTATCTATGTTGAGGATACATCTTTTTGCTTGTAAGACCTTCTCCACAATTTCAGGAAAATACGCTTTTATCTTTTGAAGATCCGGCCACCTGTCAGCTCCTTAGTGAAGCAATGAAGCATATATTGCTTTTGAGTCCAACAAACCTAGCTTTGTTTGCTACTTGCTCTCCTACTCCCTCTGAATCCTTATGCAGAGCTGAATTCAACTATCCTTATATATGAAATGGGAAGCGTTATTGGAAGAGTAAATCAAAAAATAAATATAACTGGCTTAGAAAAGAATCTGAAACCTAGGGAACACTTAATAAAATCTAGCTATTAGTAGTGGCTGTGGTAGTAGCAGTTAAAGTAGTAATAGTCAAAATAGACTACTCCAGGAAGAGTTTACAACTCTTTCTTTTATGATGCAAGGACATTTTGCTTGTATCTCAGAATTGCCTTTAAAAGTGATGCATTTTTTTTCTCACCTATGTCATCATCTCCCAACAAATAGTAATTGTCTTTTGAGGATGAAGAGCTTAAATGTTTTATTTATTTTTGTCCCCACCTAGCACAGGACCAACACAACATATTTGCTGACTAAATGTGTGTATGAATCACAAAGAGAGCATTCTCTTCATTTAACAGTAAAAGTAGAGAAAAATATGTAAATTAAGAAAAGTTTATTTTAACCTGCTATAAATCTATAAATTACTCATTTACAATGACAATGAAAACTTGCTTCATAAAATTATGGGCCAAACAATATTTCCTTATCTATTATCTCATTTGATTGCCACACAACCCTCTGAAGTGTTATTAAATGCATTTTTTCAGTTAAGGAAACTGCAAATATAGGGCTTAAGTCATTTGCTAAACTGACAGGAAATAACTGATGAATAATTTGTAATAAAGCATAGAGAGTTTTTTATTATATAATATGAATTAGGTCCCTATATATAATAACATATGTATTCACTCACCTTTTTTTTTTCAGTTATTTATTGTATTTATTGAGTATTTTGTTTCAAGCATTTTGCTATGTGCTGAAATAAATCAGTGAATGAGGTATACAGTGGGCCTAGCCTACTGTAACTTTCAGACCAGAAGTTTGTGGTTAAACTATAGCAAAAAGTCATAGCAGGAATTAAACACTAGTAACAATGTGATAGCAGGGCATAAATAGTGAGTAACAGTGCTCTACTCAGGGTAAGGCTTTATAAGGTTTTAGCATGAAATCCAAAAGACAAATAAAGACAAAGGGAATGAGAATGACCTGATTTTGAAGGCTTATTAATTTTTAACACCTTAAGAGCAGCCTGCATATTTTATCTCATTATATCTTTTGAAATTTCAATAAAACCTCAATGTAATAAGGAAACTGAAATCCAGTGATCTAAATCATTTGTCCTATATAGCAAAATGACAAATAAAATATCCAAGCATGAAACTTAATTCTATCTGATTTTGAAAGATCATACCTTTTCAAAATTTCTACTGACGCATGGCCTTGCTTCTGCCTTGACTTCAGCTTCTATCCAGCAAGAGCAAACATCCTCCAAAACATAACTCTTTTTACTTTCAACACTGCCTCCCTCTACTTTCAACTCTGCACTTATGGATGACATTTCCAGGAGCATCATGAGGTAGGTGAAGCAGTCACCCTCAGAGATGTTATTTGCGAGGAGATGGAGAGATATATGCCAGACACTACACTTGGGAGAGTGAAAAACTCTACATACCTCTTGAAAAAACTAATATTGAGTCATGGAGACCACTGAGCTTTCAATCTCTAGTTTTCTAACAGATTTGGTCCCATCTGTGTGCATACAGGATTGTGATAATGTCCACAGCATATCTCCACTCTATTTGTGGTACCTCACTCTTGATAAGACTCCCAGAAACCTTTTGGAATATATTCTCCTGACTGAGGCCCCAAACGAGCATTTGAATTTCTCTCTTTTTTTATGAAAAATAGTTATCATGGGCTCAGTTTCTCTAGTGATGTACAAAACGTGCAGAAGTATAAGTGAGTGAAGGAGATACTATCCATCTTTCCTCCAAACAATTTGTTTTTACGTGGTGTGTATCACCAAGTTTCATCTCACATAGATACTCATGCACTTATGGATGACATTTGTATAGCATTCAACACCTTAAAATTGTTTTTATATATACTGCATAATCAATTTTCATAACAATACAAAGAGATGTTATTCTCATTCATAATTTACACATGGCAAACCTTTGATTCTATAGTAAGCCATAATTTGCAAATAAATACTAAGCAATAGAACCAATCTTACAATGCATGCTTTTTGTTTTTATATGGTTCTATAGATTTCCTCATAACTCAAAACTTTCTTGTTCTTTAAAATAATTAGAAAGAACAAAATTAGTACATTTTAAATATTACTATTATTTCTGTAAGTCTATACATTTTCTAATTTGAATGTATCTTAAAACCACTATAGATTTTGGTAGTTTTAGAGTTGACAAAATATAATGGCTCAGGAATGTTGATTGGCTTAAAAGTTTCTATCCTAGCAACAGTTACAAAAGTAAAAGCAATTATGCATCATTGTCTTCCTAACTTCACTTATATCAAATATGTCTCTGAAATAACTTTGCCAAAATTTTGATTTCACCAAAATTCACCAGTGGTAGGGATTCTGTCATTATAAATTAGTTTACCATTCACTAAAAATATATATGTATTTACATGTCAAAAATATATAATTTACATGTCATATATATTTACATGTCATATATATGTCTATATGTGTATATATA